>NW_024470624.1:3693321-4025732 GCF_017639515.1 Carcharodon carcharias
TATATCCAAAATAAATACATTTGTCTTGTTCCACTGTGTCTACAGCAGAGAGCTAGGCCAGACATCTCAATTGGTCTATGTCAGTATTTATGCTCCAGATGACCCTCCACCCATCCCTCTTCCTTTCACCCCCATCAGCATATCCTTCCATTGCTTTCTTCCTCATGTATGTATCGAGCTTCCCCTTAAATGTATTCATGCTCTTCACCTCAACCACTTGATGTGGTAGTGAGTTCAACATTCTCACCACTCGTTGGGTAAAGAGGTTTCTCATGAAATCCCTGCTGGATTATTGAACCCCTTCATCACCTTAAAGGCTTCCATCAGGTCACCCTTCAGTCTTCTCTTTTACAGAGAAAAGCAGCCCCAGCCTTTCCTGAGGGTTAAATGCTCTCAGTTCTGGTTTTAATCTTGTGAATCTTTGTTGCCCCTTCTCCTGTGGCTCCATTTTTTTTTTCTAAATGGAGATCACAAATGTTGACAGTACTCCCAGTGTAGTCTAATCATGGTTCGAAACAAGTTGAATATAACCTCCCTGTTTTTCAATTCTATCCCTCCAGAATGGAACCCTATATCTGGGCCCCACGCTTTAGGAAAGATGTGAAGTTCTTAGAGAGGGTGCAGGGCAGATTCACGAGAATGGCTCCGGGGATGAAGGACGTCAGTTAGTTGGAGAGACTGGTGCAGCTGAAATGATTTTGTTTTGTGACATTATCATGACATTAGGAGAGAGGAGGCCATTCATTACATTGAGTCCATGCCAGCTCTCCATGAAGCCCCCTGTTAAGATAGCACCCGCCTTTCTTCCTTCCTGCCTGTTCGACAAAAACCACCACCTCCCCCTGCTCATGCCCCACTCCCAAAGTTGCCCAAACCCACCCAGCCCAATACCCCGGACATATCTTGCTCCAGGATTCATTGCACCTTCTTAGAACTGGTTGCAGTCCTGGAAGTGCCTTAATGCCCTTTTGGCACGGCTTGGAATGCTGGAACTGCTGCCCAATCCAATTGGCTAGTGGCTCCTGAGGGCGGGACTCCATCCCCAGCAAAGGACAGAAGTCCTGGAAGTCTCAACCTGCCCCCACTGAACCCACCCGCAGTGTGTTCTGGCTGCGGGTTGGGCTGGTGTGCAGCGAGTCGGCTTCCTTAAGGTCATAGCATCAATACGGCACAGAAGGAGTCCATTCAGAAACCGGAGTGTGCACTGACTTCCTGTGGAGCAATCAGTCAGTCCCATTGCCCCTCTGAATCCCCATAATCCTGCAAGTTGATTTCCTTCAAGTGCCTAACCAATTTCATTTTGAAATCACTTATTTCCCTTTCCACCACCCTTATTGGCAGCGAGTTACAGATCACGACCACTCTGTGCCTAAATAAAGTTCTTCCTCACATCCCCCTCCCACTGTATCTTTGAGAAATACAGTACTGTATATCACTAATTTTCAGTCCAGTTATATGTACATGTATGTATATATATATATATATATATATATATAAATATATGTGTGTGTGTGTGTGTGCGTGTGTGTGTGTGGAGATATACAGCTTACATAAAGAATTTCAGGTCTCTCTGTCCAGGACATGAAGCTGGATTTTAAATCTTTGACAAGAAGGATGAGCAAATTGTCTGTGTGTAGCTGAAAGACAATTTGTGTTTTTTCTCTGATTCTTATCTCCTGATGCCATTAATCCTTCTCAAACACCCTGATTAGAAACATCAATTATTGTTAAGGGGACATGATAATGTCCTGACTGAGTCAACTGCAGATCCACTGACTTTCCAAAATCAATTGCCTTATCTTGTTCCATGTCCCGTTGCATTTGTGCCTTTTTCATGGAAGGTTTACTCAACAGGAAGGGTATCTCACTAGAGTCTACACCAGTCCTGATAAAGTGACTGACTCCAGCTATTTTGCATGAAATCACAACTCTTTTTAGTGACTTGAATGTGTTCACATCACCAAACCTAAACAAGTAGAACTTTCATACTCCTTAACCCTGTGTTGATCCTCACTATGAGGTGAATCTGGATAACATTTTCACCAATCTGATCCACATACTGTCGAGGTGCAGCCACTGTCTAACACAGCACAGTTGAATGAGTCTGTTACTAACACACTCATCACTGGACCAAAGCTCCTTGTGACTAGTTCAATTCCTTCAGAGTGATCATCATCATCATCCTCAGCCTCAGAATTCTCTGTGTCATGCGTCACTTCGAAAACACTGATTTTCCACTTTGGGCAGTTCATCACATAATGATATTTTGAGTCAGACTTGAAACACCTGTTAATTGTTCTGTGGCCATTCCTGGGGTTCATTCACCTATTAGTGCTGTTCCAATCCTGTCTTTTGTTGTGATATCCAGATCTACTAAATATGTTTTCACCCTCATTCGAAACCTGTCAAAGTCCAGCTATGCTTCATAGGCATCCAATAGATCATCTTTCTTGTAAATCTCATCAATGAACCCGAATAGACGATCCAACCTTCATCAGTATCCAACTGACGGGCATCCAGCTCACTAAATACTTTGCTTCTGATTTTACTTTTGTTGGGAAGTGACAATGCCAAGACCAGACTTTGTTTCCTCCTTGGTAGGGATGTAACCTGTGTCCACATATCCACTTCATTCTTCCACTGGTCATGTGGCTCAGACTCTGAGAACATCGGCGGGTAATTAGACCCTGACAATTTCCATAATATAAAAGCCTATTACTGCAGATGCTAGAAATATGACACAAAAACAGAAAGGGTTGGAAAAACTCAGCTGATATAGCAGCATCTGTGGAGAGAGAAACAGAGTTAACGTTTCAAGTCCGTATGGCCCTTCTTCAGAGCAATTCCATGACAATTTCCACTTGATTTCAGCCATTTCTCACAAAAGCTATTCGGATTGTCAGCTTCTGTCTGAAATGTTATTTTCCTTTAGTTTCCAACTTCGATTATGAGACAAGTATTCCCTGTTACCATGTTATAATCCTAACAGCCTGATGGTGAAAGAAGAAACTGGAGCCATTCTTTACTTTGGATGGATTTATTCACAGAGTGAAACATTACAGGTAAAGGCCTCCTGACTACACCCCGCTGTGAGGCAGTAGTTGCTTTTAAATACGTGCTCAAGTAACCATCCAATAAATGCCCTCCGCCTGTATATATTTTACCTCAATTGACACAATTAGTATCCATAGTCCAAGCAGGTTGATTAACCAAGTGAATCCCTTTTCACACTCAGAGCAGGTGAATAGCCTCTCTCCAGTGTGAACCTGCTGATGTGTCAGCAGGTAGGATGAAAGAACGAATCTCTTCCCACACACGGAGCAAATGAAGGGCCTCTCTCCAGCGTGAACTTGCTGGTGTGTCTGCAGATGGGACGACCAAGTGAATCCTTCCCACATTGAGAGCGGGTGAATGGTCTTTTCCAGTGTGAACTTGTTGATGTGTCAGCAGGTGGAATAACTGAGCGAATCCCTTCCCACACACAGTGCAGGTGAATGGCCTCTCCCTGGTGTGAACTACCTGGTGTATCACTAGGTGGGATGACTGAGTGAATCCTTTCCCACACACAGAGCAGGTGAATGACCTCTCCCTGGCGTGAGCTACCTGGTGTGCTACTAGGTGCACATGCTGAGTGAAACCCTTCCCACACTCAGAGCAGGTGAATGGCCTCTCCCTGGTGTGAACTACCTGGTGTGCCACTAGGTGGGATGACAGAGTGAATCCCTTCCCACACACAGAGCAGGTGAAGGACTTCTCCCTGGTGTGAACTACCTGGTGTGCCACTAGGTGGGATGACAGAGTGAATCCCTTCCCACACACAGAGCAGGTGAAGGACTTCTACCTGGTGTGAACTACCTGGTGTGTCACAAGGTGTGAGGACTGAATGAATCCCTTCCCACACTTAGAGCAGGTGAAGGGCATCTCCCTGGTGTGAGTTACCTGGTGTGCCACTAGGTGGGATGACTGAGTAAATCCTTTCCCACACTCAGAGCAGGTGAGCGGCCTCTCCCTGGTGTGAGCGACCTGGTGTGCCACTAGGTGTGAGGAATGAGTGAATCCCTTCCCACACACAGGGCAGATGAATGGCCTCTCCCCAGTGTGAATGCGTCGATGAGTTTCCAACACAGATGTGGTTTGGAATCCCTTCCCACAGTCCCTACATTTCCACAGTTTCTCCATGGTGCGCATGCCCTTGTGTATCTCCACGTCTGATAATCAGTTGGTGCCTTGTCCACACGCAGAACACATGTGTGGTGTCTCCCCTTTGTGAATGCTGATGTTTCTTCAGCCTGTGTAACTTGTTAAAGCTCTTTCCACAGTCAGTGCACTGGAAACACTCTCACTCGGGTGTGTGTGTCATGGTGCTTTTCCAGTCGCACTGATGTTTGAAATATTTTGAAGCAGACAGAACAAACAAATATTTCTCCTTCTAGATTCAAAGGGCGATGATATTCAGCTCCTGCTGAATTGAGTGATTCTGTCGGATGCTAATGTTAATTTTGGGTTTGAGAATTCCTAGCACAGACGGGCTCCGGAATCCCTTCCCACAGTCCCCACATTTCCATGGTTTCTCCTTGGTGTGGGTGTCTTTGTGTCTCTCCATGTTTGACAATCAGTTGAAGCCTCATACATGCACACAATATGTGAACAGTCACTCCCCACTGAGAATGGTAATGTTTTTTCAGTCTGTGTAACGAGTTAAAGCTCTTTCCACAGTCGGTGCACTGGAACACTCTCAATCAGCTGCGTGTGTCTCGGTGCTTTTCCAGTCACACTGATGTTTAGAATCTTTACCCACAGACAGAACAAACGTTTCTCCTTCCCCATTCAAAGGTCAATTATATTCATGTCCTGATGAATTGAATGACTCTGTGAGATCTTGATATGATTTTGGTTTCAGATTTCTGTCTACAAATCTTCCTCTTCTAATATTCTGTAAAAGGAGTTTACAAAAGTCATCACTGTCAGTACAAGACAGAAATTCATAACAGACAATTCTAGTTGCTATGAAACATTCTTCCCTCTCCTTTTACCCAAAATCTGTAAATCTCCATCCCACACACTCTCCCTCCATTCTCAATATACACCCTCCCCAGGTCTCCCTCTCTCTCTCTCTCTTGAAGACATTGACATCCTTTGCTCCCTCAGCTTGACACATTTATTTGTCTGGCTAAAAGGATGGTTTCTTTCCTCATGTTCACAGTTAAAGGGGTGGTTTCCCCAGGAGATGGCTGACGTTTAGAGGGACAGTAAATTAATATAGGACAGAGATATTTCTAGTTTTGTTATATGGTACATATTTAATATAAATTATTTATGGTTCTGTAATAAAATGCATTTATTATTATTTCCAGTCTTGTAATATAATACTGTAGCTGCCTTATATATTTCCAGTCACAGAGTCATTATGGCACAGAAGGAGACCATTCAGCAACTCGAGTCCATGCTGACTCTCTGTAGAGCAATCCAGTCAGTCCCATTCCCCCTCAATATCTCTTTTCCCCGGCAAGTTTATTTCCTTCAAGTGTTTATCCAACTTCACTTCAAAATCATTGATCACCTCTGCATCCCTCGAGGAAGCGAGTTCCAGGTCAAATCAATCCTTCAATTGAATTTCATTCATCCAATCCAATTTCATGTTGAAACTATCGATCATCTCTGCTTCCTCTACCCTCCTACGTAGTGAGTTGCCAAACGTCTCTGTATCTGGGACAAGAAGCAGTGAGCTTGGATCTATCAATGAACATGAATCGGCACCTTCAGGAGAATTGGGAGGGTGTATATGAGGTTCAGCAGAGTGAGAATGGAGGGAGAGTGTGTAGGATGGAGATTTAAACTTTTTGGGAATGAGAGAGGAAAGAATGTCCCATGGAAAGTAGAATTGTCTGTTCTGAATTTGTAACCTGTGCTGACCATAATGACTTTTGTAAACTCCTTTTACAGGATATTAGAAGAGAGGATTTGCAGACAAAAATCTCAAACCAAACATCACATCAAGATCTGATCGAGCAACTCATTTCTCTGAAATCTGAATATCACCTGCCTTTGAATCCAGGAGGAGAAATGTTTGTCTGCTCTGTGTGCTTCAATAGTTTCAAACATCAGTGCGACTGGAAAAGCACTGAGACACACACACCCTCGTGAGAGTGTTCCAATGCACTGACTGTGGAAAGAGCTTTAACCAGTTGCACCACCTGTTTGTACTACTCACAGTGCAGAGAGAGAGCATATGCATGTTCCATGTGGACGAAGCTTCAGCTGATCCTCGAAAAGTCACAAGCACACCCGCACCATGGAGAAACTGTGGAAATGTGGGGAGTGTGGGAAGGGATTCAAAGTGCCAACTGAGCTGGAGATTCATTGACAAGGTCACACCGGGGAGAGGCCGTTCAACTGCTCTGTGTGTGGGAAGGGATTCAGTCATTTATTCACCCTGCAAAGACACCAAGGAGTACATACTAGGAAGAGGCCATTCAGCTGCTCTGACTGTGGGAAAGGATTCAGTCATTCATCTGCCCTGCTGAGACACCAGTGAATTCACACTGTGGAGAGGCCATTCATCTGCTCGGAGTGTGGGAAGGGATTCACTATGTCAAGCTACTTGCTAAGACACCAGTGAGTTCACACTGGGGAGAGGCCATTTATCTGCTCGGAGTATGGGAAGGGATTCGCTATGCCAAGCTACTTGCTGAGACACCAGCGAGTTCACACTGGGGAGAGGGCGTTTGCCTGCTCTGGGTGTGGGAAAGGATTCACTCTGTTATCCAACCTGCAGGCACACCAACGAGTTCACACTGAGGAGAGGCTGTTTATCTGCCTGGTGTGTGGGAAAGGATTCACTCAGATATTCAACGTGCAGACACACCAGCGAGTTCACACTGGTGAGAGACCATTCAACAGCTCTTGAGTGTGGGAAGGGATTCAGTGATTCATCCAACCTGCGGAGACACCAGTGAGTTCACACCAGGAGAAGGCTGTTCACCTGCTCCGTATGTGGGAAATGATTCACTCTGTTATCCAACCTGCAGAAGCACCAGCAAGTTCACAAGTGATTCCAGGGATTGGATTCTGCTGTTATTGCTGCTGTTAATCACATCCAGGACTGAACCATGTTCATTCTGACACTTGGTGAAGTTGGAGAGTCAGAGGGTTTATCTTTGCTGGACTGACTGGTCTCACCACTCTGCTTCCAGTGGCTGATGCTCTTTGAGCCTGGGAGTGCACATTTCCACTGAAATGATTCACAAAAGCTGATGAAGGCCATTTATTTTATCCTGTATAGTAAATAGTGTTTTTCCTACCACTACAGGTAGCTCTAAAATAAACACATTTGTTTCTGTTCCATTGAGTTCACATCACAGGACAAGGCCAGTTGGGTCAATTGTCAGTATTTATGCTCCACATGAGCCTCCACCCACCTCTCTTCATCTCCCCCATTAGCATATCCTTCCATTCCTTTCTCCCTCATGTATGTCTCAATATATCAATCGTGGTAGGGGAGGGGCAAGCTGGGTTGATGGTGGCGTGAGCCCCAGGGTCCTATGCCCCTGTCTCCAGGTTACAGAGAAGCCGAAGAGAAACCATTTGGGTCCAGAACATTGTGTACATCCTTTTACTCTGGTTGTCTTTGATCCTCAAGTAAATTTCTATTTTTTTTTAACCATGTTTAATTTCATTAATAAACTTTTATCAGTAAAGTTATTTGATTTTGCTGGACTTTTCATGATTAGATTTCGGCACTTTAGGGAAGGTGGGTGAAAGGGGTTGGCAGGCTCTTTAACAGAAAGTGAGTCCCTCTAAGGTAATTGGCAAAGGAGCCAGAAGGGGAGATGAGATTTTATTTTTGACACAGTGATGTTAGAAAATGGAGTTCAGGAAGTCAATTAACCCTTTATCCCCTTTTCCCAAACTCTGAAATGATTCACAGTGATAACCCTTATTGGTGACAGTGGTTAGATTTTATTCAGTATAAATAAGACCTGACACATGCTCATGTCTGAGCAGTAGTATCAAAGTGCAGCAGCATTACCATTACACTCTGGGTAGAAGCACCATCTCCACGTAAATGCTCCCTGATCTGCCCCAGATGCCATGGCACCAGTCAATGCAATAGTAAAACCTCTACAAATCTCTGTGCTCGGGGAATCCCTTCTGATACTTTTTTACATCACAAAGTCAATGGAGACGGATTTAACCCAATCATTGCTGAGCTAACATTTGAACAGACCAATTACAAAACCTGTCATTGAACAATCTGTACCCGCCCAAGCCACATCAAACTCTCAAACAATTGGCTTCCCACGCTCCATCCCTGGGACAGGGAGTCAGCATTCCCATGCTAAGCAGTGAAAACATGGTGGCCTTGACACCCAGGTGTCGTCTAGGATTCAAGGCACTCTTGTTTTCTCTGTCCTCTGGGAGCTGTTCATCTCCTTGTTCACAGAATTACAGTGCAGAAGAGGCCCTTTGGCCCATCGAGTCTGCACCGACACATGATAAACACCTGACCTACCTACCTAATCCCATTTACCAGCACTTGGCCCATAGCCTTGAATGTTATGACATGCCAAGTGCTCATCCAGGTAATTTTTAAAGGATGTGAGGCAACCTGCCTCCACCACCCTCCCAGGCAGCGCATTCCAGACTGTCATCACCCTCTGGGTAAAAAAGTTTTTCCTCACATCCCCCATAAACCTCCTGCCCCTCACTTTGAACTTATGCCCCCTCGTGACTAACCCTTCAACTCAGGGGAACAGCTGCTCCCTATCCACCTTGTCCATGCCCCTCATAATCTTGTCCACCTCGATCAGGTCACCCCCCTCAGTCTTCTCTGCTCTAACGAAAATAACCTAAGTCTATCCAACCTCTCTTCATAACTTAAATGTTTCATCCCAGGTGACAGAGCAAGTCGTCTGTTCTCAGCTCTGGCAGATTTCTGCTGAAGTTTGGCCCCTTTTACACCTTTCGGATCAATAAAACATTTGGTCAATGAAGACTCAAACCACAATTTCTCATCCTGTCACCTGTCAACCATCCTCACCCAGAGAGTAATCACAACAGGAATAAAAACAGGAGAAGTGTAACAATCAAATTAAAAATAAATGCACAGCCAGTCATAGTTTTTAATTAAATGTTCACTAATTAGCAAAAAAACCTGAAGTAGGAGGTCCCCCAGGATTCTTATAGTCCACACCTTGAAGGGAGGAGAACTCTCTCCGGCCCCTCACTCAATTTCACTCTGTTATTTTCCAGTTCTGTTCTGGCCCTGCCTGGGGTAACATCTACTCGATCTTTTCTTCTCCTGAAGGAGTGCCGTGAGTTCTAGGTTACTCGTGCATCAAGACATAGGCTTCAAGCAGCAGATCAAGCATGGATGTAAAAGATTCTTCACCTCTCCTTACCCCTGACCAACTTGTGGAGAGTTGTCACTCAGTATTATTTCTCCCAAGCCCTTCAATGTCCCAATCCACAATTTTTTTTATCCCTTTCAGTTTAGTTTTATTCACTTTTCAACCATGACTGGTGTCTTTAATTCTATCCTGACTGTTTTAAAGTCAGTTTCTCTCTGGAGCGTGTCCTGATCATATCAAAATGTTGTCTCATTCCTCTGGCCACATTAACCATTTCATGTCATACTGTTTGTCAAGTCACTGTGTATGTTTGGGACTCTTCCATGTCTTTCACCATGCATTTCCTTCTATTAGTTGCTTAACATCTAACAAATCACATCTGCATTTACACTGGTATCCCAATAGCATGACAGACATTTTTTGACTTTCATGTTATCTGAAGTTCATGGGTGCTGTGGGGGTGGGGGGGTGGGGGGGTGGGCGGGTGGTGGTGCCTGTGTGTGTGTGTGTGTGTATGGGTGGGTGGGGGGGTGAGGGGGGGTGGATGGGATGTGGTGCGTGTTTGGGGGTTGGGGTGGATCTGCCTCAAGAGCTTTGCTGATCTCACTCTGTGCAGTCCCGATATTTCAGGTAGTGGCCGGGATTTCAATTGTGGTTTTCTTTTAAAAAAGGGTTCAGAGGCAAATTATGTAAACATTTCCAAGAGAAAGCTATCGACTTATTCATCTTGTCTATACTTCCCTGAATTTCACTAGAATTTACATGGATACCAGATTGATCTATTCCATTCAACTACACCCAAGGTGAATTATTCCAATTCCTTCACTGCCCAGTAGAATTGTAAACATTCCCATTTTATTCCAGGCATGAACATATCTTGTTTCTTTGTTCTGGCTGGGACTGTTCTCCTTGGAGCAAAGGAGGTTGAGGGGAGATTTGATAGAGGTGTACAAGATTATGACAGGTTTACATCAGCTGGGCAAAGAAAAGCTGTTCCCGGCAAGGATGAGGGGACACAGGTTGAAGGTTTTAAGTGAGAGATGTGGGGGGGAATGTGAGGAAGAAGCACTTTTTACACAGCGAGTGAGAATGACCTGGAACTCACTGCCTATGAGGTGGTGCAATCAGAGATGATGAATGACTTCAAACGAAAATTGGATGGGCACTTGAAGGCAATAAACTTGCAGGGATATGGGGATATAGAGGGGGAATGGGACTGACTGGATCGCTCTACAGAGAGTCAGCATGGACTCGAGGTACCAAATGAATCTTTTTGAAGGTAACTTTGTAACATTTAACCCATGTTGGTGCAGCTGTTCAACAAAACTAACGACTTCTTAAACAAATATTTGTGACTCGGCCAATGGGAAAAGTGTTCTTCATTTCCCAACAACAAATTGAGCCAATCAGCTTTGGAGCCACTTCGAAAGCTACATTACAGTATCTGGAACTGAAAGAGCCAGGCAATTGAAGACTGTTCATCATTAAGTTTACACACAGTACAATTTGGTAATATAAGCCTTATTAATTACACAAATGTGTCATCGGGGTGAAGTCTAACAGATAACACTGATAAAGAGGCTGACTCCAGGTATTTTGCAGGGAATCCCCACTCTTTTTAGTGACTTCAATGCGTTGACATAACCAAACCAAGACAAGTAGAACTTTCACACTCCTTAACCTCATGTCAATCCTCAGTATGAGGTGAATCTTGGTAACATGTTCACCAATCTAATCCACATACTGACGAGGTGGAGCCACTGTCTAACACAGCACAGTTGAATGAGTCTGTGATTAACATACTCATCACTGGACCAAAGCTCCTTGTGACTAGTACAATTCCTTCAGAGTGATCATCATCATCATCTTCAGCCTTAGAATTCTCTGTATCATGTGTCACTTCGAAGACCCTGATTTTCCACTTTGGGCAGTTCATCACAAAATGATCTGAAACACCTGTTAACTGTTCCCTGGTCATCATAGAACCATAGAGCACTACAGCACATAAAACAGGCCATTCGGCCCTTCTAGTCTGTGCCTAAATATTATTCCGTTAGTCCCATTGAACTGCACCTAGTCCATAACCCTCCAGACCTCTCCCATCCATGTATCTATCCAATTTATTCTTAAAACTTAAGAATGAGCCCGTATTTACCACGTCGGATGGTAGCTCATTCCACACTCTCACCACTCCCTGAGTGAAGAAGTTCCCCCTAAACCTTTCCCCTTTCACCCTAAAGCTATGTCCTCTTGTGTTTATCTAATCTAAGTGGAAAGAGCCTACTCACATTTACTCTGTCTATACCCCTCATTATTTTGTAAACTTCTATCATATCTCCCCTCATTCTTCTACGCTCCAAGGAATAAAGTCCTAACCTGTTTAATCTTTCCCTGTAACTCAACTCCTTAAGACCTGGCAACATCCTAGTAAATCTTCTCTGCACTCTCTCAATCTTACTGATATCCTTCCTGTAGTTAGGCGACCAGAACTGCACACAATACTCCAAAGTTGGCCTCACCAATGTCTTATACAACCTCACCATAACATCCCAACTCCTATACTCAATACTTTGATTTATGAAGGCCAGTATGCCAAAAGCTTTCTTTACAACCCTGTCTACCTGTGATGGCACTTTCAGGGAATTGTGTCTCTGAACTCCCAGATCCTTTTGTTCCTCCGCACTCCTCAGTGCCCTACCATTTACTGTGTATGTCCTACTTTGGTTTGTCCTTCCAAAATGCAACACCTCACACTTTTCTGCATTAAATTCCATCTGCCATTTTCTGGCCCATTTTTCCAGTTGGTCCAGATCCCTCTGCAAGGTTTGAAAGCCTTCCTCGCTGTCCACAATGCCTCAAATCTTAGTGTCATCAGCAAACTTGCTGATCCAATTCAGCACATTATCATCCAAATCATTGATATAGACAACAAACAAAATTGGTCCCAGCACAGATCCCTGAGGCACACCACTAGTCACAGACCTCCAGTCTGAGAAGCAATCATCCACTACCACTCTCTGTCTTCTCCCACACAGCCAATTTCGAATCCAGTTTACAACCTCTCCATGGATACCAAGTGTCTGAACCTTCTGAACTAACCTCCCATGTGGGACCTTGTCAAAGGCCTTACTAAAGTCCATGTAGATAACATCCACAGCCTTACCTTCATCTACTTTCTTGGTAACCTCCTCAAAAAACTCCACAAGGTTTGTTAAACATGACCTACCATGCACAAAGCCATGCTGACTATCCTTAATCAGCCCTTGGCTGTCCAAATAATTGTATATCTGATCTCTCAGAACACATTCCAATAATTTACCTACTACTGACGTCAGGCTCACTGGCCTGTAATTACCTGGTTTACTTTTTGAGCCTTTTTTAAACAACGGAACAACATGAGCTACCCTCCAATCCTCCGGCACCTCATCCATGGCTAAGGACATTTTAAATATTTCTGCCAGGGCCCCTGCAATTTCTACACTAGTCTCCCTCAAGGTCCGAGGGAATATCATGTCAGGCCCCGGGGGATTTGTCTACCTTTATTCGCTGTATGGCAGCAAGCACCTCCTCCTTAATCTCTATATGTTCCATGACACTACCGCTTGTTTCCCTTCCTTCCTTAAACACTATGCCAGTTTCCTGAGTAAATACTGATGCAAAAAAACTGTTTAAGATCTCCCCCATCTCGTGAGGCTCCACACATATACGACCACTCTGATCTTCAAGGGGACCAATTGTGTCCCTTAATATCCTTTTACTCTTAACATACTTGTAGAAACCCTTCGGGTTTACCTTCACATTGTCCTTGGGGTTCATTCACCTATTGGTGCTGTTCTAATCCTGTCTTCTGTTGTGATATCCAGATCTGCTACAGATGCTTTTGCCCTCATTCGAAACCTGTCAAAGTCCAACTATGCTTCATAGGCATCCACTAGAACATCTTTCTTGAAAATCTCATCAATGAACCTGAATAGAAGATCCAATCCTTTGTCAGTATCCAAACGAGCAGCATCCAGTTCACTAAATACTTTGCTTCTGATTTACTTTTGTTGGGAGGTGATGATGCCAAGACCAGACTTAGTTTCCTCCTTGGTAGGGACAAAACCCATGTCCACATATCCACTTCATTCTTCCACTGGTCGTGTGGCTCAGACTCCAAGAACATCAGCGGGTAATCAGACCCTGACAACTTCCACTTGCTTTCAGCCATTTCTCACAAAAGCTATTCAGATTGTAAGTTTCTGTCTGAAATTTAATTTTCCTTTAGTTTCCAACCTTCACCATGAGACAAGCGTTCTCTGTTACCATGTTATAATCCTGACAGCCTGATGATGAAGGAGGAAACTGGAGCCAGTCTTTACTTGGTACAGATTTATTCACTGAGTGAAACATTACAGGTATCTACTTTCTGACATGGCTCCACTCTCTGTCAGTAAGAGTCTCTTTATTTGATTCATCAGTCTCCGCAGAGACTGTCAAAAATTGCCATTGCCGACTATATTTCAAGTTGTCAAAGCGGGGTATTGGGAAAAGTTTTCAATAAGCAATAATTGCGCCTCGGTTAAACCTCATCGGCTACGATACTTCTCTTTATATGTGCTCAAGTAACTATCCAATCCATGACACACACCTGTATTTCCTTAATCTCAATTGGTACAATTAACACCCACAGTCAGATCATCTAAAAGGTCTCTAATCAGTGTGAACTGTCTGGTGTCTCAGCAGCTCGGATGAACATGTGAATCCCTTTCCACACTCAGAGCAGGTGAACGGTCTCTCCCCGGTGTGAACTCGCTGGTGCGTCAGCAGCTCGGATGAATCACTAAATCCCTTCTCACACTTGGAGCAGGTGAACGGCTTCTCCCTGGTGTGGACTCGCTGGTGTGTCAGCAGATGGGATGACCAAGTGAATCCCTTCCCACATTCAGAGCAGATGAATGGCCTCTCCCCAATGTGAACTCGCTGGTGTCTCTGCAGGTGGGATGAGAAAATGAATCCCTTCCCACACACGGAACAGGTGAACGGCCTTTCCCCAGTGTGTACCCACTGGTGTATCTGCAGGTAGGATGACTGAGTGAATCCCTTCCCACACTCAGAGCAGGTGAATGATCTCTCCCCGCTGTGAGCCCACTGGTGAGTCAGCAGTGTGGATGAATCACTAAATCCCTTCCCACACTCAGAACAGGTGAATGGTCTCTCCCCGGTGTGAACTCGCTGGTGTACCTGCAGGTGGGGATAACTGAGTGAATTCCTTCCTACACTCAGAGCAGGTGAAGGGTCTCTCCCCGGTGTGAACTCGCTGATTCATCCGCAGGACAGATAAATCAGTGAATCCCTTTCCACACTCAGAGCAGGTGAACGGTCTCTCCCTGGTGTGAACTCGCTGGTGTCTCTGCTGGTGGGATGACTGAGTAAATCCCTTCCCACACTCAGAGCAGGTAAATGCCCTCTCTCCGGTGTGACTGCGTCGATGAGTTTCCAGCTCAGACGGGACTTTGAATCCCTTCCCACAGTCCCCACATTTCCACGGTTTCTCCATTGTGCCCGTGTCCTTGTGTTTCTCCAGGTTCGACGATCAGTTGAAGCCTCGTCCACCCAGAGAACACGTGTATTGCCTCTCCCCACTGTGAATGGTGATGTTTTTTCAGGCTGTGTATTTGGTGAAAGCTCTTTCCAGAGTCAGTGCTCTGGAACACTCTCACTCGAGTGTGTGTGTCTTGGTGCTTTTCCAGTCACACTGATGTTGGAAACCTTTGCAAGCAGACAGAACAGACAAACATTTCTCCTTCCAGATTCAAAGCCGATCATATTCAGCTCCCGATGAATGGGGTGACTCTGTCAGATCTTGATGTGAAGTTTAGTTTGAGATTTCTGGCTCCAAATCCTCCCTTCGAATATCCTATTAAAGGAGTTTACAAAAGTCATCACTGTCAGTACAGGATAGAAATTCAGAACAGACAATTCTCGTTTCTATGGAACATTCTTTCCTCTCTCGCTCTCCAAAAGCTGTAAACCTCCATCCCACACAGTCTCACTCCATTCTCACCCTGCTGTACCTCATATATACCCAATAGTAGTGCACTAAAAATGTGTCTAATACACAGGACTCTATTAGAGATTAGAGATACACATGATGCTGTGGGGAAGAACTTTGTTTCAACAGCCAGTGGTGATGTCCTGGAATCCACTGCCTATGAGGGTGGTGGTTCCAGAAACAATCAATAATTTCAAATTGAAATTGAATTGACATTTGAAGGAAATGAACATGCGGGGGAATGGAGATATAGAAGGGGGAATGGGACTGCCTGGGTCACTCTACAGAGAGTCAGTCTGGACTCAAGTTATCAAATGGACTCCTTCTGTGTCATAATGACTATCACTGGAAATATATTAAGCCTGCAGTACTCTCCTCCAAGACTAGAAAGGATAATAAATGAACTTAATTACAGAACTATAAATAATATATCAACATTAGACATATCTTTGTCCTCTATTACTATATTGTCCAGGGGGCAGAAGTCTTACAAAATAAAATAACGGACACTTCAGCCGTGGGGTTGGAGACATGGGTGAGGGAGTGGCTGGTGGTGGGATGCTGGTGACCGTGAGAGCAGGTGGATGGGGGTTTGGGTTTCAATATGAGAGGGGGTGAGGAGGAGGTGTCTAGAGACAATAATAGTGGGAGGGGTGGTGGGGTTTAAAATAAACTAAAACTTACAACTTATCTTGTTTAGTCACAACATCATCATCTCTCTGCTGGCCAACTCACTCACTTGCAGTCCCACTTGAATCACTCAAACTCACCCTGGAGATTCTTGGGATCAGTTTCCCACAGGCTGTCTGGGAAACACAGGGCAAAAGGCAAAATAAGGAGCAATCCCTTAAAATACAGGACAGTTAATTGCCCTGAAATTGTCTCGTTAAATGTCAGCCATCTCCTGGGGAAACCACCCCTTTAATTGTGAACAATAGGAAAGAGACTATCCTTTTAGCCAGACAAATAAATGTGTCAAGCTGAGGGAGCAAAGGATGTCAATGTCGTTAAGAGAGAGAGACCTGAGCCAACCTTTCCAGAGTGTGCACCCTCCCTGGATTCACTTCCTTTCCCTTCGGTTCCTGCAAGTTAACAATTTCCCCCCAGAATGAAAAGAAATGGAAAGGGGGAAACATTGATTTCCTCACAGATGTTGTCCAGAGGAGGAAGTTTTAGTCTGAAGCTCATTATCCAACTTCCTCATTGTGACGTCCACAATGGAACCCTTCCCGAACCAGCCAATAGGAATCACTCTGCTGCACAGTGACTTCCTTGGGTTCCAACCGCCTCCTCTTCACCGTGGACGTCCAATTCCTCTACACCTCCACCCCCCACCGGGATGGTCTGAAGGCTCTCCACTTCTTCCTCAAACAGAGACCCGAACAATCCCCATCCACCCCTACTGTCCTCTGTCTGGCTGAATTTGTTCTCTCACTGAACAATTTCTCCTTAAACTCCTCTCACTTCCTCCAAATAACAGGTGTGGCTATGGGTACCCGCATGGGCCCCAGCTATGCCTGTCTCTTTATGGGGTATGTGGAACATTCCATGTTCCAGTCCTACTCCGGCCCCATCCCACAACTCTTTCTCCGGTACATCAATGACTGCTTCGGTGCTGCTTCATGCTCTCGTCTGGACCTGGAAAAATGTATTAATTTTGCTTCTATTTCCCACCCCTCCATCATTTTCATGTGGTCCACCACTGACACTTCCCTTCCCTTTCTTGACCTCTCAGTCTCAATTTCTGGTGATAGACTGTCCACCAATATTCATTACAAGCCTACCGACTCCCAGAGCTACCTTGACTACAGCTCCTCACAGCCGCTTCCTGTAAGGACTCCATCCCATTCTCTCAGTTCCTTTGCCTCTGTCGCATCCGTCTGATGATGCCATTTCTGACATGTCTTCCTTCTTCCTTAACCAAGGTTTTCTACCCATGGTGGTTGACAGGGCCCTCAACCATGTCCGGCCCATCTCCCACGCATCTGCCCTCACGTCTTCTCCTCTCTCCCAGAAACATGATAGGGTTCCCCTTGTCCTCACTTATCACCCCATCAGCCTCCACATTCAAAGGATCATCCTCCACCATTTCCGCCAACTCCAGCATGATGGCACCACCAAACACATCTTCCCTTCACATGTTCCCTCCGGGACACCCTGGTCCACTCCTCCATCAACCCCTACACCTCAAACCCCTCCCATGTCACCTTCCCATGCAACTGCAGAAGGTGCAACACCTGCCCCTTTACTTCTCCCCTCCTCACCGTCCAAGGGCACAAACATTCCTTTCAACTGAAGCAGCATTTCACTTTCACTTCCCTCAATTTAGTCTACTACATTCGCTGTTCCCAATGCAGTTTCCTCTACATTGGAGAGTACAAAGGCAGACTGGGTGACCGCTTTGCAGAACACCTTCGGTCTGTCTGCAAGCATGACCCAGACCTCCCTATCGCTTGCCATTTCAACACCCCGCCCTGCTGTCATGCCCACATATATATCCTTGGCCTACTGCAATGTTCCAGTGAAGCTCAACGCAAACTGGAGGAACAGCACCTCATCTTCCGACCAGGCACTTTACAGCCTTCTGGACTGAATATTGAGTTCAGCAATTTTAGATCATGAACTCTCTCCTCCATTCCCACCTCCTTTTATACAATAATTTATATAGATTTTTATTTTCCCACCTATTGCCATCATTTTTAAATGTATTTCCATCCATTGTTTTAACTCTACCTTTTAGCCTATTTCGATCCCTTCCCCCAAGGGTTATCTGTACCTTGCTCGTCCTGCTTTCTACCCTTAATTAGCACATTCCTTTAGATGATATCACCACCTTCAACACCTCTTTGTCCTTTTGTCTGTGACATCTTTTGGGTATCTCCACCTATCACTGGCCCTCTATCCAGCTCTTCTTGTCCCACCACCTCCCCCCCCCCACCTTAAACCAGCTTATATTTCACCTTTTTTCTATTTTTCCTTAGTTCTGTTGAAGAGTCATACGGACTCAAAACGTTAACTGTTCCTCTCCGCAGATGCTGTCAGAGCTGCTGAGTTTTTCCAGGTATTTTTATTTTTGTTTTTGTTTTGGATTTCCAGCATCCGCGGTTTTTTGCTTTTATCCTCTGGTTCCAGTCTGCAGGCCAGGCGCGCGGACACGGGAGCCCTGCCCCCACCCATTGTTCCCCTTCCCCCCCTCCAAGCCAAGGTTTCCAGGCAAGCGGCTGACGGCTCCGGCCAGAGCGAGAAGCCGCTTGGAGAACTCGGGAGAGGGGAAGCTGCGCATGTGCAAGGAAAATTGTATTTTTGCCTCTAGGATTTGTTTTGAAATATTATTTGTGCCGAATGTTACAATCCTGGTCAGGACTGTTAACATTTAAAGAGAAGTTTGAACACCCAGTGATAACTGAAAGAATTACACCACAAAATTCCATGTTTTCAAACAAAAACAAACTTTACTGTATAAACAAAACCAAAAGAATATTGAAAACCAGTACTATGAACTGAACACTATAGTTTATGCTCTGAACCCAGTTCTACGTTTTAACTTCTCCCCGTGAGTTCCCTTATACTTAACGATATCTTGAAGGTTCATTCACTTCTGTTCCTGGGAACATCCCAAAGGTTTGTTAAAGGTGTGCCCGTTCAGACCCAGTTTTATTTCATTCCTTCCCAGCAATGTCGACAGCTTCTTCATTCTGGACTTTCATCTTTATTCGAGCTTTTGAATCTTCCACGTCACTCACAAAACCTACTTCATTCTGATCATGTTGGGGTTTTAAATGTATTTTTTTGTGAACTGTCCATTTGCCTGAACTTTTCTTTTATTCATTCACAGGATGTGGGCTTCACTGGCTGGGCCAGCATTTATTGCCCATCCCAACCTGCTACTCCTATATCTTGTTCTGCCTCAGCACTGGCAGCTACATGTAATTCAGTATTAGGGGTCATTAACCCTTCAGGGTTACTTTGAGGTCTTAGTCCCTTCTGTGGTGGACTTTTATCTTGAAATGCTTCAGGCACTTTTCCTGACTCTACACTGTCCAGTACTCAGGTGGGTACATCAGTATCTTTATTTACATCAGTTTGTTGCTTAACTGGGTCACCAATAGGCAATGGCTTTTTACTCTCAGAAACATCTTCTGAACTGTGAACACAGTCCCAGTAAGTGGAAAAAAACCCGCTCAATCATTCCCAAATATAAAATCTATATCTGTAATCAGTAATTTAGAAACAATACCAACAATAACAGAGCCTTTTACTAAAGCATAGTTTAAATTCACTCTACACAATGGGATAGTCACACACTCCCCATCAATACCCCGTACCAATACATTTTTATTCAGTGAGCTTTTCGAAGAAAATTATAAATATTCAGCACTGAGCTAAACCAGCATCTCACAAGATAACAATCTTTCAAGATCTTTCTGGGAGTGATTTTCCCTTCGAATAGAAATCCTTCATAATCCCTCATGTCTCTATTTACACCCATGGTAAATACATTAGAAGGTATTGATTTCTCACAAGCTTCCCTCTTTGGTACAACCTTCTCTGGAGAAACACCAGCCACTTGCACCAATGCCACTGGTTTAGTTTTAAATTTCCAATAAGCTGTATTTAAATGTCCAACTCTATGACAGTGAAAACATGTTGGTCTTTCTGACTCAGTAATATGCTCTACACTATATTTTTTTACCACCCTGGGGAGAATCTCTTTTATCATTCCTACTGTCCTCATTACAAGTTCTGTTCATTATCATACGACCCACCTTTCCAATCTGTGGTTTGCTGCCTGCCAGGTGTCTGGGTTAAATCATTGCCATCACGTAAAACAGCAGCTTCCCTTATCTTAAAAACCTTACGGGTCCTGCAGATATGCCCTGAAAGCTCATGAAATTTGGTTTTTAAATTCTTCCATGAATACGATTTCTCTCACGTTGTCAAAATTCTGTACAATTTTCTTTGCTCAAAACCACCTGTCAGGCAACAGCAGGAAGAAGCCCTCGGACCCTTCCAATTCACCAAGTGTCAGAATGAACATGGTTCAGTCCAGGATGTGATTAACAGCAGCAATAACAGCAGAATCCAACCCCTGTAATCATTTGTGAATTCGCTGGTGTCTGAGCAAGCTGGATAACCAAGTGAATCCCTTCCCACGCTCAGTGCAGGTGAACGGTCTCTCTCCAGTGTGAACTCGCTGGTGCTTCCCCAGGGTGGATAATTCACTAAATGCCTTCCCACCCAAAGAGCAGCTGAATGGCCTCTCCCCACTGTGAACTCACTGGTGTATCTGCAGGCTGCATAACCAAGTGAATCCCTTCCCACACTGACTGCAGGTGAATGGCCTCTCCCCGGTGTGAACTCGTTGGTGTGTCTGCAGGTGGGATTACTGAGCGAATCCCTTCCCACACTCAGAGCAGGTGTACGGCTTCTCTCTGGTGTGAACTGGCTCGTGTCTGTGCAAGGTGGATGAATCGCTGAAACCCTTCCCACACACGGAGCAGGTAAATGGCCTCTCTCCAGTGTGAACTCGCTGGTGTGTCTGCAGGATGCCTGAATGAATTAACCCCTTCCCACACACAGAGCAGATGAACAGCCTCTCCTCAGTGTGAAGTTGCTGGTGTGTCTGCAGGTGGGATTGCCGAGTGAATCCCTTCCCACACTCAGAGCAGGTGAATGGCCTCTACCCAGTGTGAACTTGCTGGTGTGTGTTCAGTGTGGATGAATTACTGAATCCCTTCCCACATGTTGAGCAGGTGAATGGCCTCTTTCCAGTGTGACTACGTCAATGAATCTCCATTGCAGATGGAGATTTGAATCCATTCCCACAGTCCCTACATTTCCATGGTTTCTCCATGATGTGGGTGTCCGTGTCTCTCTCCAGGTTCGGTGATCAGTTGAAGCCTCGTCCTCATACAGAACACAGATCCCTGTTGTGAATGGTGCAATGTTTTCTCAGGCTGTGTAACTGGTTAAAGCTCTTACCAGAATCAGTGCACTGGAAAATCTCTCACACGAGTGTGTGTATGTCTCGGTGCTTTTCCAGTCACATTGATGTTCATAATCATTTGATGCAGGCAGAACAGACAAACATTTCTCCCTCTAGCTTCAAAGGCCGATGACATTCATATCCCAATGAATCAAGTGGTTCTGTCAGATCTTGATGTGATGTTTGGTTTTCTGTCTGAAAATCCTCCTCTTCTAATATCCTGCAAAAGATGTTTACAAAAGTCATCACTGTCAGTACAGGACAGAAATGCAGAACATTCCTAGTTTTTATGGAACATTCTTTCCTCTCTCATTCCCCAAAAGGTGTAAATCTCCATCCCACACACTCTCCCTCCTTTCTCATTCTGCTGTGCCAAATATACACCCTCCAAATTCCCCTGAAGGTGCTGATTCATGCTGATAAACAGACCCATGCTCACCACTTCCTGTCCAGGATATGAAGACCTGAAAATCTTCATGCAGGCAGTAGACTGAATACTTACACGTATAGATTCTGGACTAAAAATGTGTTTAATACACAGTGCTTTATTACTTGATCAGAGATTCATGAACGATGTCAGTAAGGACTTTATTAAGGTAGTGGATAGCCATGAAGACAAGCTGGCTGCTGAAGAGGATGGTGGAATTGGAGATGTTCGATGATTTCAAAAGGAAATTGGATGGATACGTGAAGGAAATAAACTTGCAAGGTCACGGGGATATAGAACAGGAATGGGAGTAATGGGATTGTTCAACAGAGAGGACTTGAGTTGCTGAATGGATTCCTTCTCTGCCATACTGACTGTATGGCTGCAAATGAATAATGTAGCCACAGTTCGATATCACAAGACCAGAAATAATAATAAATATTCTTCATTACAGAGCCATAAATAAGATATCTAATATGTAACCCATAACAACACTGGACATATCTCTGTCCTATATTAATTTACTGTCTCCTTAAATATCTGCCATCTCCTGGGGAAACCACCCCTTTAGTTGTGAATATTAGGAAAGAGACCATCCTTTTAGCCAGACAAATAAAGGTGTCACAAAAACAAAAAATGCTGGAAAATCTCAGCAAGTCTAACAGCATCTGTGCAGAGAAAGATGGAGTTAACGTTTTGAGTCCATATGACTTTTCTTCAGAGCTAAAGAGAAGTAAAAATGTGGTGAAATTTAAGCTGTTTAAGGGGGGTGAAGCTGAATTGAAGGCCAGCGACAGGTGGAGGCAAAGGAGAGATTGAGAGAGATATCATGGACAAAAGGGCAAAGGGGTATTAATGGTAATGGTACTGGCTAAAGGAGATGCTGATGGTGACATTAAGGATAGAAAGCAGAATGAGATAACAATTGGACAAGGGTAAAGAACAACATGAGTAAGTGACAGATTGCCCTGGGGGTGAGGGGTGGGTGGGTGGGGGGGACATTGGTGGGAAAAAAGATTGAAAATAGGATAAGGTGGGGATAAAACAATGAATTAAAAACAAAGTAAATTAAAAACAAAGATTAAAATAAATAAAAATAAGGGGATAAAAATTAAAAATCAATATTGAAAAATGGGGATCACAAAGGAGTGGGGATGGAGGAGAGAGTTCATGGTCTGAAGTTGTTGAACTCAGTATTCAGTCCGGAAGGCTGTAAAGTGCCTAATCGGAAGATGAGGTGCTGTTCGCCCAGCTTGCGTTGGGCTTCACTGGAACATTGCAGCAGGCTAAGGACAGACATGTGGGCATGAGAGCAGGGTGGGGTGCGGCTAAATAAATGTGTCAAGTTGAGGGAGCAAAGGATGTCAATGTCTTTAAGAGAGAGAGAGACCTGGGCCAACCTTTCCAGAGTCTTCACTCTACCTGGATTCACTTCCTTTCCCTTCAGTTCCTGCAAGTCAACAATTTCCCCCCAGAATGAGAAAAGAAATGGAAAGGGGGAGAAAAGAAAGTGTTTTACTCGCAGATGTTGGACACAGGAGGAAGTTTTAGTCTGTGTGAAGCTCACTCTTCAGTCACACAAAGGCCGCGCTCTGATTGGCTGGAGGACCAGCATCCTTCCGGTCCTCCAACTCTTCCCATTGGCCAATTTCCCCCCCCCCCCCCCCCCTGCATGAAGGGCAGGCTTTCCCCTGTACATGCGCAGCTTCCCTCTCCCGAGTTCTCCGAGCGGCTTCTCGCTCTGGCCGGAGCCGTCAGCTGGTTGCCTGGAAACATTGGCTCGAGGAGGTGGAAGGGAAGAGGGAACAATGGGTGGGGGCGGGGCTCCCGTGTCCGCGCGCCTGGCCTGCGGACTGGAACCCGAGGACGTCACCGCGGAGCAGAGTGATTCGTATTGGCTGATTCAGGCAGGTTTCCATTGTGGACGTCAAAGTGCGGAAGTTGGACAATGAGCTTCTGACTAAAACTTCCTCCTCTGGGCAACATCTGTGAGGAAATCAATGTTTCTCTCTTTCCATTTCTTTTCTCATTCTGGGCGCTAAATGTTTGGGATGGAGAGGCAGGAATGTTCCCAAGAAACCAGAATTGTCTGTTCTGAATTTCTATCCTTATTGACAGCGATGACTTTGTAAATTCCTTTTACAGGATATTAGAAGGGGAAGTTTTGCAAATAGAAATTTCAAACCAAACTTAAACATCTAACAGGGTTATGAATCTAGTTTTCCCTGCACTTCCTCCCTAAGAGTTCCCTTCTCTTTTGAAATCTTGATGGTTCATTCTTATTCTTTTGGGACCAACCTGAAGGTATGCCACAGCCCTCTGGAATTTACTTTGATTTCTCCCCAGTTTCCCAGTCTGGCACTCAGACTTCCAGAGTTCTTTCCCTCTGTGAGGATTCCACTGTCTTCTTGAGCTGACATTGGACAGACCAACTGCTTTTTCCCAGTCGGCTCCCAAAGCTTCTTCACAGCCCTGTCCAAGCTAACGGTTCAAGCTGATTGCCTTCTGCCACAAGGCTAACTGCCTTTCACCGTTGTTATGATCACAGCTGATGTTAACTGCTGCACAAACCAAATCCCAGAGGGAAACTTGATTACAGGCCATACCCTTTTTTGTATTCTGAAAATTAGAAAGTAAACGTACTGATCGCAGCAGCAATAATTCCAGTAAGAGATTTGGGACTTTAAAAATTAAAAGTAAAAGTTTTATTAACAAGAATAAACAAAAACTTACGCACACAAGATTACAGTTGCACAGTTAAAATTCGTCTTACAACACAATCCTCCAAAAGACTCCCTACTTGGTCAGACCCACAAGTAAACACCTACCAGGCAACACTCGCTTATAGGTGCTGAACTATAAAAATCCAATAATATCACCTAAGGCAAACTGCTGTAACTTTCATAAAAGCATACCACATGACCTGTAACTCCCTTCCACTCTGCTGTGGAAATCCAAGCCTTCAGAACAGGACCATTTGTTGCAACCAAGACTTCTCTGGTTTGACTGGATGCTGATTCAAACTACCTCTTCCTCCAGCCTAAAGCTACAGCTAACAGCTCTCAGGTCAGCTCCAGCTGCAGCAACAGTAACTCTAAAATACCTTCCCCCCCGCCCCCCGCCCTTTCACCTCATGTTCCATTGTTCTCACACCTCTTTGAACCTCAAATCCTTCCAAATATAAAATATTTTGTGTTTCTATTTTTTCCTCTGCTTTTGGGTCAATGCAATGTCATATAACCTCTTCTGTTTACCTATGGAACTCCTGCAAGATACAAACATGTTTCTTTGCACCTCTGACTTCCCTTTGATATTCAAACAAACTCAATTTATCTAATAATGCAAATGTTATATCCAAACTATTTACTTCTACCTCAAATCTAACACCTTTATCCTTTCCTGTTTTAAACCCCCTCGGACAACCTGTCTTCTGTTAAATTTTGCCCAGCTTAATTAAATTATCTACATACACACAGACACCCAGCCTTCTTCACAGAATAACACAATAGTCCACAAAAATATATATATTTTTAAAAACTCCATTCCTCACACCCTTCAGACCACTGGAGATTTCCTCCTCCGGCTTAAAGCTGGGCAAATAGTCCAACTTATTTTCCCCTCACCCGAAGTGAAGTCAGCTGTAGCCTGGACAAGATGAAATCTGTAACTGTCTTCTCTGAGAAACAGGCAAATAAATTAAACTAAATAAACTTCTAACCTGTACAGCCCATCTCCATGGCAATGTGGCATGCTTTGAGAAGTTCCAAACAGAAAAGCAAATAAATATATTTTACCTTTAAAACACCCTTTGATATTATGATCCATGTCAAATATGAACCAATATATTCGCAGCAAGGTTGAAAGAGCATCAGCCCACTGGAAGCAAAGTCGTCAGACTGGCTTGTCCAGCAAAAACAAACCCTCTGACCCTCCCACTTCACCAACTGTCAGAATGAACATGGTTCAGTCCTGGATGTGATCAACAGAAGTAATAATAGCAGAATCCAACCGCTGTAATCACTTGTGTACTCGCTGGTGTCTCAGCAAGTGGGGTGAATGAGTGAATCCCTTCCCACACAGGGAGCAGGTGAATGGCCTCTCCCCAGTGTGAATTCGCTGGTGGGTCAGCAGATTGGATGAAGCACAGAATCCCTTCCCACACTCCGAGCAGGTAAATGGCCTCTCCCCAGTGTGAACCCGCTGGTGTTGCAGAAGATTCGATGAGTGTTTTAATCGCTTTCCACACACGGAGCAGGTGAATGGCCTCTCCCCGGTGTGAGCTCGTTGGTGTGTCTGCAGGTGGGATAATTGACTGAATCCCTTCCCACACTCAGAGCAGGTGAAAGGCCTCTCCCCGGTGTGACTGCGCCGATGAGTTTCCAGCGCAGATGGGAACCGGAATCCTTTCCCACAGTCCCCACGTTTCCATGGTTTCTCCATGATGCAGGTGTCCTTGTGACTCTGCAGGTTTGATGATCAATTGATGCCTTGTCCACACACACAGAACACGTGTACAGTCTCTCCCCACTGTGAATGGTGTGATGTGTTTTTCAGGCTGTGTAACTGGTTAAGGCTCTTTCGACAGTCAGTGCACTGGAACACTCTCACTCGGGTGTGTGTGTCTCGGTGCTTTTCAGTCATGCTGAAAACCTTTTGAAGCAGACAAATATTTCTCTTTCTAGAAACAAAAGTCATTGATATTTAGGTCCTGCTAAATCAAGTGACTCTGTCAGGTTCTGGCCTAATATTTGGTTTGAGATTTCTGCCTGCAAATCCTCTGCTTCCAATTTCCTGTAAAAGGAGTTTACAAAAGTCATCACTGTCATTGCAGGACAGAAATTCAGAACACACTATTCCAGTTCCTACAGGACATTATTTCTTCTCTTCTTTGGGCTGCCCACTGAATGGAAATAATGGCTGTGTCACTGGTCTTAAAATGGGTGTAATCTACAGGACTGTTTCTTTGGGTTAAGATGCAGGCAATGCAAGGAAGAACATTGTTTAGGTAGCAAATGATCATGACTTGGAACCCACTCCCTACGAGGGTGGTGGAATCAGAGAATTGAGTGGGCACTTGAAGCAAATAAACTTGCAGGGGAACGGGGATATAGAGGGGTAATGGGACTGACTAGATTGCTCTACAGAGAGTCAGTGTGGACTCAAGTTCTCACATAGACTTCTGAGCTGCAATGACTATGACTGGAAATATGTAACACAGCTACAGTAATATATTAGAAAACTACAAATAACAATCAATGCAATTTATTATAGAACCATAAATAACATATCTAATATGTGCCATATAGCAACACTGGACATGTCTCTGCCCTGTCCCCTTAAATGTCAGCTATCTCGTGGGGAAACCACTCCTTTACTTGTGAACATTAGAAAAGAGACCATCCTTTTAACCAGACAAATAAATGTGTCAAACTGAGGAAGCAAAGGATGTCAATGTCATTAAGAGAGAGAGAGAGAGACCTGGGCTGACCTTTCTAGAGTCTGCACCCTCCCTGGATTCACTTCCTTTCCCTTCAGTTCCTGCAAGTCAACAATTTCCCCCCAGAATGAGAAAAGAAATGGAAAGGGGGAGAAAAGAAAGTGTTTTACTCACAGATGTTGGACACAGGAGAAAGTTTTAGTCTGTGTGAAGCTCATCTTCATTCACACAAAGCCCGTGCTTTGATTGGTGAACTGTGTATTATACACATTTTTAGTGCAGTACTATTGGGAGTATATTAGACACAGCAGAGTGAGAATGGAGTGAGAGTGTGTGGCATGGAGATTTACTGCTTTTGGGGAATGAGAGAGGAAAGAATGTTCATTAGAAATTAGAATTGTCTGTTCTGAATTTCTATCCTGTACTGACAATAATGACTTTTGTAAACTTCTTTAGCAGGATATTAGAAGGGGACAATTTGCAGACAGAAATCTTAAACCAAACCTCACATCAAGATTTGACATACTCAGTCGACTCATCAGGACCTGAATATGATCAGCCTTTGAATCTAGAAGGAAAAATGTTTGTCTGCTTCAAAAGGTTTTCAGCATCAGTGTGACTGGAAAAGCACCAAGACACACATACCCGAGTGAGGGTGTTCCAGTGCACTGACTGTGGAAAGAGCTTTAACCAGTTACTCAGCTTGAGAAAAACATCACACCATTCACAGCAGCGAGAGACCGTACACGTGTTCTGTGTGAGGACGAGGCTTCAACTGATCGGAGAACCTGGAGAGACACAAGGACACACGCACCATGGAGAAACCGTGGAAATGTGGGGACTGCAGAAAGGGATTCAAAACCCCGTCTGTGTTGGAAACTCATCAACACAGTCACACCGGGGAGAGGCCTTTCATCTGCTCTGAGTGTGGGAAGGGATTCACCCAGTCACCTCACCTGCAGACACACCAGCAAGTTCACACTGGGGAGAGACCATTCACCTGCCCTGAGTGTGGGAATGTATTCAGTCAGTTATCCAGCCTGCAGTCACAACAGCGAATTCACAGTGGGGAGAGACCATTCACATGTTCTGAATGTGGGAAGGAATTCAGGAATACATCCCAGCTGCAGAGACACCAGCGAGTTCACACTGGTGAGAGGCCATTCATCTGCTCTGAGTGTGGGAAGGGATTTAGTGAACCATCCCTCCTGCTGATGCACAAGCGAGTTCACAGCGGGGAGAGGCCATTCACCTGCTCTGAGTGTGGGAAGGGATTCGCTCGGTCATTCTACCTGCTGACACACCAGCGACTTCACACTGGGGACTGGCTTGTCTGTTCTGAATGTGCAAAGAGATTCACTCGGTCTTACGACCTGCAGACACACCAGTGACTTCACACTGGGGAGAGGCCGTTCACCTGTTACATGTGTGGGAAGGGATTCACTCGGTCATCCACCCTGCAGACACACCAGCGAGTTCACACGAGGGAGAGGCCATTCACCTGCTCTGAGTGTGGGAAGCGATTCAGTGATACATCCACCCTGCTGAGACACCAGCGAGTTCACATGAGGGAGAGGCCGTTCACAGGCTCTGAGTGTGGGAAGAGATTCACTTGTTCATCCGAGCTGCTGACACACCATGACTGTCCCACTGATTAGAGACCTTTTAGATGCTGTGACTGTGGCTTTCGATTGTATGAATTGAAGTTAAGAATATACAGGTGGACATCATGGATTGGATAGTTACTTAAGCACATATAAAGAGACCCTGACTGACATAGAGTGTAGTGGAGTCAGGGGGTATATACCCGTAATGTTTCACTCAGTGAATAAATCTATACCAAGTAAAGAATAGCTCTGGTTTCTTCCTTCACCATCAGGCTGTCAGGATTATAACATGGTAGCAGAGAATACTTGTCTAATGATGAAGGTTGGAAACTAAAGGAAAATTAAATTTCAGACAGAAACTTACAACCTGAGTAGTTTTTGTGAGAAATGGCTGAAAGCAAGTGAAAATTGTCAGGGTCTGATTACCCGCCGATGTTCTCAGAGTCTGAGCCACATGACCTGGGAAGAATGAAGTGGATATGTGGACACAGGTTACGTCCCTACCAAGGAGGAAACAAAATGTCTTGGCATTGTCACTTCCCAACAAAAGTAAAATCAGAAGCAAAGTATTTAGTGAGCTGGATGCCCATCCGTTGTATACTGATGAAGGTTTGGATCTTCTATTCGGGCTCATTGATGAGATTTACAAGAAAGATGATCTATTGGATGCCTATGAAGCATAGATGGACTTTGACACGTTTCGAATGAGGGTGAAAACATCTTTAGCAGATCTGGATATCACAACAAAAGACAGGATTGGAACAGCACTAATAGGTGAATGACCCCTGGAATGACCAGGGAATAATTAACAGGTGTTTCAGGTCTGACTCAAAATATCATTATGTGATGAACTGCCCAAAGTGGAAAATGAGGGTCTTCGAAGTGACACATGATACAGAGAATTCTGAGGCTGAAGATGATGATGATGATCACTCTGAAGGAATTGTACTAGTCACAAGGAACTTTGGTCCAGTGATGAGTGTGTTAGTCACAGACTCATTCAACTGTGCTGTGTTAGATAGTGGCTGCACCTCGACAGTATGTGGATCAGATTGGTGAACATGTTACCCAGATTCACCTCATAGTGAGGATCGACACAAGGTTAAGGAGTATGAAAGTTCTGGTTTGGTGATGTCAACACATTGAAGTCACTAAAAAGAGTGGGGATTCCCTGCAAAATAACTGGAGTCAGCCTCTTTATCAGTGTTAACTGTTAGACTTCACCTCGATGACACATTTGTGTAATTAATAAGGCTTATATTACCAAATTGTACTGTATGTAAGCTTAACGATGAACAGTCTTCAATTGCCTGTCTCTTTAAGTTCCAGATACTGTAATGTAGCTTTAAGGAAAAAAAAAACTGGTGTTAAGGTCAGGAAGGGGTCAGAGCACCAGGTGTTCCAGGACACCCTGTTTAGATACAAGTTAAAGTTCACAGTTAGAAGTGACTCCAAGCTGATTGGCTCAATTTGTCATTGGGAAATGAGGAACACTTTTCCCATTGGTCAAGAATCAGAAATATTTGTTTAAGAAGTTGTTAGTTTTGTTGAACAGCTGCACCAACATGGGTTAAATGTTACACAGTTGCCTTCAAACATGTCCATTTGGTACCTCGAGTCCATGCTGACTCTCTGTAGAGCAATCCAGTCAGTCCCATTCCCCCTCTAGATCCCCGTATCCCTGCAAGTTTATTGCCTTCAAGTGCCCATTCAATTTTCTTTTGAAATCATTCATCATCTCTGATTGCACCACCTCATAGGCAGCGGGTTCCAGGTCATTCTCACTCGCTGTGTAAAAAAAATTCTTCCTCACATCCCCCCCATATCTCTTACTTAAAACCTTCAACCTGTGTCCCCTCATCCTTAGTGGGAACAGCTTTTGGGCCTGTTGGTCAATTTGGTTCCTAGATTAATTTAATTGGATCCCCAATTACTTACACCACCTTGTCTCATTACCTTAGACAGGTATACCACAGAACTGTTTGACACTATCCCTTTATCTGATTCTATACCATCCCTTATTCATACAGTTTCAAATGTTGAGGCTAATCAGAGCTTGAAGGTCTCTCTTGCCAGTACATTTATTATCATTGCACATTCTTTACATACACAGAAATTAAGGTTTTACATGTTCACAGCAAATAAAATTCAATCTTTTACTCGAACTACTAATTCATTATTATTCAATCTTTGTTACTGTTTATTAATTAAAACAGTAATTGCGGAAAAAAGAGACGTTGAAGTTTTTCATCTTGCACTCATCCGAACATTCGCAAGAATATCAAATGTGAAGGGAACAACAATTTATACTTCATGAGAGGAGTGTGCTGATTGGTTGGCAAATGCACTCTGATTGGTGGATGCATTGCCATGGAGAATACACCATTTAACTAATGACTCGTGTCATTCTCATAAATCCTCACTCCAGCCTCGAGGCTCAATGGAACAGAGACAAATGCATTTATTTCAGATCTACCTGTAGTGGGTGGAAAAACACGATTTACTACCAGGATAAAATAAATGTGCTTCATCAGCTTTTGTGGATCATTTCAGTGGAAATATGCAGTCCCGGACTCAAAGAGCATCAGCCTACTGGAAGCAAAGTCACGAGACCGGCCAGTCCAGCAGAAAGAAACCCTCTGACCCTCCCACTTCACCAAGTGTCAGAATGAACATGATTCAGTTCTGGATGTGATTAACAACAGCAATAATAGCAGAATCCAACCCCTGTAATCACTTGTGAACTTGCTGGGGTGTCAGCAGGTGTGGTGACTGAGAGAATCTGTTCCCACACTCAGAGCAGGTGAATGGCTTCTCCCCAGCGTGAGCTGACTGGTTTCTCCGCAGGCTTGAGAACTGACTGAATCCCTTCCCACACTCAGGGCAGGCGAATGGTCTCTCCCAGCATGAACTCGCTGGTGTCTCAGCAGGTTGGATGAATCAGTGAATCCCTTTCCACACTCAGAGCAGGTAAACGGCCTCTCTCCACTGTGAGCTCGCTGGTGTCTCAGCAGGTTGGATAAGTGATTGAATCGCTTTCCACACAAAGAGCAGGTGAGCGGCTTCTCCCCAGTGTGAACTCGTTGGTGCATAACCAGGTTGCAAGACTGAGTGAATCTCTTCCCACACACAGAGCAGGTGAATGGCCTCTCCCCCGTGTGAACTCGCTGGTGTGTCAGCAGGTGGGATGTATGACTGAATCCCTTGCCACACTCCGAGCAAATGAATGGCCTCTCCTTGGTGTGAACCCGTTGGTGTGTCAACAGATGGGATGAGTCCCTGAATCCCTTCCCACACTCGGAGCAGGTGAACGGCCTCTCCCTGGTGTGAACATGCTGGTGTTTCCGAAGGGTGGATGAATCAGTGAAACCCTTCCCACACATGGAGCAAGTGAATGGCCTCTCCCCAGTGTGAATGCGTCGATGAGTTTCCAGCGCAGACGGGAACCGGAAACCCTTCCCACAGTACCCACATTTCCACAGCTTCTCCATGATACATGTGTCCTTGTGTCTCTCCAGGTTTGATGATCAGTTGAAGCTTCATCCTCACACAGAACACGTGCACAGCCTCACCCTGCTGTGAATAGTGTGATGTACTTTCAGGCTGTGTAACTGGTTAAAGTTCTTGCCACACTCATTTCACTGGAACACTCATACTCGGGTGTGTGTGTCTCGGTGTTTACCCAGTCACACTGATGATGAAAACCTTTTGAAGCTGCCAGAACAGACAAACATTTCTCCTTCCAGATTCAACAGCCGATGATATTCAGGTCCTGACGAATTGGATGACTCTATCAGATCTTGACACAATGTTTGGTTTGAGATTTCAGGCTGAAAATCCTCCCCTTCTAATATCCTGTAAAAAGTGTTGACAAACATCATCTGTGTCAGTGCAGGATAGAAATTCAGAACTGACAATTCTAGTTTATGGAACATTCATCCCTCATTCTTCCCAACATCTCTAAATCTCCATCCAACACACTCTCCCTCCATTCTCACTCTGCTGTATTTAATATACACTCTCCCAATTGTCCAGAAGGGGCCGATTCATGCTGATTGACAGATGCAAACTCATTGCTTCCTGTCCATAATGTGAAAATCGTCATATAAGTTTATTTCCTGATCAGAGATATCGGGAAAATCTGAAGAAGGTTTTTTTTTAGGCAGTGATTTTTCATGATCAGGAACTTGCTGCCTCCGAGGATGGTGGAAGTGGAGGCGATTCATGATTTTAAAATGAAATTGGATGGGCACTTGAAGGAAATAAACTTGCAGGGGAACGGGGATATAGAGGGGGAATGGGACTGACTAGGTTGCTCTACAGCGTCGGCATGGACTCCAATTGCTAAGTGGGCTCTTCTGTGCTGTAATGACTCCATCTCTGTTACTAAAGAACCATAAATAACATACACTAGACATATCTCTGTCCTATATTAATTTACTGTCCCCTCAAATGTCAGCCATCTCCTGGGGAAACCACCCCTTTAATTGTGAACATTAGGAAAGGGACCATCCTTTTAGCCAGACAAATAAATGTCAAGCTGAAGGAGCAAAGGATGTCAATGTCTTTAAGAGAGAGGGAAAGAGACCTGGGCCAACATTTCCAGAGTCTGCACCCTCCCTGGATTCACTTCCTTTCCCTTCAGTTCCTGCAAGTCAACAATTTCCCCCCAGAATGAGGAAAGAAATGGAAAGGGGAGAAAAGAAAGTGTTTTACTCACAGATGTTGGACACAAGAGGAGGCTTTAGTCTGTGTGAAACTCACTCTTCATTTACACAAAGCTAGCGCTCTGATTGGCTCGAGGACAAGAGTCCTTCCGGTGCTCCAGACTTCCCATTGGTCAATCCCTCACCTGAAGACATTGAGAGGCGTAACCCCACGTGGGAGGGTTTTTGCCCCCTCCCCCCGGGCCCACAGCCGCGCTGAGCTGTTGTCCAATGGGAAAGGCTGGAAGACTGAACAGACAATGGCCCCCGGTCAATGAGAGCGCGGGCTTTGCGCAGGTCCCCATCTCACCCCATACATGCACATTCATGCCCAAAACCCGCAGGCTCACATGCGCAGTCCATCGTTTCCCCGGCACGTGCGCAGCTTCCCCTCTACTCTGAACATGCGGAGTTCCGGGCCGCCCGCCCGCGTGGCGGATAGAACGATTTCCCCAGCGCGGCGGATGGTGGGAGCTGCGGCCGCCATTACCCATCCGGAGACCAGTCTCCAAACTCCTGGGATTGGGATGTAAAGTCGGGGTGGGGGGCGCCGTGATCCCGCTCTGACAAAAATTACATGTGGGTAGTCACTGGATTTGATTGTGACGCCCCCTTAGCAAAACAGTTTGTTAACTTCAGGTGTAAAGATTTAGACACCTGGGTGACATATTGGGGAGGACAATAGGTGAGTGTGAAACTGAACCAGAGAGTCAGCACCTTCAGGGGGGAGAATTGGTGAAAAAGCTGGAGGAGGATAGTAGCATGAATTAGTGTTTCAATAACAGGGTGTAGGTTGCCTGTGATCATTGTCTCCTATTTTTTTTTTATTTGTTCCAGATGGATTAAAAGTATTAATTTAATACCTCAACCTTGGCCCCTTCATCCATGTGTTAATTTCCTTTTAGGTCCCTAATTGGACTTATTCCACTTTAAGACCTTTTTACTATTTATATGTCGATAGAAGACTTTGGGATTCCCCTTTATGTTGGCTGTCAGTCTTTTCTCATAATCCCTCTTCGCTTCTCTAATATGTTTTCTTACCTCCCCTCTGAACCACCTGTATCCCTCTTGGTTCACAATTGTATTTTCTACCTGACATCTATGACTTTGTCTTCTTGATCTTTATTTCAATCTCCTTTTTCATCCAGGGGGTTCTGGATGTGTTTGCCCTACCTTCTCTTTTCATGAAATATACCTTGACTGTACCCAAACCAATTTTGTGAAGGTCGCCATTGTTCAACTGCAGTTTTTCCTGCCAATGTTTTGCTCCACTCTCTCTGGCCCAAATCGGCTCTTGTCCAGTTAATAATTCTTACTGTGGATTGTCTATCGTCCTTTTCTATCATCATCCTAAAACATACAATACAATGATCACAGTCTCCTAAATTTAAAAAAAAATCATTTATGGGATGTGGGTGTAGTTGGCTAGGCCAGCATTTATTGCCATTTCCTAATTACACTTATTCAGAGGGCAGTTAAAAGTCAACCACATTGCTGTGGGTTTGGAGTCACATGTCAGCTAGACCATGTAAGGACAGCAGATTTCCTTCCCTAAAGGGCATTAGTGAAGCAAATGGGTTTTTACAACAATTGACAATGGTTTCATCATCATCATGAGACTTTTTAATTCCAGATTTTTATTGAATTCAAATTCCACCATTTGCTGTACCGGGGATTTTAACCTGGATCCTTAGAACATTACCTTGGGTGCCTGTATCACTAGTCCAGCGACAATACCACTATGCCATCACCTCCCCAAAAAATGCTTCCCAACTGATATTTAAGCCATTCCCTCATTCATTCCTCAGGGCACTGCCTTGATCAACCAGAGTCTGGTTTGCATTTAAACAAAAGTTTGGCAGTAAACCATTTCCAAGATCATTGTGCATGGCAACGCCTCTACCAATTAGAGTCTACTTGCCAACCAATCAGCACTCTCTTCCCATGCAATATAAATTGTTGTTCCAGTTACAATTGGTATACTTGCAAATTGTCCTGATGAGTGCAAGACAAAAAGCATTGACATCATGTCACTTTCTTCAGCAGTACTCAGGTTCTGTGCTACCAAATGACTATTCGTACTGGATTACTTGATTAGAGCTACACAGGGATGTGAGGAGAAACTTTATTTAGACAGTGAGTTGTGATGATCTGAAACTCGCTGCCAATGAGGATGGTGTTAGCGGAGGCAATCAATGATTTCAAAATGAAATTGGATGGCCACTTGAAGGGAATAAACTTTCAGGGCAATGGGCATACAGAGGGGGAATGGTACTGACTGGATTACTCTACAGAGAGTTGGCAAGGACTCAAGTTACCAAATAGACTCCTGTGCCTTTATGACTCTATGATTGGAAATATATACAGCACTATATTACAAGACTAGGAATAAAATACATGTTCTTAATTAGAGAACCATAAATAATATGTACCATTATAATAACACTAGATCATACTTTATCCTATATTGCTATAATGTCACCTGAATGTCAGCCACCTCCTGGAGAAACCACCCCTTTAATTGTGAACATTAGGAAAGAGACCATCCTTTTGGCCAGACAAATAAATGTGTCAAGCTGAGGAAGCAAAGTATGTCAGTGTCTTTAAGAGAGAGAGAGAGAGACCTGGGCCAACCTTTCAAGAGTCTCCACCCTCCATGGATTCACTTCCTTTCCCCTCAGTTGCTGCAAGTCAACAATTTACCCCCAGAATGAGAAAAGAAATGGAAAGGGGCAGGGGGAGAAGAAGGTGTTTTATTTGCAGACATTGGTCTCAGGAGGAAGTTTTAGTCTGTGTGAAGCTCAACCTTCATTCAGAGAGAGAGGAGCAGCAGCTTTACTGGGCAGCAATGAGCAGGTGAACAAACTCATTGTCCAACTTCTGCATTCAGACAATGCAGGAAGCTCTGGCTGGAGGACCAGAGTCCTTTCAGTCCTCCAGTTGTTCCCATTGGTCAATCTGCCACATGAAGCTAATGAGGGAGCGGAATCCCACGTGGATTTTGTTTCAGTGACAAATGTATCAATTTCAAGCTGCATCAGTGTTTGCTTTGAAAATTGTTTGGATTTCTTTCAGACCCCAAGAGGATTAATGTCAGGTCCCTGGTATCTGCCTGGGTGAGGCAGTGGGGGTGGGGTTGCACAAGACCGGGCCACAATGCCACAAGAGCACAAAGCCAGAGTTCCCGATCTTCTCAAAGATTCCTCGGCTGGGAGGGGAGGAGTCAGGACAGCCACTGGGTATCTGCAAAGCCCACCAGAGTCAACCAGGGGACACTTATTAAGAATGTTTCCCCCATCGCTTCACATCTGAAAGTTCAACTGGCAAATGGTGGAGCCAGCTTGCTGCCAGAGCCATGGTGTGAAGGGTGGACACTGAGAGGCTGTTTCCCCTGGCTGGGGAATCTAGAACACGGGGGCACAGTCTCAGGATAAGGGGCTGATGATTTCAGACTGAAATGAGGAGAAATTTCTTCTCTCAGAGGTTTGTGAATCTTTGGAATTCTCTTATCCATCTGGTTCACCAGTGCCCTTCAGGGAAGGAAATCTGCCGCCCTTACCTGGTCTGACCTACAAGTGATTCTGGACCCACAGGGATGTGGTTGACCCTTAACTGCCCTCAGAAATGGCCCAGCAAGACACACGGTTGTACCAAACTGTTACAGAAAACTCGAATCAGATAGACAGCAGCGGTCCCGGAAGGTGGCTCACCACCCTCCTCTCATGGGCAATTAGGGATGGGCAATAGATGTTGGCCTTGACAGTGACACTCACATTCTGTGAAAAAATAAAAAAAGCTTCCAGTTCTGACTCACTGCCCATGACAAAGTAGAAGAACAAACAGGCCACGCTGTCTCATTCAGTAACTTGAAAACACCCATTATCTGTTCACCTCTTCCTGAGCCTGACTGGCTTCTGCTGCCTCGCTCTCTGTGGAGATTCTCACTGACCGTTTCTGGTCACTTTTCTCCCCAGGCACCAAGCTAGAATGTTACCATCCTGGTCGGGACTGTCAGTGTTTAAAGAGAAATCTGAACACCCAGTGATTCACTGAAGGAGTTACGCCGCAAAATGTAATGTTTTTAAACAATAACAAACTTTATTGTAAAGAAAAAAACTGAACAAACTACACACTATGAACTTAACACTGTTTTGTAATTATTTAAGTTGTAAACCCCGTTCTACCTTTGAGCATCATTCCATCAGCTTTTGGCTAAGTGACCCTCCAAAATTTCTTTCAGTCCTCATGACTGTAGATTCCTCAACTCAAATATGAGCCTCACTGCCTTCTTGACCTGACTTTGACCAGACAGACTGCTTCTCCCCAGCCTGCTCCAACTGCATCTTCACAGCTCTTTCCAAGCTAACTGCTCAAGCTGACTGGTTCTACCACAAGGCCTTTCACTGCGAGGGTCACTGTAGATTTCATCCTCCAACTCCAAGCTCAACAAATCTTCCAGCTTCTTTTCCACTCACCAACTCCAATTTAGCTGCAAACGAAACAAGAGCAAATCTGTGGCAGCTTTCTTTTGAGCAACACCCAGATAAATTAAACAAAATAACATTCTAATCCTCCCAAAGCCCATCTTTATGGCAAAGTGGCATGCTTTAGACGGTTCCAAGCAGAAATGCAAACTAATTACCATTCCATTTACCTTCAAAACACCCTTTGTTCCTGTGATCTATATGAAATAAGCAGCTAAATAGTCGCAACAAGTCTCAGAGCATCAGCCCACTGGAAGCAAAGTCATGAGAACAGACAGTCCAGCAGAAAGAAACCCTCCATTGCCATCTGCCAGAACGAACATGGTTCAGTCCTGGATGTGATTAACAGCAGCAATTATGGAATCCAACCCCTGTAATCACTTGTGAACTTGCTGGTGCTTCCGCAGGTTGGATAATCGATTGAATCCCTTCCCACAATTGGGGCAGAGGAATGGCCTCTCCCCACTGTGAAGTCGCTAGTGGGTAAACAGGCTGGACGACTGAGTGAATCCCTTCCTCACTTGGAGCAGGTGAACGGCTTCTCCCCAGTGTGGACTCGTTGGTCTCGCAGAAGGTTGGATGACTGAATGAATCTCTTCCCACACTCCAAGCAGTTGAACAGCCTCTCCCCAGTATGAAACCTCCGGTGTCTCAGTAGATGGGCTGACCGACTGAATCCCTTCCCACACTTGGAGCAGGTGAATGGCCTCTTCTCGGTGTGAAGTTGCTGGTGGTGCAGCAGGGTGGGCAAATCACTGAATCCCCCACCACACTGAGAGCAGTTGGACGGCCTGGCCCCGTGTGAACTAGCTGATGTCTCAGCAGGTTGCATTGCTGAGTGAATCCCTGTCCACACTTCGAGCAGGTGAATGGCCTCTCATCGGTGTGACTGCGTCAATGGGTTTCCAGCTGACATGGGAACCTGAAAGCTTTCCCACAGTCCGCACATTTCCATGGTTTCTCCATGTTGTGAGTGTCCTTGAGTCTCTCCAGCTTTGGCAATCAGTTGAAGCCTCATCCACACACAGAACACATGTACAGTCTCTCCCTGTTATGAAAAGTGCAATGTTTTTTCAGGCTGTGTAACTGGTTAAAGCTCTTTCCAGAGTCAGTGCACTGGAAACACTCTCACTTGGGTGTCACATTGTATTTAAGAGAGAGAGAGACCTGGGCCAACCTTTCCAGAGTCTGTACCCTCCCTGGATTCACTTCCTTTCGCTTCAGTTCCTGCAAGTCAACAATTTGCCCCCAGAATGAGAAAAGAAATGGAAAGGGGAAAACACTGATTTCCTCGCAGATGTTGCCCAGAGGAGGAAGTTTTAGTCTGAGGCTCATTGTCCAACTTCCGCATTGTGACGTCCACAATGGAACCCCGCCTGAATCAGCCAGTAGGAATCACTCTGCTCCACGGTGACGTCTCGGGTTCCAGTCTGCAGGCCAGCCCCGCCCCCACCCATTGTCACCCTCCCCCTCCACCTCCTCCTGGAGCCAAGGTTTCCAGGCAACCGGCTCCGGCCAGAGCGAGAAGCTGCTGGGAGAGCTCGAGAGTGGGGAAGCTGCGCATGTGCGGAAGAGAGCCCGCCCCTTCCCGTCCTGCTGAGGGATTAACCAATGGGAATTTGGAGGACCGGAAGGACCCTGGTCCTCCAGCCAATCAGAACGCGGGCTTTGTGTGAATGAAGATTGAGCTTCACTCAGACTAAAACTTCCTTCTGTGTCCAACGTCTGTGAGTAAAACATTTTCTTTTCTCCCCCTTTCCATTTCTTTTCTAGTCTTGTAATAAAGTGCTGCAGCTACATTATATATTTCCAGTCATGGAGTCAATTTGGCACAGAAGGAACTCGAGTCTGTGCCAATTCCCTGTGGAGCAATCCAATCGGTCTCATTCACCCTCAATATCTCCATTCTCTCTCCCGGAAGTTTCCTTCAAGTCCCCATCCAATTTCATTTTTAAATGATTGACCTTCTCTGCTTCCACCACCCCTTAGGCAGCAAGTTCCAGGTAATGACTGTGCGCTGTCTACATTTTCATTATGTTCTTTCACAGGGTCTGGGTGTCACTGGTTATGCCAACATTTTAAATGCCCATCCCTAATTGCCCTTGAGAAGGTGGTGGTGAGAGACCTTCTTGAACCGCTGCTGTCCATGAGATGCAGGTACACCCAACATGCTGCTGGGAAAGGATTTCCAGGATTTTGACCTAGCAGCAGTGAAGGAATGGCTGATATATTTCCTAGTCAGGATGGTGAGTGGCTTGGAGGGGAACTTGCAAGTGGTGGTGGTGGTGTTCCCATGTATCTGCTGCCCTTGTCCTACTCGGAGGTAAATAAAGTTCTTCTTCACATTCCCCTTGTATCTTAAGCAAGTGATACAGTACAGTATCATGCTTTAAAATAGACACATATATGGTTGACCACATGCTTGAAGATTTTCAGGTCTCTGTGTCCTGGAGAGGAAGCGGTAAGCATGGATCTATCCATCAGCATGAATCAGGAAAATTGGAAATTTAAGGTACAGCAGAGTGAGAATGGAGGGACAGTGTGTGGGACAAAGATTCACACCTTTTGGGGAGTGACAGAAGAAAGAATGTTCCACATGAACTAGAATTCTCAGTTCCAAAATTTTATCCTGTATTGATTTTAAAAAACTCTTTTTTACAGGCTATCAAAAGGAGAGAGTTTTCAGACAAAAATTTCAGAACAAACATCATGTCATGATCTGACAGTGTCGCTTGATTCATCAGAATGCGAATACTATTAAGCTTGAATCTGAAAAGAGAAATGTTTGTCTGTTCTGTCTGCTTCAAAACATTTTAAACGTTATTGTGACTGGAAAAGCACCGAAATACACACACACCTTAGTGAGAGTGTTCCAGTGTACTGACTGTGGAAAGAGCTTTAACCATTTAAACAGCCTGAAAAAACATCACAGTGCAGAGAGACTGTCCAAGTATTCCGTGTGTGTTCGAGGCTTAGCTGATGGTCAAACCTTGACATTCACAAGGACGACCACACTATGGAGAAACCGTGGCAATGTAGAGACTGTGGGAAGTGCTACCGAATCCCATCTGAACTGGAAATTCATCATCGCATTCACACTGGGGAAAGGCCTTTCAGCTGCTCCGAATGTGGGAAGGGATTCACTCGGTCATCCCACCTGCTGAAGCACCAGCGGGTTCACACTGGGGAGAGACCATTCACCTGCTCTGAGTGTGGGAAAGGATTCACTGGGTCATCCCACCTGCGAACACACCAGCGAGTTCACACCGGGGAGAGGCCGTTCACGTGTTCTGAGTGTGGGAAGGGATTCACTCAGTCACCCAACCTACTGACACACCAGCGAATTCACACTGGAGAGAGGCCATTTAGCTGTTCTGTGTGTGGGAACAAATTCAGTCAGTTATCCAGCCTGCAGACACACCAGCGATTTCACACTGGGGAAAGGCCGTTCACCTGCTCTGAGTGTGGGAAGGGATTCGCTGACACATCAAGTCTGCTGACACACCAGCGACTTCACACCGGGGAGAGGCCATTCATCTGCTCTGAGTGTGGGAAAGGATTCACTCAGTTATCCCACCTGCAGAAACACCAGAGAATTCACACTGGGGAGCGGCCATTCACCTGCTCTGTGTGTGGGAAGGGATTTGTTCATTTATCCAGCCTGCGGAGACACCAGCGAGTTCACAAGTGATTCCAGGAGTTGGATTCTGCTGTTATTGCTGCTGTTAATCACATCCAGGACTGAACCATGTTCATTCTGACACTTGGTGAAGTGGGAGTGTTGGAGGGTTTCTTTCTACAGGACTGGCCGATCTCACAACTTTGCTTCCAGTGATGATCTCTAAGCCTGGGAGTGCACATTTCCATTGAATTGATCTGCAACAGCAATGAAACACATTTGTTTTATCCTGGATGGTAAATTGTCTTTTTCCTACCACTATAGGTAGATCTAAAATAAATACATTTGTCTCTGTTCCATTGAGTCTACAGCACAGGGCCAGGCCAGTTGGCCCAATTGGTCTCTGTCAGTATTTATGCTCCACATGAGCCTCCACCCACCCCTCTTCATCTCCCCCCATCAGCATATGCTTCTATTCCTTTCTCCCTCATGTATGTATCCAGATCCCCCTTAAATGTATTCATGCTATTCACCTCAACCACTCGCTGTGGTAGTGAGTTCCACGGTCTCATCACTCACTGGGTAAAGTGAAATCCTTATTGGATTATTGAACACCTTCATAACCTTAAAGACTTCGATCAGGTCATCCATCGGTTTTTTTTTTCTGGAGAAAAGCAGCCCAGCCTTTCGTGAGGGTTAAATGCTCTCAGTTCTGGGGTTATTCTTGTGAATCTTTGTTGCCTCTTCTCCAGCGCCTCTATTTCCTTTCTGGAAATGGAAATCACAAATGTTGACAGTACTCCCAGTGTAGTCTAACCATGGTTCGAAACAAGTTGAACATAACCTCCCTGCTTTTCACTTCTATCCCTCTAGAATGGAGCCCTATATCTGGGCCCCACACCTTAGGAAAGACGTGAAGTTCTTAGAGAGGGAGCAGAGGAGATTTACGAGAATGGCACCAGGGATGAGGGACTTCAGTTGGTTGGAGAGACTGGAACAGCTGAAATTGTTCTCTTTAGATCAAGAGACGTTAGGACAGAGAAGGAGGCCATTCAGCCCATCGGGTCCATGCCGGCTCTCTATAGAGCAAACCAGTCCCACTGACCTGTGCTATCCCCATATCCCTGAAAGTTTATTTCCCTCAAGTCTCCACCCAATTTCCTTTTGAATTCGTTCATCGTCTCCGCTTGCACCACGCACACAGGTGAGTTCCAGCTCATTATCACTCGCTGCATAAAACAGTTCCTCTTCACATCCCCCCTGCATCTCTTACACAAAACCTTAAATCTGTGTCCCCCCTCGTCCTTGTACCATCAGCAAATCGGAACAGCTTTTCTTTGTCCACTTTATGTAAACCTGTCATAATCTTGTACCCCTCTATCAAATCTCCCCTCAACCTCCTGTGCTTGAAGGAGAACAACCCCAGCCTGACATCTACAATAAAGAGCAAATAAATTACATTAATCTCTGAAATCAAATGGGAATGTTTGATATCTGTTTTGAAGATATGAGGAAAATATTGTACTGGACAGTAAAGAAATTGGAATAACTCACTGTGGGTGTAGTTCAGTGGAATGTAACAATCTGGTTTCCACCTACATTCTAGTGAAAGGCAAGAAAGATGAAATGAATAAGTTGATCGCTGTATCTTGGCGAAATTTGTATCCTTTGCCTCTGAACTTCTTTAAAAGAAAACCACACTCGGGTCTTCATTCTCTGATTGTTTTATTGATCCGAAAGGTGTAAAAGGACCAAACTTCAGCAGAAATCTGGCAGAGCTGAGAACTGATGACTTGCTATGTGAGAACAGGGAGATGAACAGTTCCCAGAGGACAGAGAAAACAAGAGTGCCTTGAATCCTAGACGACACCTGGGTGTCAAGGCCTCCATGTTTTCACTGCTTGGCATGGGAATGCTGACTCCCTGTACCGGGGATGGAGCGTGGGAAGCCAATTGTTTGAGAGTTTGATGTGGCTTGGGCAGGTACAGATGGTTCAATGACAGGTGTTGTAATTGGTCTGTTCAAATGTTAGCTCAGCAATGATTGGGTTAAATCAGTCTCCACAGACTTTGTGATGTAAAAAAGTATCAGAAGGGATTCCCCGAGCACAGAGACTTGTAGTGGTTTTACATATTGCATTGACTGGTGCCATGGCATCTGGGGCAGTCCAGGGAGCATTTACGAGGAGATGGTGCTTCTACCCAGAGTGTAATGGTAATGCTGCTGCACTTTGATACTACTGCTCAGACATGAGCATGTGTCAGGTCTTATTTATACGGAATAAAATCTAACCATTGTCACCAATAAGGATTATCACTGTGAATCATTTCAGAGTTTGGGATAAGGGGATAAAGGCTAATTGACTCCCTGACCCCCATTTCCTAACATAGTTGTGTCAAAAATAAAATCTCATCTCCCCCTCTGGCTCCTTTGCCAATTACCTCAGAGGGATTCACTTTCTGTTAAAGAGCCTGCCAACCCCTCTCACCCACTTTCCCTAAAGTGCAGATATCTAATCATGAGAAGCCCAGCAGAATAAAATCTTTTTACTAAAAAAAGTTTATTAATGAAACAGAACATGGTTAAAAAAAAAGAAAATTACTTGAGGATCAAAGACAACCAGAGTAAAAGGATGTGCACAATGTTCTGGACCCAAATGGTTTCTGTTTGGCTCCTCTGTACCCTATTCCTGTGACTGCTGCTTTGGACACAGGGGCACTGAACCCTGGGAGTCGGGTCACCCCCTACCTTGCCCCGATTGGTTGGAGGTCCATTTCCCAGTCAGCACTCCAGCACCTTCCTGTCTCTTTATTATTGCAACGCCCATGGCAGTTTCCCAACTGGGGCGCAGGCCCCGTTAATCTCAGCTAAATTCAGCCCACAACTTCTTCGCCTGGCTGTCATTGACACGAGCAATAGAGAGACAGAAAGGTGCTGGAGGCTCAAATGGTAACTCAAAACTTGTGGCTCTAAACCAACACTTCAACATTTGTCCATCAAATACTTGTTATTTATTCTGGGGTTTTTATTATGAGATTTAGGCACCGGAGGCAAAGGGCGGAGGATTTTGAAGGGTAACTTTCTGTTACTAATGTTGTATTGTCTGGAGTGTCAGCCATGGCTCAGTGGATCACACTCCCACCTCTGGGTCAGAAGGTTGTTGCTTCAAGTCCCAGCCCAGGGGCCTGAGGACAAAAATCACATCCAAACTTCTGAGTGCCAGCACTGGGGGAGTGCTGCACTGTCAGAGCTGCTGTCCTTGGACCCAGCGGCCCTGTCTGCTGCTTCAGGTGGACTTAGAACTTCCTGGAGCCACTATTTTGAAGAAGAGCAGGGGAGTTATCCCCAGTGTCCAACCGAAAATTTATCAATCACATCACTAAAAACAGATCATCTGATCATGACCACATTGCTGTTTGTGGGATCTTGCTGTGTGTAAATGCTGCTGTGTTTCCGAAATTACAACAGTGACTGCACTTCAAAAGTATTTCATTGGCTGTAAGGCACTTTGGAATACATTGTGGTCGTGGAAGACACTATATAAATGCAAATTTTTAAATTTTACATTTATATTACATAATCCTGTTATCTGTAACTTAACTGATTTCCGCCATCCCCAACTTGTCATTTAATAAATTTGCTTATGGTTCGGACAAGACATTGACTTTTACAACTTCAAGTGGGTGATCAGTATGTAGAAGCGTAACCCTCTCTGGTTCCTTCTTTGACAGTAATTCTTGAGGAATTCGGCCTCAGTAGTCTGGCTCCATCGTCGACAGTAAGTTCCTTGGAACTTGGCCTCGGGAGTCTTCAGTACTTGGCTAGCAAGGGAGACCTTCAGAACCTCTACTTTTATCCCCAAAATGACCATTACCTCACGTCAGAGTTGGACCAGTTGTAAAATGACAATTGGTCAATTTGGTTACTAGATTAATTTAATTGGATCCCCAATTACTTACACCACCTTCTCTCATTAACTTAGACAGGAATACAATAGAACTGTTTCATACTATCCCTTTATCTGATTCTATACAATCCCTCATTCATACAATTTCAAATGTTGAGGCCAATCAGAGCCTGAAGGTCTCTCTTGCCGGTACATTTATCATCATTGCACATTCTTTACAAACACAGCAATTAATGTCTTACATTTTTACAGAAAATGAAATTCAGTCTTTTATTATAATTACTGATTAATAATTGTAACTCAGTTAAGACTCACTACTTATTCAATCATCTATTACCGACTGGTAGCTAATTAAAACAGTAATCTTGAATTAACACATTAACACATTTGGTTAATACAAGATATATTGGTTCAAAAAGACAGCTTGTGGAAGACAATAGCTTTCTTTCTTACTGATTTTGATTGTATTGAAAAATGAGCTTTATTCTTGAGCTGGACTTTGACAGAATATGAAGACTGTAGCTTATCAAAATTAGAAAAGAATGTCTTTGTTTAAACAATTACTACTAGCTCTGCAGTGTCGAGAAACATTTAGGTTTATACAGTTTTAATTTTTAAAATAAAGATCCAGCCTTTAAAGTAATTATCTATTACATTACAAGGTTCATTACTGAATAATCATTTGTTTCATGACTGCCTTTCAATACAAAATCAATATACAGTTAATAAAGTTACAGAATGTGAAATGGCTGCAGCAAGCCACATGTTAGTGTTTAAAATGGCTTCCTTGACCTTGTTACTCATAACAGTGAATATGGTATGAAATTGATTGAATTTTAAAAGTAAATTTGATTACCCAAACCTACGTAGTTTCCCACATTACAACTGTGACTATACTTCAAATGTTCTTTGTTGACTGTAAAACATTTTAGGAGGTCCTGTGGTCATGAGAGGTGCTATAGAAATGCAATTTATTTCTAATTGTCCGCATACTTGGATATTTAAACTCAGCCCCTTCATCAAAGTTATTGATAAAGATTGAGCTTTAATTTTGTGTAATAACCATGTCTTTGATGCCATTTTGAATACTCTGTGAAAATCAAAACACGATTATATCCTGAGTATTTGTATGAAAACACAGCGAATTGTTGTGATGTGGAATGCACTGCCTGAAAATGGTGCGAGGATCAGATTTGAATCTATCTTTGAAAAGGGACAGGACAGATCCTTGGAAGAAAAACAAAACTATAGGACAATGGGATGAATTGGATAGCTCTTTCAAAGAGCCAGCATTAGCATGATGGGCCAAATAGCCTCCTTCTGTGTTCTGTGAGCCTCGTGTGCAGTTAAAGTGATGGTAATGACCTGGAATCCACTTCCTATGAATGTGGTAGAAGCAGAGATGATGGAATGTTTTTGCAACGAGATTGGATGGGCACTTGAAAGAAATAAACATCCAGGGATACGGGGATAGAACGGGGCAATGGGACTGACTGGTTTGCTCTACAGGGAGCCGGCATGAACTCAATGGGCTGAATGGTTCCATTCCCTACCCTAATGACTCTGTGATCTACAGAGAGAAATTTCAGTTACTCCATTAACTAAACCCCTGCCATTCTCATAAATCCTCTCTCCAGTCTCTCTAAGAACTTCACGTCTTTCTTAAAGTGTGGGGCCCAGATATAGGGTTCCATTCTAGAGGGAAAGATAGATTTGAAAAGCAGGGAGGTTATGTTCAACTTGTTCCGAACCATGATTAGCCTACGCTGGGAGTACTGCCAACATTTGTGATCTCCATTTAGAAAGAGGAAATAGAGGCACTGGAGAAGGAGCAACAAAGATTCACAAGAATATCAGAAATGAGAGCATTTAACCCTTAGGAAAGGCTGGGCTGCTTGAATACATTTAAGGGGAAGTTAGATACACATATGAGGGAGAAAGGAATAGACAAATATGCTGATGGGGCTGGGGGAGATGAAGAGGGGTGGGTGATGTTTCATGTGGAGCAGAAGTACCTACATAGACCAACTGAGCTGACTGGCCTGGCCCTGTGCTGTAGACTCAATGGAACAAAGACAAATGTATTTGTTTTAGAACTACCTGCAGTGGTAGAAACACGCTGGTGTCTCAGCCAGGTGCATGAATGGCTGAATCCCTTCCCAACCTCAGATCAGGTGAACAGTTTCTCCTCAGTGTGAATTCGATGATCAGTTGCAGCCTCATCCATGGGTAATCAGGCCCTGACAATTTCCACTTGCTTTCAGCCATTTCTCACAAAAGCTACTCATTGTAAGCTTCTGTCTGAAATTTTACTTTCCAATAAATTTCAAACTTCAGTATTAGACCAGCTTTCTCTGTTACTATGTTCTAATCCTGACAGCCTTAGGGTGGAGTCAATCATTATTTTTGTATAGATTTATTCACAGAGTGAAACATTACAGGTATATTCCTCCTGACTCCACACTATGTCAGTAAGTCTCTATTCATGTGTATTCATGTAAATATCCAATCAATATCTACTTAACCTGAATAGAGACAGTTAACACCCATAATCAGAATATCTAAAAAATCTCTAATTGGTGTGACTGCCATGGTGTCTCAGCAGCTCCGATGAACAAGTGAATCCCTTCCCACACACACAGCAGGTGAATGGCGTCTCCCCAGTGTGAACTCGTTGGTGTGTCTGCAGGTGCACTGACTGAGTAAATCCCTTCCCACACTCAGATCAGGTGAATGGCTTCTCCCCGGTGTGAACTCGCTTGTGTCTCTGCAAGTTGGATGAATCAGTGAATCCCTTCCCACATACAGAGCAGCAGAATGGCTTCTCACCATTGTGAACGCGCTGGTGTATCTGCAGCAGGGATGACTGAGTGAATCCCTTACCACAGTCAGAGCAGGTGAACGGCCTCTCTCCACTGTGAACTCTGGTGTGTCTTTAGGTGGGATGACTGAGTGAATCCCTTTCCACAGTCAGAGCAGGTGAATGACCTCTCCCCGGTGTGAACTCGCTGGTGTTTCTGCAGGGTGGATGAATCACTGAATCTCTTCCCACACACAGAGCAGGTGTATGGCCTCTCTGCGCTGTGAACTCACTGGTATAGCTTCAGGTTGGATGACTTAATAAATCCCTTCCCCACACAAAGCAGGTGAACGGCCTCTCCCTGGTGTGTATGCGTCGATGAGTTTCCAGATCTGACGGGGCTTTGACTCCCATCCCGCAGTCCCCACATTTCCACCGTTTCTCCATGGTGGGTGCCCTTGTGACTATTGAGGTTTGAATATCAGTGGAAGCCTCATCCACGCACAGAACACGCGTACAGTCTCTCCCTGCTGTGAATGTTGTGATTTATTTGGGGCTGTGTAACTGATTAAAGCTCTTTCCACAGTTAGTGCGCTGGAACCCATTCACTCAGATGTCTGCATCTCGATGCTTTTCCAGTCACACTGACGTTTAAAATCTTTTGATGTGGACAGAACAGGGAAACATTTCTCCTATATTCAAAGACCAATGATATTCAGGTCCTGATGAATTGAATGACTTGTCAGATTCTGATGTGATGTTTGGTTTGAGATTTCTGTCTGTAAATTCTCTTCTAATATCCTGTAAAAGGAGTTTACAAAAGTTAGTGCAGGATCGAAATTCAGAACAGACAATTTGAGTGTTTCTGGAACATCATTTTCTCTCTCATTCCCCAAAAGTTGTAAATCTCCATCCCACACACACTCTTTCTGTTCACCTGATATTCACCCTCCCAAATGCCCTGAAGGTGCTGGTTTATGCTGATCGACAGATCCATGCTCAGCACTTGCTGTCCTGTATACAGAGACCCTAAAATCTTCATGCAGGCTGCTTGCCATATATCTGTCTATATTTTTGGACTAAAATTGTGTGCAATATTTAGTAATGTCAGACTTATTAGAGATATGGTGGTGGGGGGAGTGAGGGAGAATTTTATTCAGGGAGCGAGTAGACATGTCTGACAACAACACGAGACCTAGAAATTCAGAGCAGACGATTCTAGTTGCTTTGATCCCTGTGACTTGAAATATAGAAGATATATATATATGTGTGTGTGTGTGTGTGTATATATATATGTGTGTGTGTGTGTGCATATATGTGTGTGTGTATATATACGTGTGTGCGTATATATATGTGTGTGTGCATATATATATATGTGTGAGTATATATATGTGTTTGTGTGTATATGTGTGTATATATATATGTTACATCGCTACAATGCTATGGGACGAGTAATATTATCTCATGAAGTTTATGACAGACCCAGAAATAATCTGGTCGAACAGGGATTGACCAATGGAGAGAGATGAGAGACCGCAGGCCAGGCGCGCGGACACAGGACCCCCACCCCCAACCATTGTTCCCCCTCCCCCTCCTCAAGCCAAGGTTTCCAGCCAACTGGCTGATGGCTTCAGCCAGAGAGAGAAGATCCTCGGAGAACTCGGGAGAGGGGAAGCTGCGCATGCGCAGGGGAGAGCCCGCCCCTTCCCATCATGCTGAGGGATTGACCAATGGGAAGAGTTGGAGGACCGGAAGGACTCTGGTCCTCCAGCCAATCAGAGCGCCGGCTTCGTGGAATGAAGATTGAGCTTCACTTAGACCAAATCTTCCACAAAAGCTGATGAAGGACATTTATTTTATCCTGAATAGTAAATAGTGTTTTTTCCTACCACTACAGGTAGATCTAAAATAAATACGTTTGTCTCTGTTCCATTGAGTCTACAGCACAGGCCCAGGCCAGTCGGTTCAATTGGTCTCTGTCAGTATTTATGCTCCACATGAGCCTCCACGCATCCCTCTTCATCTCCCCGCATCAGCATATCCTTCTATTCCTTTCTCCCTCATGTATGTATCTAGCTTCCCCTTAAATGTATTCATGCTATTCACCTCAACCACTTGCTGTGGTAGTGAGTTCCACACTCTCACCATCTGCTGGGTAAAGAGGTTTCTCATGAAATCCCGATTAGATTATCGAACCCCTTCATCATCTTAAAGACTTCCATCAGGTCACCCTTCAGTCTTCTCTTTTCTAGAGAAAAGCAGCCCCAGTCTTTCCTGAGAGTTAAATGCTCTCATTTCTGGTACTATTCTTGTGAATCTTTGTTGCCTCTTCTCCAGTGCCTCTATTTCCTTTTTCTAAATGGAGATCACAGATGTTGACAGTACTCCCAGTGTAGTCTAACCATGGTTCAAAACAAGTTGAACATAACCTCCCTGCTTTTCACTTCTATCCCTCAAGATTGGAACCCTTTATCTGGGCCCCACACTTTAGGAAAATGTGAAGTACTTAGAGAGGGAGCAGAGGAGATTTACGAGAATGGCACCAGGGATGAGGGACTTCAGTTGGTTGGAGAGACTTAAGCAGCTGAAATTGTTCTTTTTAGATCAGAGTCATTAGGGTAGAGAAGGAGTCCATTCAGCCCATCATGTCGATGTCAGCTCACTGCAGAGCAAACCAGTCAGTCTCATTGCCTTGTTTTATCCCTGTTGCCCTGAAAATTTATTTTTCTCAAGTGCCCATCCAATTTCCTTTTGAAACTGTTCATTGTCTCTGCTTCCACCCACCTCATAGACAGCGAGTTCCAGGTCATTACCACTCGCTGTGTAAAAACGTTCCCCCTAAAATCTCCCCCATATCTTTTTATTTTCATTCTTTCATGGGGTGTTGGTGTCATTGGCTGGGCCAGCATTTATTGCCCATCCCTAATTGCCCTTGAGAAGCTGGTGTTGAGCTGCCTTCTTGAACCGCTGCAGTCCATGTGGTGTAGATACTTCCACAGTGCTGTTGGGGAGGAATTCTAGGATTTGACCCAGCGACAGTGAAGATATACCCACGGTGATGTAGATATATCTCCGGTATAAAACTTTAAATCTGTGTCCCCCTCATCCTTGTACCATCAGCGAATGGGAATAGCTTTTCTTTGCCCACCTTATCTAAACCTGTCATAATCTTGTACACCTCTATCAAATCTCCCCTCAACCTCCTTTGCTCCAAGGAGAACAACCTCAGCTTCTCCAACCTAACCTTGTGGTTAAAATCCCTCATCCCTGGAACCATTCTGGTAAATCACCTCTCCACCCTCTCAGGGACTCTCACATCCTTCCTAAAGTCTGGTGACCAGAACTGGACTCAATACTCTAGTCGTGGCCTAACCAGAGCTTTATAAATGTTCAGCATAACTTCCCTGCTTTTGTTCTCAATCCCTCTATTTCTGAAGCCCAAGATCCCATTTCCTTTGCTAATTCCTATCTCACTGTCCTGCCACCTTCAATGGCCACTGCACATGAACCCCCTGCTCACTCTTTAGAACTGTTCTATTTACATCTATATTTCCTCTCCCTATCCCCACTGCTAAATCACATCGCTTCAGTCTTCTCTGGATTAAATTCCGTCTGCCACTTCAGAGAATGTTAAGGGGAGATATGTGTTAAACTAAACATTCAGAGAAGAGGAGGCACTGCTTCCTTTAATATGTCACCCACAGTTGAAGATGATCCCCTCCCTTTCAATGTATATGAGGCTCATAGAGCATAGAAGGAGGCCATTTGGCCCATCATGCCGGCTGCTGCAAATATCTAAGTTCATAAGTCATGTGGTTTCAAAAATAACTTTTAGTTTGTGGGTTGAAATGTAGCTCGATGGAAACTCTGGGTTGAGAAACTGTTGAACACAACTCTGATGGAAATACAAATCAAACAAGCCTGGGTTAATTACAGTTAAAATGTGACCTTTGTGTATTCAGTAAGGTCAGTATTGATAGTGAGAACACTTAAACAATGGATGATCCATTGTAGATTTTTCTTTTTATTTTCTCACTAAAGGCAGTTTCAGTCAGCAGCCTACGGGCAGCTTGGTCAGTCAGCAGGAAGTGTGGGACCAGGAGCTGTGAACCAAATGTGGGACGAGAAGCCAAGAGGGTCATTAGGAACCAGCGTGTTGCTCATGTTTAAATCCCTCAGCAAGAAGGTAGTAAAATTTCCGCTTGAACAGAGAAGTCCACAGCTTTGAGGCCTTAAAGGAAAGTTGCAGTGTTTCTTAGCCTAAAGCTAATGGAAGGACCCCCATAAAGTCTTGGAGCTTGGAGAATAGCTGGAATACTGAGGAGAATTAAAGTGAATTCTGGAGAGCTTTGACATCCCTTTGGGATGGTCCCAGGAACAGAAGCAAACGAACCTTCAAGATATTGTTAAGTATAAGTTCTCTTGTGGAGAAGTTAAAAAGTAGAACTGGGTTTAAAGCATAAATCTTTATAATCTATAACGTTAAGTTCGTAGTGCTGGTTTTTAATATTCTTTTGTTTTATATATACAGTAAATTTTGGTTTTGTTTGTAAATGTGGTGTAATTCTTTCAGTTATCACTGGGTGTTCGAATTTCTCTTTAAACAGTAATGGTCCTGACCGGGATTGTAACAATCGGCACAAACAATATTTCAAAACAAATCAAAGAGGACAAAATATGATTTTCCTTATTTTGCACAAAGAATTATTACATTTTAAGACATCCCTCTTCGAGGATCCCCAGTAATTTCTCAGTTCGAGCACTTATTTTTAATGAAACAATCTGGTAATTGATGACTAGAAATGGAGCTAATTGTCGACCCTTCCAAAGCAGGAGGGCTATCGCCCAGCACAGAGGCTAATTTGGGATCTCTCCTGTAGACCAATCGAAAGGGACTTTTCCCTCCAACCATCTGAAGTGAATTCTTTCCATCAATCGTCCATGTCAGTGCAGTTGTCAACTTGCAGTTTGGCTGATCAGCTAAGATTTTCTGCAGCATTTCATCGATCACAGTGTGATTCCTTTCACAGAGTCCATTGCTGAAAGGATTTTCAGCTGCCGTGTTCATGACCATAATGTTCATGTTTTCACACACTTCTCCAAACTCGTCATTAGCAAATTTCCCCTCCATTATCAGTCAGAAACTTAGCTGGTGCCCCAGGTCCATTCTCTATCCATTTCTCCATGACTTGGTTTATAATCTCCCTTTGGTCCTTGCTGTGTATTATTGAGAAAGACTAAATCGGTTACCATGTCTATAAAGGGTAGAATGAAAATATTTCTGTCTTTGTCCCGTCCCTTTAGATCCGTGGCAACTACCTGGTTAAAGTCACGTGCCAAGGGAAGGTTTAAAATAGGATGTGACAGCGTCCTCCCATACTTTTTACACATTTCACACTTTGCTCTAATCTCCTCTATGAGCCTCGTATTCTCTTCATCAACCACCCCTGCATCTTTTAGCAGGATTTGTTATCTTTGACAGGAAGGGTGAGCAAATTGTCTGTTTAGTTTTAAAATAATTTGTTTTTTTTCTCTCTGATTCTTATCATTGATGCCATTAATCCTTCTCAAACACACAGATTAGAAACATCAAGTATTGTTAAGGGGAGACGATTATGTCCTGATTGAGTAACTGCGGATCCACTGACTTTCCAAAAGCAGTTGTCTTATCTTGCTCCATGTCCAGTTGCCTTTTTTTTGTGCCTTTTGTGCCTTTTTTGTGGAAGGTTTACTCAACAATAAGGGTACCTCACTAGAGAGTACACCAGTCCTGATAAAGTGGCTGACTCCAGCTATTTTGCAAAAATCCCCACTCTTTTTATTGACGTCAGTGTGTTCACATCACCAAACAAAGACAAGTAGAACTTTCATACTCCTTCTGTCAATCCTCATTACGAGGTGAACCTGGATAACATTTTCACCAACTGATCCACATACTGTCGAGGTGCAGCCACTATCTAACACAGCACAGTTGAACGAGTCTGTAATGAACACAATCATCACTGGACCAAAGCTCCTTGTGACTAGTACAATTCCTTCAGAGTGATCATCATCATCATCTTCAGCCTCAGAATTCTGTGTCATGTGTCATTTCAAAGACCCTGATTTTCCACTTTGGGCAGTTCATCACATAATGATATTTTGAGTCAGACCTGAAACACCTGTTAATTGTTCCTTGGTCATTCCTGGGGTTCATTCACCGATTAGTGCTGTTCCAATCCTGTCCCTTGTGATATCCAGATCTGCTAAAGATGTTTTCACCCTCATTCGAAACCTGTCAAAGTCCATCTATGCTTCATAGGCATCCAATAGATCATCTTTCTTGTAAATCTCATCAATGAACCCGAATAGAAGATCCAACCTTCATCAGTATCCAACTGACGGGCATCCAGCACACTAAATACTTTGCTTCTGATTTTACTTTTGTTGGGAAGTGACAATGCCAAGACCAGACTTTGTTTCCTCCTTGGTAGGGACATAATCCGTGTCCACATCTCCACTTCATTCTTCCACTGGTCATGTGGCTCAGACTCTGAGAACATCGGCGGGTAATCAGACCCTGACAATTTCCATAATATAAAAGCAAATTACTGCAGAAGCTGGAAATCTGACACAAAAACAGAAAGGGTTAGTAAAGTTCAGCAGGTCTAGCTGCATCTGTGGAGAGAGAAACAGAGTTAACGTTGCGAGTCCGTATGACCCTTCTTCAGAGCAATTCCTTGACAATTTCCACTTGATTTCAGCCATTTCTCACAAAAGCTACTTGGATTGTCAGCTTCTGTCAGAAATGTTATTTTCCTTTAGTTTCCAACTTCGACTATTAGACAAGTATTCTCTGTTACCATGTTATAATCCTGACAGCCTGATGGTGAAGCAAGAAAATGGGAACAGTCTTTGCTTGGTGTAGATTTATTCACAGTGTGAAACATTACAGATATATACCTCCTGAATGCACCCCACTATGTGTCAGTAGTGTCTCTTTATATGTGAAGTAACCATCCAATAAATGCTCTGCATCTGTATATATTTTACCTCAATTGACACAATTAACTCCCACAGTCCGAGCAGGCTGGTTAACCGAGTGAATCCCTTCCTACACTCAGAGCAGGCAAACTTCCTCGCCCCGGTGTGACCCTGTTGATGTGTCAGCAGGTAGGATGAAAGAGCGAATCCCTTCCCACACATGGAGCAAATGAAGGGCCTGTCTCAAGTGTGAACTTGCCGGTGTGTCTGCAGATGGGATGACCGAGCGAATCCTTCCCACATGGAGAGCGGGTGAATGGTCTTTTCCAATGTGAACTTGTTGGTGTGTCAGCAGGTGGGATAACTGAGCGAATCCCTTCCCACACACAGAGCAGGTGAACGGCCTCTCTCCGGTGTGAACAACCTGGTGTACCACTAGATGGGATGACTGACTGAATCCCTTCCCACACTCAGAACAGGTGAACGGCCTCTCCCTGGTGTGAACGACCTGGTGTGCCACTAGGTGCGCAGACTGAGTGAATCCTTTCCCACACTCGGAGCAGGTGAACGGCCTCTCCCCAGTGTGAACTACCTGGTGTGCCACTAGGTGGGATGACTGAGTGAATCCCTTCCCACACACAGAGCAGGTGAATGGCTTCTCCCTGGTGTGAGTTACCTGGTGTGCCACTAGGTGGGATGACTGAGTGAATCCCTTCCCACACACAGAGCAGGTGAATGGCTTCTCCCTGGTGTGAGTAACCTGGTGTGCCACTAGGTGTGTAGACTGAGTGAAAGCCTTCCTACACACAGAACAAGAGAATGGCCTCTCCTTGGTGTGAGCAACCTGGTGTGCCACTAGGTGGGATGACTGAGTGAATCCCTTCCCACACACAGAGCAGGTGAAAGGCCTCTCCTCTGTGTGAACTACCTGGTGTGCTACTAGGTGGGATGAATGAGTGAATCCCTTCCCACACTCAGAGCAGGTGAAAGGCCTCTCCCTGGTGTGAACTACCTGGTGTGCTACTAGGTGGGATGAATGAGTGAATCCCTTCCCACACTCGGAGCAGGTGAATGGCTTCTCCCTGGTGTGAACTATCTGGTGTGCCACTAGGTGGGATGACTGAGTGAATCCCTTCCCACACACAGAGCAGGTGAACGGCCTCTCTTCAGTGTGAACTATCTGGTGTGCCACTAGGTGCGCAGACTGGGTGAATCCCTTCCCACAAATAGAGCAGGTGAATGGCTTCTCCTCAGTGTGAACTACCTGGTGTGCCACTAGGTGGGATGACTGAGTGAATCCCTTCCCACACACAGAGCAGGTGAACGGCCTCTCTTCAGTGTGAACTACCTGGTGTGCCACTAGGTGCGCAGACTGAGTGAATCCCTTCCCACACTCAGTGCAGGTGAACGACCTCTCCCAGGAGTGAACTGCCTGGTGTGCCACTAGGTGGGATGACTGAGTGAATCCCTTCCCACACACAGAGCAGGTGAACAGCCTCTCCCCAGTGTGAACTACCTGGTGTGCCAATAGGTGGGATGAATGAGTGAATCCCTTCCCACAAACAGAGCAGGTGAGCAGCCTCTCCCTGGTGTGAGCGACCTGGTGTGCCACTAGGTGGGACGAATGAGTGAATCCTTTCCCACACACAGAGCAGGTGAGCAGCCTCTCCCTGGTGTGAGCTACCTGATGTGCCACTAAGTGTAATGGCTTACTAAATCCCTTCCCACACACAGAGCAGGTGAGCGGCCTCTCCCTGGTGTGAGCGACCTGGTGTGCCACTAGGTGTGAGGAATGAGTGAATCCCTTCCCACACACAGAGCAGGTGAGTGGCCTCTCCCTGGTGTGAGCTATCTGGTGTGCCACTAGATGTGAGGAACGAGTGAATCCCTTCCCACACACAGGGCAGGTGAATGGCCTCTCCCCGGTGTGAATGTGTCGATGAGTTTCCAGCACAGATGTGGTTTGGAATCCCTTCCCACCGTCCCCACATTCCCACAGTTTCTCCATGGTGCGCGTGCCCTTTTGTATCTTCACGTCTGTTGATCAATTGGTGCCTTGTCCACACACAGAACACGTGTGGTGTCTTCCCTTTGTGAATGCTGATGTTTTTTCAGTCTGTGTAACTTGTTAAAGCTCTTTCCACAGTCAGTGCACTGGAACACTCTCACTCGGGTGTGCTTTCCAATCACACTGATGTTTGAAACATTTTGAAGCAGACAGAACAGACAATCATCTCTCCTTCTAGTTTGAAAGGCCAATGATATTCAGGTCCTGATGAATCGAGTGAGTCTGGCAGATGCTAACGTGAATTTTGGTTTGAGAATTTCTAGCACAGACGGGTTCCGGAATCCCTTCCCACAGTCCCCACATTTCCATGGTTTCTCCATGGTGTAGGTGTCCTTATGTCTCTCTGTGTTTGACAATCAGTTGAGGCCTCATACATGCACAGAACACATGTACAGTCTCTCCCCGCTGTGAATGGTGTGATTTTTTTTTCAGGCTGTGTAACTGGTTGAAGCTCTTTCCACAGTCAGTGTACTGGAACACTCTCGCTCGGGTGTGTGTGTCTCGGTGCTTTTCCAATCACACCAATGTTTAGAATCTTTCCCCACAGACAGAACAGACAAAAGTTTCTCCACATTCAAATGTCAATTATGTTCAGGTCCTGATGAATTGAATGACACTGTAAGATCTTGATGTAATTTTTGGTTTGAGATTTCTGTCTGCAAATCCTCCCCCTCTAATATCCTGCAAAAGGGGTTTACAAAAGTCATCACAGTCAGTACAGGATGGAAATTCAGAATATACAATTCTAGTTTCTATGAAACATTCTTTCCTCTCTCGCTCTCCAAAACCTGTAAATCTCTGTCCCACACACTCTCCCTCCAATCTCACTCTGCTGTACCTAATTTACAACCTCCCAATTCTCCTGAAGGTACACATTCATCCTGATTGACAGATCCATGTTCAGCACTGTCAGTCCAGCAAACAGACATGTGAGCCATAAGCATGAACACATTAGAGAAATACAAATGTTGTAATACAATATAATATGTATTGCATGATTAGAGGTATGGGGGGATGCAAGAAAGAACTGTATTTAGGAGTCAGTGATCATGACCTGGAATTCAATGAGTCTGAGGATGGTGGAACTGAAGATGATCATTGATTTCAGCATGAAATTCGACGGACACTTGATGGAAGTACACTTGCAGGGGAATGGGGATATAGAAGGGGAAAGGGACTGAAAGGATTCTTCTACACAGAGTCAGCATGGACTTGAGTTGCCGAATGAACTCCTTCTGTGCCGTAATGACCCTATGACTGGAAATATATACATTACAAGACTGGGAAGGCTAATACATGAATTTAATTACAGGACTACAAATAATATATCTAAACTGTTCCCTGTCACGACACTAGACATATCTCTGTCCTATATTAATTTACTGTCCCCTTAAATGTCAGCCATCCCATGGGGAAACCACCCCTTTAATTGTGAACATTAAAAAAGGGACCATCCTTTTAGCCAGACAAATAAATGTGTCAAGCTGAGGGAGCAAAGGATGTCAATGTCTTTAAGAGAGAGAGAGAGACACCTGGGCCAACCTTTCCAGAGTCTGCACCCTCCCTGGATTCACTTCCTTTCCCGTCAGTTCCTGCAAGTCAACAATTTCTCCCCAGAATGAGAAAAGAAATGGAAAGGGGGAGAAAAGAAACTTTTACTCACAGATGTTGGACACAGGAGGAAGTTTCAGTCTGCGTGCAGCTCAATCTTAAGCCACACAACGCACGCGCTCTGATTGGCTGGAGGACCAGTATCCTTCCGGTCCTCCAATTCTCTTCATTGGTCATTTCCTCAGCATGAAGGGAAGAGGCGGGCTCTCCCCCGCACATGCGCAGCTTCCCCTCTCCCGAGTTCACAGAGCAGCTTCTCGCTCTGGCCGGAGCCGTCAGCCGGTTGCCAGGAAACCTGGGCTCGAGGAGGCGGAGGCGGAGAGGGAACAATGGGTGGGGGCGGGGCTCCTGTGTCCGCGCGCCAGGCCTGCGGACTGGAACCCGAGGACGTCACCGCGGAGCAGAGTGATTCCTATTGGCTGATTCAGGCAGGGTTCCATTGTGGACGTCACAATGCGGAATTTGGACAATGAGCTTCAGACTAAAACTTGCCCCTCTGGGCAACATCTGTGAGGAAATCAATGTTTCCCCCTTTCCATTTCTTTTCTCATTCTGGAGGCAAATTGTTGACTTGCAGGAACTGAATTCGGCTGTTCTGATTTTCTATCATGGACTGACAGTGATGAATTTTGTAAACTCCTTTTTCCAGAATATTAGAAGGGGAGGATTTGCAGACAGAAATCTCAAATCAAACGTCACATCAAGATCTGACAGAGTCATTCAATTCATCGGGAGCTGAATATCAATGGCCTTTGAATCTAGAAGGAAAAATGTTTCTGTTCATTCTGCTTCAGACGGTTTTGAAATCAGTGATATTGGAAATGCACTGAGACAGACACATCTGAGTGAGAGTGTTCCAGTGTACTGACTGTGGAAAGAGCTTTGACTGGTTACGCAGCCTGATAAAACATCACGGGAGTGACTGTACACATGCTCTGTGTGTGGAGTGCTCAGTTGATCATTGAATCTGGGATGACTTAAAGACATCCACACTATGGAGAAACTGTGGAAATGTGGGGAATGTGGGAGGGGATTCATATCCCCATCAAAGCTGGAAATTCATCGACGCAGCCACACTGGAGAGAGGCCGTTCACCTGCTACATGTGTGGGAAGGGATTCACTCATTCATCCCACCTGATGAGACACCAGCGAGTTCACACCGGGGAGAGACCATTCATCTGCTCTGACTGTGGGAAGGGATTCACTCAGTCATCCCACTTGCAGATTCACCAGCACATTCACACCAGGGAGAGTCTGTTCCTCTGCACCATGTGTGGAAAATGATTCACTCAGTCATCCAGCCTGCTGAGACACCATGTCACTCACACCGATGAGAGACCCTTTAAATGTTCTGACTGTGGGAGTAGCTTCAAAAGCTCTCGGGAACAGATGTTTCACCAGCGCATTCACACTGAGGAGAGACCGTTCAGCTGCTTTCACTGCATAAAGAGGTTTAGAAATTCATCCAACCTGCAGGAGCACCAGCGAGTTCACACCAGGGGGAGGCTATTCACCTGCTCTGAGTGTGGGAAAGGATTCATTCAGTCATCCAAACTACAGATGCACCTGCGAGTTCACACTGGGGAGAGGAGGCCATTCACCTGCTCAAGTGTGGGAAGGGATTTGCTTATTTATCTGGCCTGCTGAGATACCAGCGAGCTCACAGTGGGGAGAGGCTATTCATCTGCTCGGAGCACGGGAAGGTATTCACACGATCGTCCCACCTGTTGACACATCAGCAAGTTCACACTAAGGAGACCCGCACTATGGAGAAACTGTGGAAATGTGGGGACTGTGAGAAGGGATTCAAATCCCCATCAAAGCTGGAAATTCATCAACGCAGTCACACTGGAGAGAGGCCATTCACCTGCTCTGACTGTGGGAAGGGATTCAGTCATTCAGCCCATCTGTGGATACATCAGTGAGTGCACACTGGGGAGAGGCTGTTCACCTGCACTGTGTGGGGGCAGCGATTCCCTCAGTCATCCAAATTGCTGACACACCATGTCACTCACACCAATGAGAGACTGTATCTGGGCCCCACACTTTGGGAAAGATGTGAAGTTTTTTGAGAGGGTGCAGAGGAGATTTACGACAATGGCACCAGGAATGAAGGACTTCAGTTAGTTGGAGAGACTGGAACAGCTAACTTTTCTGTCTTTGGATCATGGAATCATTAAGATATATAAGGAGACTATTCAGCCCATCAATTCCATGCTAGCTCTCTGTAGAGCAATCCAGTCAGTCCCATTCCCCTGTTCTATCACTGAATCACTGAAAGTTTATTTCCCTCACGTGTCCATTCAATTGTCTTTTGAAATTGTTCATCGTCCCTGCTTCCCACCCTGCCCCTCATAGACAGCTAGTTCCACGTCATTAGCATTGGCTGTGTAAAAATATTCCTCCTCACATCCCCCCTGCAGCTCCTGCCCAAAACCTTAAATCTGTGTCCCCCTCGTCCTTGTACCATCAGCGAATGGGAACAGCTTTTCTTTGTCCACCTTATCTAAACCTGTCATAATCTTCTACATCTCTATCAAATCTCCCCTCAACCTCCCGGATTCAAGGAAAACAACCCCAGCCTGACATCTAAAATAAAGAACAAACAATATGTTAATGCCTGAAATCAATTGGGAATGTTTGATTTCTGTTTTAAAGATATGATGAATATATTGTATTGGACATTAAAGGAATTGGAGTAACTCACCCGGGTGATCAGTGGAATGTATCAATCTGGTATCCACCTACATTCTAGTGAAAGTCAGGGAGGTGTAGATGAGATGAATAAGTTGATAGATTTCTCTGGGAGATATTTACATCCTTACCTATGAATTTTGTTTTAAGGAAAACCACATCTGATTGTCTGGACACCACCTGAAATATCAGGATGATAACAGGAGGAGATAAGCAAAGACAGACACTCACTTTGATCTTTTGATAAGCGCACCTGAAAGTTCAGAATATGTGGCCTGACATTGGGATACCGGTGTGAGTGTGCAGATATGATTTGTTACACGTGAAGACAATAGGACACGTAAATTCATTGTGAAGTGGACTGAGGAACAGGTCTCAAACATACACAGCTACTTGACAAACAACGTGACATGAAATGGTTGTGACCAAGAGAATGAGACAATATTTTGACATCATCAAAGCATTGACACATACTCCAGAGAGAAACTGACTGTAAAACAATCAGGATAGAATTAAACACACTGGTCATGGTCAAAAAGTGACTAAAATTGAACGAACAGAGATAAAGATTTGGATTGGGTCAATTAAGGGCTTGGGAAAAATAATACTAAGTGAGAACTGTCCACAAGTTGGACAGGGGTAAGAAGAGAGCATTTACATCCATGCTTGATCTGTTGCCTGAAGCATATGTTCTTATGTCAGTAACCTAGAACTCACGGCGCTCCCTCAGGAGAAGAAAAGATTGAGTAGATATTACCTCAGGCAGGGCCATAACAGAGCTGGAAAATAATGGAGTGAAATTGAGTGAGGGGTCGGAGAGAGAGTTCTCCTCCTTAAGGTGTGGACTGTAAGAATCCTGGGGGATCCGCTTCTTCGGGTTTTCTTGCTAATTAGTGAACATTTAATTAAAAACTATGACAGGCTGTGCATTTATTTTTAATTTGATTGCTACACTTCTCCTGTTTTTATTCCTGTTGTGATTACTCTCTGGGTGAGGATGGTTGACAGGTGACAGGATGGGAAATTGTGGTTTGGGTCTTCATTGACAAAATGTTTTATTGATCTGAAAGGTGTAAAAGGGGCCAAACTTCAGCAGAAATCTGGCAGAGCTGAGAACAAACAACTTGCTATGTGGGAACAGGGAGATGAACAGCTCCCAGAGGACAGAGAAAACAAGAGTGCTTTGAATCCTAGACGACACCTGGGTGTCAAGGCCACCATGTTTTCACTGCTTGGCATGGGAATGCTGACTCCCTGTACCGGGGATGGAGCGTGGGAAGCCAATTGTTTGAGAGTTTGACGTGGCTTGGGCAGGTACAGATGGTTCAATGACAGGTTTTGTAATTGGTCTGTTCAAATGTTAGCTTGGCAATGATTGGGTTAAGTCAGATTGTGATGTAAAAAAGTATCAGAAGGGATTCCCCGAGCACAGAGATTTGTAGAGGTTTTACATATTGCATTGACTGGTGCCATGGCATCTGGGGCAGACCAGGGAGCATTTACGTGGAGATGGTGCTGCTACCCAGAGTGTAATGGTAATGCTGCTGCACTTTGATATTACTGCTCAGACATGAGCATGTGTCAGATCTTATTTATACTGAATCAAATCTAACCACTGTCACCAATAAGGGTTATCACTGTGAATTATTTCAGAGTTTGGGAAAAGGGGATAAGGGGTTAAATGACTCCCTGACCCCATTTCCTAACATCGCTGTGTCAAAAATAAAATCTCATCTCCCCCTCTGGCTCCTTTGCCAATTACCTCAGAGGGACTCACTTTCTGTTAAAGAGCCTGCCAACCCCTCTCACCCACTTTCCCTAAAGTGCAGATATCTAATCATGAAAAGTCCAGCAAAATAAAAGTTTATTAATGAAATTGAACATGGTCAAAAACAACAGAAAATTACTTGAGGATTAAAGACAACCAGAGTAAAAGGATGTGCACAATGTTCTGGACCCAAATGGTTTCTCTTCAGCTCCTCTGTACCCTGTTCCTGTGACTCCCTACTTTGTACACAGGGGCACTGAACCCCGGGGGTCGGGTCACCCCCTCCTGCGCTCTGATCGATTGGAGGCCCATTTCCCAGTCAGTCCTCCAGCACCTTCCTGTCTCCCTATCAGTGCGATGCCCATGGCAGTTTCCCAACTGGGGCACAGGCCCTGTTATTCTCAGCTAAATTCAGCCCTCTGCTCCGTCGCCTGGCTGTCATTGACACGAGGAATAGAGAGACGGAAAGGTGCTGGAGGCTCAAATGGGAAGTCGAAGCTTGTGGCTCTGAACCAACATTTCAACATTTGTCACTCAAACACTTGTTATTTATACTGGGGATTTTATTATTAGATTTAGACACTGGAGGCAAAGGGTAACTTTCCGTTTCTAACTTTTTATTGCCTATCGTGTCAGCCTTGGCTCAGTGGGTAACACTCTCACCTCTGGGTCATGAGGCTGTGGGATCAAGTCTCACTCCCGGGACCTGACGACAAAAATCAAAGCCAACATTGCTAGTGCCAGCACTGAGGGAGTGCTGTACTGTCAGTGCAACCTTCTTTCAAATGATATATTAAACTGCCAGCGCTGTCTGCCCTTTCAGGTGGATGTGCAAGATCCCATGGACGCTATTTCGAAGTAGAGCAGCAGGGGAGTTATCCCTGGTGTCCTGGTCAATATCCATCCCTCAATCAACATCACTAAAAACAGATCATCTGGTAATTATCCCATTGCTGTTTGTGGGATCTTGCTGTGTGTAAATTGGCTGCTGTGTTTCCTACATTACAACAGTGACTACGCCTCAAAAGTATTTAATTGGCTGTAAAGCGCTTTGGGACGTCCTGTGGTCATGAAAGGTGCTATAGAAATGCAAGCCTTTGTTTAATTGTCAGCGAACTTGGAGATATTACACTCGGTCCCTCATCGAAATCATTCATAGAGATTGAGAGCTCACTTTGTGTATGAACCTCCTGTTTGACACCTTTCCAAACGCTTTTTGAAAATCCAAACACACCACAACCAAGATGAGGAATTTTTTGTTTTAAAAATCACAGCGAGTTCTTGTGATTTGGAATTCACTGCCTGAAAACGTGCTGGAAGCAAATTCAACTGTATCTTTCAGAAGGGAATGGGACAGATTCTTGAAAGGAAAAGAAAATTGCAGAGCGATGGGGTTAGTTGGACAGCTCTTTCAAAGAGCCGGCAGGAGCACGATGGGCCAAATGGCCTCCTTCTGTGCTCTATGAGCTTTGTCTGCATTTAAAGGGAGGGGATCATCTTCAATTGTGGTGACATATTAAAGAAAGCAGTGCCTCCTCTTCTCTGTATGTTTAGTTTAACACTTAAATCTCCCCTTAACATTCTCTTAAGTGGCAGATGGAATTTCATACAGAGAATTGTGAGATGATGTGATTTGGCAGAGGGGATAGGGAGAGGAAATATAGATGTAAATAGAACAGTTCTAAAGAGTGAGCAGGGGCAGAGGGACCCGGGGGTTCATGTGCAGAGATAATTGCAGGTGGCAGATTGAGAGAGGAATTAGCAAAGCACATGGAATCTTGGGCTTCAGAAATAGAGGGATTGAGAACAAAAGCAGGGAAGTTTTGCTGAACCTTTATAAAACTCTGGTTAGGTGACAACTAGAATATTGACTCCAGTTCTGGTCACCATACTTTAGGAAGGATGTGAGGGTCCCTGACAGGGTGGAGAGGAGATTTACCAGAATGGTTCTAGGAATGAGGGACTTTAACCAGAAGGTTAAGTTGGAGAAGCTGGGGTTGTTCTCCTTGGAGCAAAGGAGGTTGAGGGGAGATTTGATAGAGACGTACAAGATTATGACAGGTTTAGATAAGGAGGACAGAGAAAAGCTGTTCCCATTCGCTGATGGTACAAGGACGAGGGGGACACAGATTTCAAGTTTTGTACAGGAGATATATCCACATCACCGTGGGTATATCTTCACTGTCGCTGGGTCAAATCCTGGAATTCCTCCCCAACAGCACTATGGGTGTACCTACATCACATGGACTGCAGCGGTTCAAGAAGGCAGCTCAACACCAGCTTCTCAAGGGCGATTAGGGATAGGCAATAAATGCTGGCCCAGCCAGTGACACCCACATCCCACGAAAGAATGAAAATGAAAAGATATGGGGGGGATTTGAGGGGGAACGTTTTTACAGTGAGTGATGATGACTGGGAACTCGCCGTCTGTATGGTGGGTGGAAGCAGAGACAGTGAACGGTTTCAAAGGAAATTGGATGGGCACTTGAGGGAAATAAATTTTCAGGGTGACAGGGATAGAAGAAGGCCATGGGACTGACTGGTTTGCTCTGCAGTGAGCTGGCATGAACACGATGGGCTGAATGGACTCCTTCTCTACCCTAATGACCCTGTGATCTAAAAAGAACAATTTCAGCTGCTCCAGTCTCTCCAACTAACTGAAGTCTCTCATCCCTGGTGCCATTCTCGTAAATCTCCTCGACACCCTTGCTAGAACTTCACATCTTTCCTAAAGTGTGGGGCCCAGATATAGGATTCCATTTTCGAGGGATAGAATTGAAAAGCTTGGAGGTTATGTTCAACTTGTTTCGAACCATGGTTAGACTACACTGGGAGTACTGTCAACATTTGTGACTTCCATTTAGAAAAAGGAAATAGAGGCACTGGAAAAGGGGCAACAAAGCTTCACAAGACTAATACCAGAAATGAGACCATTTAACCCTCAGGAAAGGCTGGGGCTGTTTTTCTCTAGAAAAGAGAAGACTGAAGGGTCACCTGATGGAAGTCTTTAAAAATATGAAGGGGTTCAATAATCCAATAGGGATTTCATGAGAAACCTCTTTACCCAGCGAGTGGAGGTCACTACCACAGCGAGTGGTTGAGGTGAATAGCATGAATACATTTAAGGGGAAGCTAGATACATACATGAGGGAGAAAGGAATAGAAGGATATGCTGATGGGGGGAGATGAAGAGGGGTGGGTGGAGGCTCATGTGGAGCATAAATACTGGCAGAGACCAACTGAGCTGCCTGGCCTGGCCCTGTGCTGTAGACTCAATGGAACAGAGACAAATGTATTTATTTTAGATCTACCTGTAGAGGTAGGAAAAATACTATTTACTACCCAGGATAAAATAAATGTACTTTATCAGCTTTTGTGGATCATTTCAGTGGAAATGTGCACTCCCAGGCACAAAGAGCATCAGCCACTGGAAGCAAAGTCGTGAGACCGGCCAGTCCAGCAGAAAGAAACCCTCCGACCCTCCCACTTCACCAAGTGTCAGAATGAACATGGTTCAGTCCTGGATGTGATTAACTGCAGCAATAACAGCAGAATCCAACCCCTGGAATCACTTCTGAACTTGCTGGTGTCTCAGCAGGCTGGATAAATGAATGAATCCCTTCCTACATAGAGAACAGATGAATGGCCTCTCTCCAGTCTGGCCTCGCTGGCGTGTCAGCAGGTCGGATGACTGTGCGAATGCCTTCCCACACTCAGAGCAGATAAACAGTCTCTGCCCCGTGTGAACCCACCGGTGTGTCTGCAGGCTACATAACCGAGTGAATTGCTTCCCACGCTCAGAGCAGGAGAATGGTGTCTCTAGGGTGTGAACCTGCAAGTGTGCCTGCAGGTCAGATGACTGAGTGAATGCCTTCCCACATTCAGAGCAGGTGAATGGCTTCTCCCCAGTGTGTACTCGCTTGTGCTTCTGCAGGGCAGATGAATCACTGAATCCTTTCCCACACTCAGGGCAGGTGAATGGTCTCTCTCCGGTGTGAATTCGCTGGTGTGTGTGCAGGCTGGATAACTGACTGAATCCCTTCCCACACTCAGAGCAGACATTTGGCATTTCTCTGGCGTGAACTCGCTGATGTGTCAGTAGGTTGAATGACTGAGTGAAGACCTTCTCACACTCTGAACAGGTGAATGGCCTGTCCCCGGTGTGAACCCACCAGTGTGTCTGCAGGTGGGATGACCGAGTGAATCCCTTGCCACACTCAGAGCAGGAGAATGGCCTCTCCCTGGTGTGAACTGGCTGGTGTGTCAGAAGGTTCGATAACTGACTGAATCCCTTCCCACACACAGATCAGGTGAACAGCCTCTCCCCAGTGTGACTGCGCCGATGAATTTCCAGCTTCGAGGGGGATGTGAACCCCTTCCCACAGTTTCTCCATGGTGCGGGTGTCCTTGTGTCTCTCCAGGTTTGACGATCAGTTAAATCCTCGTCCACAATCAGAACACTTTTACAGTCTCTCTACATTGCAATGTCAAATCAGTCTGTTTACCTGGTTGATGCTCCTTGACAGTCAGTGCACTGGAACAGTCACTCGGGTGTGTGTCTTGGTGCTTGTCCAGTCACACTGATGTTTAAAATCTTCTGAAGCAGACAGAACAGACAAACATTGCTTTTTCTAGATTCAATGGCCGATGATATTCAGGTCCCATTAAACCGTGTGACTCTGTCAGATCTTGACATGATGTTTGGTTTGAGATTTCTTTCTGCAAATCCTCCACTTCTGATATCCTGTAAAAGAAGTTTGCAAAGTCAGTACAGGATTACATATTAGAACCAACAATTCTAGTTTCCATGGAACATTCTGCCTCCTGTCATTGCCGAAAAGTTGTGAATCTCTCCACCCACACTCTCTCTCCATTCTCACACTGCTTCACCTTAAAACCTCCTCCCAATTCTCCTGAAGATGCTGATTCATCCTGACTGACAGAATCATGTTCACCGCTTTCTGTTTGATACTGATTACTGGTTGTATTGCTCTACACAGAGAGTCAGTGTTGGCTCAAATTGCTGAATGGACTCCCTCTGTGCCACAAAGACTATGAATGAAGGCACATTATGTAACTACACTACTATATTACAAGACTAGAAATAATTATGAATGAAGTTTAGATGACCATGAATAATAAAATATGTATCATATAACAACACTAGACATATCTTTGTCTAATATTAATTTACTGTCCCCTTAAATGTCAGCCATCTCCTGGGGAAATCAGCCTTTAATTGTGAACATTAGGAAAGAGACCATCCTTTTAGCCAGACAAATAAATGTGTCAAGCTGAGGGAGCAAAGGATGTCAATGTCTTTAAGAGAGTGAGAGACCTGGGCCAACCTTTCCAGAGTCTGCACCCTCCCTGGATTCACTTCCTTTCCCTTCAGTTCCTGCAAGTCAACAATTTCTCCCCAGAATGAGAAAAGGAATGGAAAGGGGGAGAAAAGAAAGTGTTTTACTCACAGATGTTGGACACAGGAGGAAGTTTTAGTCCGTGTGAAGTTCAATCTTCATTCACACAAAGCCCGCGCTCTGATTGGCTGGAGGACCAGAGTCCTTCCAGCCCTCCAACTCTTCCCATTGGTCAATCTCCCGCCTGAAGACAATGTGCGGAAGCCTTCATTTAAGCGGGAGATTCTTTGACCCAATACGAACGAGTCGTTGCCCAATGGAAATCACAATTCTTCGCACATGCGCAGCTTCCTCTGTCCCTCGGACATGCGCAGTCCCGGGCCGGCCGCCAGCGCGGCGGATAGAGCGGTTTCCCCAGCGCGGTGGATTGTGGGATCTGCGACCGCCATTACTGATCCGGAGCCCAGTCTCCAAACTCCTGGGACTGGGATGGAAAGTGGGGGTGGGCGGCTCAATGACCCCGCCCTGACACAAAGTACATGTGGGTAGACACTGGATTTGATTCTGACGTCCCCTTAGCAAAACAGTTCATTAACTTCAGGTGTAAAGATTTAGACACCTGGGTGACATATTGGGGAAGGCAATAGGTGAGTGTGAAACTGAACCCGAGAGTCAGCACCTTTAGGAGAGGAAAATTGGGAAAAAAAGCAGGAGGAGGATAGTAAGATGAATTAGAGCTACAATCAATAAGGAGGAACAGAGCATGTACGGGACAGAGATTTATCATTTGAAAGGAGGAAGGATGTTCTATGATAACTGGAATCGACAGTTCTGGATTTCTACCCTTTGCTTTTGTAGTATGCTTGTAATCTGATTTTACAGTGCATTAGTAGGAAGGATTTGCAGACCAGAAACGCAAGCCAAATATCACGTCAAGATCTGACAGCATCACTCAATTTATCAGGCCCTGACTATCAGCAGAACAAAAACAAAAACAAAAATACCTGGAAAAACTCAGCAGGTCTGGAGAGGAGCACAGTTGATGTTTCGAGTCTATCATCAGCTTCTGAATGCTAAATGAGAAATTATTTGTTTATCTATCCAATGAAAAAGTTTTCAGCTATCAGTGTGAGGCTTCAATTGGTCATCCAGCTTGGTGATGGACAACTCTAGCCCGACAGGGGATGATCTTTGTAAACCTGGCAGTGGGAGGGGCTTTGAGAAAGCAGCCAATCTGGAAATTCAACCATGCAGTCACAGTGGGGAGAAGCCATTCACCTGCTCTGCGTGTGGGAAGGGATTCCTTTGCTCATCCACCCTGCTTAGACACTAACTAGTTTACACTGTGGAGAGGCCCTTTGCTCGCTTCCAGTGTGTGAAAAGGTTCAGGGTTTCCTCTCACCTACTGGGACACCACGAGAGGCCACTGACCTTCTCTGAACGTTGGAAGGGATTCACTCACTCATTGAGCTTGATAACATATCAATGAGCTCACACCAGAGAGAGACCAGTCACCTGATCCAACTCAGAAGGGATTCACTCAGTCAGCCAAGCTGCGAATTCACACTGGGGAGAGGCATTTAAATGTTCCATGTGTAGGAAGGAATTCAACCAATCCTCCAGCCTGTTGATACACCATTGAGTTCACACCAGGGAAAGACTGTTTGAAGGTTCACTTGCTCGTCCCATCTCCTGACACACCAGTGAATTCATGTTTCACTGCAGGGGTTGTTGTCTGCTGTTATTGCTGCTGTTAATCACATCCAGTACTGAACCATGTTCATTCTGACAGTTAGGGTTTGTGAGAAAATCTGAAATTGTCCATTTTGGCAGGGAGAATGTCAGAGAAGCATATTATCTAAATGATGAGAGATTGCAGAGCTCTGACGTACAGAGGGATTTGTGTGTCTTAGTGCATGAATTGCAAAAGGCTAGTATGCAAGGACAACAAGTAATTAGGAAAGCTAACAGAATGTTATCATTTATTGTGAGGGGAATTTGATACATAAGTAGGGAAGTTATGCTTCAGTTATACACAGCACTAGTGAGACTGCATCTGGAGTACTGTCGATTGTATTGGTCACCTTATTTAAGGAAGGATGTAAATGTGTTGGAAGCAGTTCAGGGAAGATTTACCAGGCTAATATCTGGAACGGGTGGGTTGTCTTATGAGGAAAAGTTGGCCAGGCTGGGCTTGGAGTTGGAGTTTAAAAGAGTAAGAAGTGACTTGATTGAAACCTTTAAGACCTTGAGAGGTCTTCACAGAGTGGATGTGGAGAGGATGTTTCCACTTAAAAGAGAAAGTAAAACGAGGGGATCAATGTTTTAAAATAAGGGGCCGCCCGTTTAAAACAGAGATCAGGCGAATTTTTTTCTCTCAGAGGGTCATAAACCTTTGGAATTCTCTCCCTGAAAAGACAGTGGAATCAGAGGGCAGAATTTTCTGCCTGCCGGGTGGGTGGACCCGACCCAATCTCCGGCGGGCGGGAAGCCGATCCCTGCCGGAGAAGCGGGCATCACTGCCACTTTACGTGGGCAGGTCAATTAAGGCCCACCCAGCGCATTGTCCAGTGGGAAGCGCTATTTCCTCCCTGTGCGGGTTGGTGGGGATTCCCCAAAAGCGAGAGTGCGCTCTTTCACGCATGTGCACGAAAGAGCACACATCTCCCTGAGGCTCAGTGCTGCCTCAGGGAGATCGCTTACACTTTAAAAAACATTAAAAATAGAAAATAAAATCCTTAACATGACCCTTCATTTGACAATGTGACATGAGATGGGACATGTTCATAAATTACACCAAAACTTTATTAAACTTTTTAAAACCCAGCATGAAACCTCATCCTTTCCAAGGGTGGAAGATTCAATTACTAGGGGACATAGATTAAGGTGAGAGGAGAAAACTATAAAGCTGATGTGCAGGGCAAGTTTTTTACACAGAGGGTAGTGATTGTCTGGAATTTGCTGCCAGAGGAGGTGGTGGAAGCAGGTACGATAGTGTTGTTTAAGAGGCTGCTTGACAAATATATGAATAGGATGGGAATAGAGGGATACGGACCCCAGAAGTGCAAAATGTTTTAGCTGATGGGCAATATGATCGGTGCAGGCTTGGAGGGCAGAAGGGTTTGTTCCTGTACTGTACTTTGCTTTGTTCTTTGTAACCCTACACCTAACTGTAACCCAAACTTAACCGTAACCCTAAATCTAAACCTAAACCTAACCATAACCCTAAATCTAACCATATTACTAACTATAACTCTAAGCCTAACCCTAAGCGAACCATAAACCTAACTCTAAACCTAAACCTAACCTTAAAGCTAACCATAACCCTAAAACTAACCATTGCCCTAAATCTAACCCTAAACCTAACCATTATTCTAAACCTAACACTAACGCTAACCATTATTCTAAACCGAGCCATAACCCTAACCGAACCCAGAGCCTAACCTTAAGGCTAACTCTAACTCTAAACCTAACCCTAAACATAACCATAATCCTAACCTAACCCTAAAGCTAACCCTAACCCAAAACACAACACTAAAACTAAACTTAAACCTAACCCTAACTATAGCCCTAAACCAACTTGAACATGAACCCTAACCATAAAATTAAAACTAAACCTAAACATAGCCCTAAACATAGACATTGCCCTAAACACAACCATAGCCCTAACCTTAAGCCTAACCCCTAACCCTAACCATTATTCTAAACCTAGCCATAACACTAACCTAACCCTGAACCTAACCCGAAGGCTAACTAACTCTAAATCTAACCGTAATCAAAACCCTAAATATAATCCTAACCTAACCCTAAAGCTAAACCTAACCCTAACGCTAACCCTAACCTAATCCTAAAGCTAACCCTAACCCTAACCATAACACTAAAATAAAACTTAAACCTAGCCATAAACCTATCCATAGCCCTAAACCTAACCCTAACCCTAAACTAAAGTCTAACTCGAAACCTAACAATAACCATAACCCTAACCATACCCCTAACCCTAACACTAACCTGAACCCTAACCATAATACTAAAGATAAACCTAAACCTAGCCCTAAACCTAACCATAGCCTTAACCCTAACCCTAATTCTAACCTAACCCTGAAACTAAATCTGACCATAACCCTAACTCTAACCCTAAACCTAAACCTAACACGAACCCTAATCATAACCCTAACCTAAGCATAATCCTAACCCTAACCCTAAACCTGACCCAAAACCTAAACCGAATCCTAACTCTAAACCTAACCATAATGCTAACCCTAACCATAACACTAACCATAACCATAAACATAACCATAATACTGAAACTAAACCTAAATCTAGCCTTAAATCTAAATATAGCCCTAAACCTAACCATAGCCTTAACCCTAACCCTAACCTGAAAACTAAACCTAACCCTAAACCTGACCATAACCATAATCCTAAACCTAATCCTGAACATAACCATAGCCCTAACCCTAAACCTATCCATAACACTGAACCTAACCATGAACATAACCATAACACTAAACCTAACTACATCCCAAAACCTAACCCTAACAATAAGCCAAAACCTAAACCTAACCATAACCCCAACACTAACCCTGAATCTAACCATAACCCTAACCGTAACTGTAACCCTAAATCTAGCCCTAACCCTAAACTTAAACCCTACCCTAGCCTTAACCATAACACTAAAACCAACCCTAAACCTAACCATAACCCTAAACCTAACCCTAAGTCTAACCATATCTCAAAATCCAACCCTAAACCTATCCATAACCCTAAACCTAACTGTGAACCTAACCATAACACTAAACCTAACCATATACCTAAGCCTAGTCCTAAACCAAACCACAACCCGAACCCTAACCCTAAACCTATCCATAACCCTAAACCTTACTGTGAACCTAATCATAACAGTAAACCCCACCACAATCCCAAAACCTAACCCTAAACATAACCATAACCCAAAACCTAATCCTAAACCTAACCATAGCCTGAACCCTAACCCTAAACCTATCTGTAACCCTAAACCTAACCATGAACCTAACCATAACACTAAGCCTAACCATATCCTTAAATCTAACCCTAAACCTAAGCATAACCGTAAACTTAACCATAACCCTAAACCTAACTTTAACATTAACCCTAAGCCTAAACCTAACTTTAAACCTAAACCTGCCAAAAACCTAACCCTAAACCTAACCATAATGCTGAACCTAACAATAAACTTACACAGAAGTCTAAACCTAACCTTACACCTAAGCCTAAACCTAACTTTAAAGCTAGCCATAAACCTAAATCTAACCATAACTTTAAGCCTAACCCTAACCCGAAACCTAACTATAGCCTTAAACATAAGCCGAAAGCTAACACTATCACTAAAACTAATCATAACCCTAAACCTAATACTAACCATAACAATAACCCTAAACCTAACCCTAAAACTAAGCTTAACCCTAAGCCAAATTCTAAAACTAACCATAATCCCAACACTAATCTTGAACCTAACTCTAAACCTAACCATAATCCTAACCGCAACCATAACCCTAAATCTAACCCTAAACCTAGCCATAGCCCAAACCCTAAACATAACCCTAAACCTAACCATAACCCGAACCAAAATCCTAACCCTAACCTTAACCTAAACCTAACTATAACCCTAAATCTAACCATAAACCTAACCATAATCCGAATCCTAACCCTAACACTAACCTTAAACCTAACCCTAACCATAAAACTAAAACGAATCCTGAACCTAACCATGGTTCTCAACCTAACCATAGCCCTAAGCTTAACCCGAACCCTAAACTTAAACCTAATCCTAACTTAACCCTAAACCTAACCCTAACCCTAAACCTAACCATAAACTTAAACCTAACCATATCCCTAAGTCTAACCCTAACCCTCAACCTAACCATAAACCTAACACTAACCCAAAACCTAACCATAACCCGAAGCCAAACCATGACTGTAACCCTAACTCTTGTAATCATAGCCGTAAACCTAACCATAACCCTAAACTTAACTCTAAACCTAACCATAGCACTAAACCTATCCAGAATCCTAAACTTAACCATAACCCTAACCTAACCATGAACTTAGCCAAAGCCATAAACTTAACCATAACCCTAAACCTAACCCTAATCTTAAACCTAACTCTCAGCATAAAGCTAATACTAAATCTAAATCTAAAACTAACCATAACCCTAAACCTAACCATAACCCTAACCCTAACCATCACCCTAAACATAAGCCGAAACCTAACACTAACCCTAAAACTAATCATTGCCCTAAACCTAACACTAACCATAAGCCTGAACTGAACCCTCACCTTAAACTTAACCCAAACCCTAACCATAGTCCTAACCTTAACCCTAACCATAACCCTAAACCTAAAACTAACCCTAACTGAACCCTAAACCTAACCTTAGGATGTGATGCTGAAAGTGAACTGTTTTATTGTAAAATAAATTCAGCTGAGAGTCTCTGAATGAATGAGGAGAGATCACAAACAGCAGTTCTTAAAGAGACACTGCTCACCCAGCAAATCAGCAATCCCAATTTATCTCACATCAAGGATATGACACAGGGTGTTCAATCCAAAGCTGATTAATTCCACTTACATCCAGAATATTAAACTCCAGCTCAGTTACAGGGATCATTAACATGAGCAGAAATATACCCCAACGGTCAGGATGAATATAGTTTGCTCCTGGATCTGAATAACAGCAGCAATAACAGCAGAATCCTTCTTCTCTAACTATAAATCTCTGCCCCCTTACACTCCGTTCCTTCCTATTCATTGTAACCCTAATTGATGTTACTATCCTCCTCCTGCTTTCCCCCTAACTCTCCTCCCCTGAAGGTGCTGACTCTCGGGCTCTGTTTCACACTCACCTGTTGCCCTCCCTGATCTGTCACCCAGGTGTCTGAATGTTTACACCTGAAGTTAACAAACTGTTTTGCTAAGGGGACAAGACAATCAAATCCAGTGACTACCCACATGTACTGTGTGTCAGCGTGGGGGCACTGCGCCCTCCACCCCCACTTTCCATCCCAGTCTCAGGAGTTTGGCGACTGGGCTCCGGATGAATAATGGCGGCCGCAGCTCCCACATTCCCCCGCGGTGGGGAAACCGCTCTGTCTGCCACGCGGGCTGTCGGCCCGGGACTGCGCATGTCCGAGGGAGAGTGGGGAGCAGCGCATGTCCGAGGGAGAGGGACAGGTGCGCATTTGCAGAGAGTGGATTTTTGCCCATTGACCAACCCCTCAGCCGTCACGAGGGTCAAAGGGTCTCCAGGGCCCAAGACGACTTCCGCTGCTCCATTGACCTCATGCTGGAGATTGACCAATGGGAAGAGTTGGAGGAACGGAAGGTCTCTTGCCCTCCAGCCAATCAGAGCGCGGGTTTTGTCTGAATGAAGATTTAGCTTCACACAGACTAAAACTTCCTCCTGTGTCCAACATCTATGAGTAAAACAGTTTCTTTTCTCCCCCTTTCCATTTCTTTTCTCATTCTGGGGGGAAATTGTTGACTTGCAGGAACTGAAGGGAAAGGAAGTGAATCCAGGGAGGGTGCAGACTCTGGAAAGGTTGGCCCAAGTCTCCCTCTTTCTCTCTCTCTCTTAAAGACATTGACATCCTTTGCTCCCTCAGCTTGACACATTTATTTGGCTGGCTAAAAGGATGGTCTCTTTCCTAATGTTCACAATTAATGGGGTGGTTTCCCCAGGAGATGGCTGACATTTAAGGGGACAGTAAATTAATATCGGACAGAGATGTGTCTGGAGTTATATAGTACATATTGGATATATTATTTATGGTTCTGTAATAAAGTTTATTTATTATTGTTTCTAGTTTTGCAATATATATATATGTATGTAGCTATGTTATGTATTTCACAATTAAAGGGGTGGTTTCCCTGGGAGATGGATGACATTTAAGGGGACAATTTCAGGGTAATTAACTATCCCGTATTTTGAGGGATTGCTCCTTATTTTGCCTTTTGCCCCGTATTTCTAGGACAGCCTGTGGGAAACTGATCCTGGGAGTCTCCAGGGTAAGTTTGAGTGAGACGGCAAGTGAGTGAGTCGGCCAGCAGAGAGATGATGATTTTCTGACTGAACAAAATAAGTTGTAAGTTTTAGTTAATTTTATCCCCCACCCCTCCCACTATTATTGTCTCAAGACCCCTTCTCTCCAGCCCGTCTCATGTTGAAATCCGCAACCCTCCCCAGCTGCTGTCTTGGTCACCAGCACCGCACCACACCCCCCAGCCATGCCTCCAGCCCCATGGCTGATGTGCTCCTTATTTTATAAGAGTTCTGCCCCCTGGACAATACAATAATATAGGACATAGATATGTCTAATGTAATAATAATAATAATAATATGTCTAATAGGGGACATTTTAGATATAATAATTATGATTCTGTAATAAAGTTTATGTATTATCGTTCCTAGTCCTAGTTCCTACAGTACTGTAGCTACGTGATGTATATCCAGTCATAGAGCCATTGCAGCACAGGAGTCCATTCTGCAACTCGAGTCCATGCCGAATCTCTGTAGAGCAATTCACTCAGTCCCATTCCTCCTCTATATGCCCGTTCCCCTGCAAGATTATTTCCTTCGTCTGTCCATCCAGTTTCATTTTGAAACTATTGATCGTTTATGCTCCCACCACCTTTGTAGACAGCGAGATCCAGGTCATCAGCACTCACTGTTGAAATAAAGTTCTCCCTAACAGACCCATCTGTCCCTAATCATGTAATGGAGTACTGTATGTTAAGCTCCAATGGCTGCTTGATAATAAAGACAGAAACCAGGTCTTTACTCCTTCAAGCAGAGTTTTATTCTAGCACACACATAATTCTATACACACATTGTCTCACCTGTTTCCCCTTTAGATACACCCAGTGAAGTATTTGTCAATTAACCTACAATTGCCAACTGAAACACTCCATGACAGTTCACTGCTTCCGACCCTAACACTGTATATTACACATATTTTTAGTGCAGTACTGTTAGGTGTATAATAGATACAGCAGAATGAGAATGGAGGGAGAGTGCATTGGGGACAGAGATTTACAGCTTTTGGGGAACGAGAGAGGAAAGAATGTTCCTTAGAAACTAGAATTGTCTGTTCTGAATTTCTATCCTGTACTGACAGTGATGTCTTGTGTAAACTCCTTTTACAGGATATTAGAAGGAGGATTTGCAAACAGAAACTTTACATCAAGATCTGATGGAGTCACTCGATTCATCGCGACCTGAATATCATTGGCCTTTGAATCTAGAAGGAGAAAGGTTTCTCTGTTCTGTATGCTTCAAGAAAATTTTAAACAACATTTTGACTAAAAAAGCACCGAGACCCACACACCCAAGTGAGAGTGTTCCAGTGCACTGAGCTTTCACCAGTTACACAGCCTGAAAAAACATCACTCCATTCACAGTGAGGAGAGACATTATAGATGTTCTGTGTGAGGATGAGGCTTCAACTGATCATCAGACCTGGAGAGACACAAGGACATAAGCACCATGGAGAAACCATGGAAATGTTGGGACTGTGGGAAGGGATTCAAATCCCCATCTGAGCTGGAGATTCATCGACGCAGTCACATTGGGGAGAGACTATTCACCTGCCTCGATTGTGGGAAGGGTTTCAGTCATTCAACCCACCTACTGAGACACCAGCGAGTTCACACTGGGGAAAGGCCGTTCACCTGCTCCAAGTGTGGGAAGGGATTCACTGAATCATCCAAAGTGCTGAGGCATCAGCGAGTTCACACAGGGGAGAGGCCATTCACATGCTCTGAGTGTGGGAAAGGATTCAGTAATTCATCCGACCTTAAAAAACACAAAGCAGTTCACACGGGGGAGAGACCCTTCATCTGCTCCAAGTGTGGGAAGGGATTCACTGTTTCATCCACCCTGCTGACACATCAGGGAGTTCACACCTGGGAGAGGTCGTTCACCTGCTCCGATGGAAAGGATTCACTATGTATCCCACCTGCAGAGACCACCAGCGAGTTCACACTGGAGAGAGGCCGTTCACCTGCTCTGTGTGTGGGAAGGGATTCACTCATTTATCCAACCTGCTGAGACACCAACGAGTTCACAAGTGATTCCAGGGGTTGGATTCTGCTGTTATTGCTGCTGTTAATCACATCCAGGACTGAACCATGTTCATTCTGACACTTGGTGAAGTGGGAGGGTCGGAGGGTTTCTTTCTGCTGGACTGGCCGGTCTCACAACTTTGCTTCCAGTGGCTGATGCTCTTTGAGCCTGGGAGTGAACATTTCCACTGAAATGATCCACAAAAGCTGATGATGGACATTTATTTTATCCTGGATAGTAAATTGTGTTTTTTGCTACCATTACAGATAAATTTAAAGTAAATACAGAAAGTGCTGGAAAAACTCAGCAGGTCTGGCAGCACCTTTGGTGAGAGAAACAGAGTTAACGTTTCGAGTCCAGTCTGACTCTTCTCCAGAATTTCAGAGAGGGAGAAATATGGGTTTGATGCTGTTGAGAAAGGGGGAGGGTCCAGTAGAACAAAAGGGAAAGTCAGGGATTGGTTAGAGGACAGGCGAGATTGAATAACCAAAATATCATGGAACAAAAGACAAAGGGAGAGGTAATGGTTGTAGTAAAGAAACAAAGCATTGGTCCAGAGTAAGTGTTAATGGCAGAATAAAGGACAGCTCTGTCTGAAAGCAAAAACATGAAAACAAGATGTAGACTGGCACTTAGCAAAAAAAGATCAAAACAGAGAACAGAGTTGATGGTCTGAAGTTGTTGAACTCAGTGTTGAGTCCAGAAGGCTGTAAAGTGCCTCATCGGAGGATGAGGTGCTGTTTGTCCAGCTTGTGTTGGGCTTCCCGGGAACATTGCAGCAGGACGAGGACAGAAATGTGAGCATGAGAGCAAGGTGGTGAATTATAATGGCAGCAACTGCCATTATAAAGGTCAGGGTCATGCTTGTGGACTGAGCGGAGGTGTTCCACAAAGAGGGCAGCGAACAGGGGACAGATGAATTAAAGAGAAAGCATTTGGGTCCAGAACATTGTGCACATCTTTTTACTCCTGTTGTCTTTAATCCTCAAGTAATTTTCTGTTTTCTTTTAACCATGTTCTGTTTTATTAATCAACTTAGTATAAATGTTTGATTTTTCTGGACTTTTCAGGATTAGATTTCTGCACTGTAGGGAAAGTGGGTGAAGGGGGTTGGCAGGCTCTTTAACAGAAAGTGAGTCCCTCTAAGGTAGTCCCACTAAAGTAATTGGCAAAGGAGCCAGAGGGGAGATGAGATTTTATTTTTTGAAACAACGAGTTGTTCTGATCATCCTGAAAGCAGATTCAGTCGTATCTTTCCAAAGGGTAAATACATGAAAATGAAGAATTTGCAGGGCTGTTGGGAAAAAGCAGAGCAGTTGGATGAATCAGAGAGTCTCTTCAAAGAGATGGCAGGGGCATGATGGGCCGAATGGACTCCTTCTGCAGCCTGTGAATCTGAGGCTCCTGCTTTTGTGCAGGTTAAAAGGGACAGATTTCATCTCAGCCTCTTCCCTGTTTGTGTACTTAAAGAGACTGGTTCAGCTCTGAGTGACTGATATAACAATGTCTCCACTCCTCTATTTAAACATGGAACAAAGCCTTGCATGGCCAATTATTGTCAACAGCCTTCCTGTAGCTCGCTCTGGACGCAGCAAGAAAGTGTTTGACTGCTTAACAATAGCGGTGTCCCCTAAAAATAATTCAAACACCACAACAAAAACAACCTGCATTTACATAGCACCTTTAAACATCCCAGGGAGCTTCACAGGACCGAGTATCAAACCAAATCTGACACCGAGCCACTTAGAGATATTAGCTCAGATCAATAGTAACTTGGTTAAAGAGGTAGATTTTAAGGAGTGTCCTAAAAGAGCAAAAAAGATCGAGGGCAGAGAGGTTTAGGGAGGGAATTCCAGAGTGTGGGGCCCAGACAGCTGAAGACACAGCACCCAGTGGTTGTGCAATTGAAACCGGGGATACTGAAGAGGCCAGAATTAGTGGAGCACAGATATCTCGGAGGGTTGTAGGGATGGAGAAGATTACAGAGATGGGGAGTGTGTGAGAGACCACATGGTGATTTGAAAAAAAGGCTGTGGAGGGATTTGAATTTAGCTTAATCAAAATCCCATTCACCTTTACAGAGGTAAAATTGGGCCCAAGGAGGAAAATTTTAAAATTGAGGCATTGCTTGAGTGGGAGCCAATGTCGGTCAGTGAGCACAGGGGGTGATAGGTGAATGGGACTGAGTGTGAGATGGGAGACGGGCAGCACAGTTTCTCTATTGAAGAAAACTGGTCCAGTTCTGTACATTTCCCATCACACCACTTATGTCTAAGATCAAGCTGACATCATCCCATTCCATTGGGATTGTGCAATCTGCTGATGTCATTATATTCTATTGTGATGATATCATAAGATGACATCAGCATGTTTGTGATTCCACAATCAGCTGACACCAGACTATAGACTTCCTTGGGAGATTAGCTGATGGCTGCACATTGCTTTATCGTTGTGCAGTGAGCAGAAACGATCGTTTGTGTGAATTTTTAAATAGAATTTTTAACTACATGTATAGAATTGATCTTTGGATCTGAAAAATGATCCGGATCATGAACATTTACCACTAAAATTAACAAATTTACCAGTGCAAATGTATGTGACTTTGTTGTTATCATTATTTATAATAAATTGTCAATGAGGAAACAAATCATTATTTCACACAATCTCCCAATGCTAACAAACACTTTTAAAACACACAAAAAAGAGACATGTTGTTGAAGTTTTCTGTCTTGCATTCATCAGGCCAGAGCCAAGAATACAAATGGCAAAGGGAACAGCAATTTACACTGACTGAGAAACAGGGTGTTGATTGGTTGGCATATGGACTCTGATTAGTTGAGGGGTTGCCATGGCGAATGCACGAGGGAACAATTGTCCCCCAAGCTTTTGTTTAATTGAAAAGGTGAAATGCCTGGACAAATTCCTTTTGCCTGGAGGGGACCGGGCTCTGCGTATGAATACAAAAGCATCCAGGATCTGGATATGGTCAGCATTTTCAACAAATGTCATCCAAATCCACCCATTAATTTTTGAGATGTATTACAGACAGACAAACAGGGATGAAAGTATGCTCTGTATCTGCAAAGCGGAAAAAATAAATGCATTTATTAACTGAACCAATCTCCAGATCCTATAACCTGATCTGAAAGCTCTGCTCACATTTTGACAACTGTGACACATTCCACCCTAGCAGCGGAGACAACCCACAACATTCAAAAACAATCAACATTCAAAATAAAGCAAACTCCAAGAATCTAAAAGAAAATAGTCAATTCTCACAATCTCCCAATGTGAACGAATCCCTTCAAAAATTCCAGGATTCAGATCATCGCCAAAAACAAATCAGTTCTTCCATAAGCCATATCCTGCTGAGTTTTGTTAAAATCCGTTCATTAGTTTGGGAGATAAATTGGTTACAAACAGAATAACAGGGATGTAAACATTACCTCTGCCCATCTTCAGTGGCAGAGGTAGTTTCAGTACACTGAGCAGCCCCAATGTCTATTCTCGGCCAGCATTACACAGGGGGAAAAGGGCTGGATTCTCAGACCAGCAAGTCAAGGCACCCTCTTTAAATGGCCTCTTCCCACAATGGATTCAGTGGCCTCTGAAGTGAAGCAGCCTCAGTCCACACTAGGAGTTCCTGTCCCCCAGTCAGCTGGCTCATGCTGGCTCATGCTCCTGCTGGACGATCTGCCTGTAAGGGTAGGAATGCGTGAGGTTAAAACCTGCATTTATATAGCACCTTTCACCACCTCGGCATCTCAATGTGTGTTTCATTGCCACTGAAGCTCTTTCTGAAGTGTTGTCACTGCAGGAAACGTGGAACCCAATTTGTGCAGAGCAAGATCTCACAGACAGCAATGTGACGATGACCAGATCATCTGTTTTTACTGATATTGTTTGAGGGATAAATATCAGGCCTCAGGACACTGGGGGCAGAGGGTGGGGGTGAACACTTCCACTCCTGCTCTCCTTCCAGTTATGACCATTCAGTCTTGTACATCCACCTGAGAGGGCAGACGGGACCCTCGGGTTAACATCTCACTTGAAAGACGGTCCCTCCAACAGGATGGCTTTCCCTCAGTACTGGCACGGGGAATGTGGGCCCTGGATTACGGGGGCTCGAGTCTCTGGAGTGGGGATTCGAACCCCCCACCTCCTGACTCAGAGGCGAGTGTGCTACCCACTGTCATGCCGTGTTGAATAGAATCAGCGAGCTGGTGTTCTAGAATCATGAAATCGTTCCAACACTGAAGGAAGCCATTCAGCCCATTGAGTCTGTGCCAGCTCTCTGCAAGAGCAACTAACCCACAACCACTCCCCTGCCTTTCACCATCACCCTGCCAATTTCTCCTCTTCAGATAATTATCCAGTTCCCTGTGGAAAACCATGAATGAATCTGCCTGCAAGTCCTTTCATCCCTAGTGCCATTCTCATAAATCTCCTCTGCACCCCCTCAAATAACTTCACATCTTTCCGAAAGAGTGAGGCCTAGATATAGGGTTCCATTCCAGAGGGACAGAATTGAAAAGCAGGGAGGTTATGTTCAACTTGTTTCGAACCATGGTTAGACTCCACTGGGAGTAATGCCAACATCTGTGATCTCCATTTATCCAGAGGAAATAGAAGCACTGGAGAAGGGGCAATAAAGATTCACAAGAATAATACCAGGAGTGAGAGCATTTGACCCTCAGGAAAGGCTGGGGCTGCTTTTCTCAAGAAAACGCAGACTGAAGGGTGACCAGGTGGAAGTCTTTAAGATGATGAAGGGAATCAATAATCCAATAGGGATTTCATGAGAAACCTCTTTACCCAGCGAGTGGTGAGAATTTGGAACTCACTACAAAAGCGAGTGGTTGAGGTGAATAGCATGAATTCATTTAAGGGAAAGCTAGAAATGAATAGAAGGATATGCTGGTCGGTGGAGACGAAGAGGGGTGGGTGAAGGCTCATGTGGAGTATAAATACTGACAGAGATCAATTGAGCCAACTGGCCTGGCCCTGTGCTGTAGACTCAATGGAACAGAGACAAATATATTTATTTTAGATCTACCTGCATTTTTAGGGAAGACACTATTTACTGTCCAGGATGAAATAAATGTCCTTCGTCAGCTTTTGTGGACCATTTCATTGGAAATGTGTACACCCATGCTCAAAGAGCATCAGCCCATTGGAATCAAAGTTGTGATACTGGCCAGTCCAGCAGAAAGAAACCCTCCAACCCTCCCACTTTGCCAAATGTCAGAATGAACATGGTTCAGTCCTGGATGTGATTAACAGCAGCAATAACAGCAGAATCCAATTCCTGGAATCACTTGTGAACTCACTGGTATCTCAGCAGGTGGGATGACCGAGTGAATCCCTTCCCACACATGAAGCGGGTGAACGGCCTCTCCCCAGTGTGAACTCGTTGGTGACTCCGCAGTTTGGACAATGTTCTAAATCTCTTTGCACAGTGAGAGCAGCTGAACGGTCTCTCCTCAGTGTGAATGCGCTGGTGGGCCATCAGTACCTGAGAGCTTTTGAAATAACTCCCACAGTCAGAGCATTTAAAAGGTCTCTCATTTGTGAGTGACATGGTGTGTCAGCAGGCTGGATGACTGAGTAAATCCCTTCCCGCATACAGAGCAGGTGAAAGGTCTCTCCCCAGTGTGAACTCGCTGATGCCTCTGCAGGTGGGATAACTGAGTGAATCTCTTCCCATACTCAAGCAGATGACCGGCTTCTCCCTAGTGTGAACTTGCTGGTGTGTCCACAGGGAGGTTGACTGAATGAATCCCTTCCTGCACTTGGAGCAGGTGAATGGCTTCTCTCCCATGTGAACTCACTGGTGGATCTGCAGCATGGATAAGTCGGTAAATCCCTTCCCACACTCAGAGCAGGTGAGTGGCCTCTCCCCACTGCGAGCTCGCTGGTGCCTCAGCAGCGCAGATGAATCACTAAGACTTTTCCACACTCAGAGCAGGCGAATGGCTTCCCCCTGGAGTGAATTCACCGGTGCCTCAGCAGGGCAGAAGTACGACTGAATCCCTTACCACACTCTGAGCAGCTGAATGGTCTCTGGTGTGAACTCACTGGTGTGTCTTCAGGTGGCATGAAGCAGTGAATCCCTTCTCACACTCAGAACAGGTGCATGGTCTTTCCCCACTGTGAAATCGCTGGTGTACCAGCAGGTAGAATGACTGAGAGAATCCCTTCCCACACTCAGAGCTGGTGAATGGCCTCTCCCCAGTGTGACTGCGTCGATGAGTTTCCAGTGCAGATGGGGTCAGGAATCCCTTCCCACGGTCCCCATATTTCCACAGTTTCTTCATGGTGCACGTATCCTTCTGTCTCTCGAGATTCGATGCTTTTTCAGGCTGTGTAACTAATTAAAGCTCTTGCCACAATCAGTGCACTGGAACACTCTCACTCCGGTGTGTGTGTCTCAGGTCCTTTCTGGTCCCCCTGATGTTTGAAACATTTTGAAGCAGACAGAACCGGCAAACATTTCTCCTTCCAGATTCAAAAGCTGAGGATATTCATATTATGATGAATTGAGTCATTCTGGCCGTGCCTGGCATGATGTTTGGATTTCAGATTTCTGTCTGCAAATGCTCCCCTTCTAATATCCTGTGAAAGGAGTTCACAAAAGTCATCACTGTCAGTACAGCATAGAAATTCAGAACAGACAAGTCTAGTTTCTATGGAACATCCTTTCCTCTCTTGTTCCCTAAAAGCTGTAAATCTCCGTCTCCCACAAACTCTCACTCCATTCTCACTCTGCTGTACCTCATGTCCATCCTTCCAATTCTCCTGAAGGTGCTCACGTCTGCTTGTCCAAAGGTTTGAGAATCTTTCTAAAACTGTATTTACTGACAGTGGTGGAAGTGGAGACAATCAATTACTTCAAAATGAAATTGGATGGACACTTGAAGGAAATAAACTTGCAGAGGAACAGGGATATAGAGGGGGAATGGGACTGTCTGGATTGCTCTACAGCGAGTTAGCATGGACTCGAGTTACTGAATGGACTCCTTCTGTGCTCTAATGACTATGACTGGAAATATATAACATAGATACAATACTATATTACAGCACTAGAAATAATATGTCAACTTTATTACAGAACCATAAATAATATATCTAATATGTACCAGAAAACAACACCAGACACATGTCTGTCCTATATTAATATCCTACCCCCTTAAATGTCAGCCATCTCCTGGGGAAACCACCCCTTTAATTGTGAACATTAGGAAAGAGACCATCCTTTTAGCCAGACAAATAAATGTGTCAAGCTGAGGGAGCAAAGGATGTCAATGTCTTTAAGAGAGAGAGAGAGAGAGAGACCTGGGCCAATATTTCCAGAGTCTGCACCCTCCCTGGATTCACTTCCTTTCCTTTCAGTTCCTGCAAGCCAACAATTTGCCCCCAGAACGAGAAAAGAAATGGAAAGGGGGAGAAAAGAAAGTGTTTTACTCACAGATGTTAGACACAGGAGGAAGTTTTAGTCTGTATGAAGCTCAATCTTCAGTCACACAAAGCCCGCGTTCTGACTGGCTGGAGAACCAAAGTCCTTCCGGTCCTCCAATTCTTCCCATTGGCCAAACCCATTGACAGAAATAACATCAAGACACACACAACCGAGTGAGAGTGTTCCCGTTCACTTACTGTGGAAACAGTTTTAACCAGTTACACAGACTGAAAGATATCGCACTATTCACAGAGCAGAGAGACCGTACATATGTTCTGTTTGTGGGTGTGGCTTCAACTGATCAGCAAAATAGAGACACAAGGACATCCAGACCATGGAGAAACCGTGGACATGTGGGGACTGTGGGAAGGGGTTCCTTTTCCCATCTGCTCTTGAAACTCATCAACGCAATCATACCGGGGAGAGACCGTTCACCTGCTCCGAGTGTGGGAAGGGATTCACTCACTCATCTGCCCTGCTGACACACCAGCGAATTCACACTGGGGAGAGGCCATTCACCTGCTCTGAGTGTGGGAAGGGATTCACTTGGTTATCCATCCTGCTGACACATCAACGAGTCCACACTGGGGAGAAGCCATTCGTGTGCTCTGAATGTGGGAAGGGATTCACTCAGTTAACTAGCCTGCTGACACACAGGCGAGTTCACACCAAGGAGAAGCCATTCACCTACTCTGAGTGTGGAAAGGGATTCAGTGATTCATCCACCATGCTGAGACACCGGCGAGTTCACACCAGGGAGAGGCTATTCACCTGCTCTGAGTGTTGGAAGGGATTTGCTCAGTTATCCACCATGCTGACACACTGGCAAGTTCATGCCGGAGAGAAGCCGTTCACCTGCTCTGAGTGTGGGAAGGGATTCAGTGATGCGTACCACCTGCTGAGACACCAGCGAGTTAGCAAGTGATTACAGGGGCTGGATTCTGCTGTTATTGCTGGTATTAATCACATGCAGGACTGAACCATTCTGACAGTTGGTGAACTGGGAAGGGTGGATGGTTTTAATTTCATTGAATTTCAATTGAACCCCTTCAGGATCTTAAAGGTCACCCTTCAGTCTTCTCTTTTCTAGAGAAAAGCAACCTCAGCCTTTCCTGATGGTTAAATGCTCTCAGTTATGATATTATTCTTGTGAATCCTTGTTGCCCCCTTCTCCAGGGCCTCTATTTCCATTTTCTAAATGGAGATCACAAATATTGACATTACTTCCAGTGTAGTCTCACCATTGTTCGAAACAAGTTGAACATAATCTCCCTGTTTTTCAATTCTATCCCTCTAGAATGGAACCCTATATCTGGCCCCTAAAGTTTAGGAAAGATGTGAAGTTCTTCAAAAGGGTGCAGGGGAAATTTACAAGAATGGCAGCAGGAATGAGGGACTTCAGTTCATTGGAGAGACTGGTCCAGAGTCAACCTGAATTTAAACAAAGCTCGGCAATTAACTGTCAGTCATCAGTTAATTGGTGCATTATCCATGGCAACACCTCTTCCAACTAGTGTCGACTTTCCCTCCAAGCAGCATTCTCTTCTCATAAAGCATAAATTGTTGTTCCCTTTACATTCGGTATTCTTGCGAATGTCCTGATGAGTGGAAGATGAAAAGCTTTGACGTCTCTTTTCTCAGCCATTACTGCTTTAATTAACTACCAGTCAGTAACAGATGATTGAATAAGTAGTCAGCCTGAACTGAGTTACAATTAATGAATCAATAATGAATCAGTAGTTGAGTAAAAGACTTTGAGTTTTATTTTCTGTAAACATGTAAAATCTTAATTGCTTGTATGTAAAGAATGTGCAATGATGATAAATGTACCGGCAAGAGAGACCTTCAAGCTCCGATTAGCCTCAACATTTGAATCTGTATGAATAAGGGATGGTATAGCATCAGATAAAAGGACAGTATCAAACAGTTCTATTGTATTCCTGTGTAATATAATGAGAGAAGGTGGTGTAAGTAATTGGGATCCAATTAAATTAATCTAGTAACCAAACTAACCAATTGTCATCTTACAACAGGCCCAACTCTGACGTGAGGTAATGGTCACTTTGGGAATAAAAGTAGAGGTTCTGAAGATCTCACTCGCTAGCCAAATACTGAAGACTCCTGAGGCCAAGTTCCAAGGAAATTACTGTCAGAGAAGAAGCCAGACTCCCGAGGGCAAATTCCACGAGAATTACCATCAAAGAAGGAGCCAGAGAGGGTTACGCTTCTACAGACTGATCACCCGCATGAAGTTGTAAAAATCAATGTCTTAAAATTGTTTAGTAAACATTTTTCTTTTAATAAACTTCTTTTAAAATTTACTATCCAGAGAATTCTGCCTTTGCCTTAATTGGTTAAAGTCTTGTCCGAACCAAAGTGAATTTATTAAATGGCAAATTGGGGGGGGCGGGGGGGGCAGGGGCGGCTGAAATCAATTAAATTACAGATAACAAGATCAGGTGACATAAATTTTAAATTTAAAAACTTGCCTTTATATAGCACATTTCACATCCACAATACACCCCAAAGTGCTTTACAACCAATGAAATACTTTTGAAGCGCAGTCATTGTTGTAATTTAGGAAGTGCGGCAACCAATTTCACACAGCAAGATCCCACAAACAGCAATGTGATAATGACCAGATGATATGTTTTTGGTGATGTTGATTGAGGGATGAATATTGACCAGGACACCAGAGATAACTCCCCTGCTCTTCTTCAAAATATTGGCCACAGGAACTTCTAAGTATGAAAGAAACAGGAGACGGGGCCGTTGGGTTTGTGTCTCATCCAAAAGGCAGCAGCTCCCGCAGTGCAGCACTCCCTCAGTGCTGGCACTTGGAATGTTGGATGTGATTTTTGCTCTCAGGACTCTGGACTGGGACTTGAACCTTCTGACTCAGCGGTGAGAGTGTGATCCACTGAGCTACAGCTGACACATATTAGTAACATACTTTCCAGGACAATATTTTCTTTCACAAAATGGAAGGACACAGCATTATCAGTGGATTTGGAAGCTGACCTGGCGTTCTTTTAAAAGGGCCAACAGTTTAGCTTTGGGCTGGGAGCAAGCATGACTTTTCCAAGAAATCACCTGACCAGCAGGGTACTTGAGGGGGAAAGAAGTGTTTGCTTGTTTGCACTGCAATTATTTACATGGATGGGGGAAAGAAACTGGTTTAAAGACAAAGTCGAGTAATTTACTGGAAACCACATGACAGAGGTGAGCTTTAAGTTTTTAACTTGCTTTTTTTTAATTCAGTTGGGACTGAACAGAGAAAGTGAAAAGCTGCCCTGCTCACATTCTTGTCTAGCCACACATAGATTGGTTAACAGTATCCAGCTAAGAATCCTCATCTCAGTGGAAATTTTCCGTCTTTGGAAAAATGAGAGGCTGAGAGGAGAAGGATTGATCCAGCTCTACTTTTCTCCACACCAAAGCTCCATTGGTGAGAACCTCCAGGGATCTACTGGAACTAGGATTCACACGAGCGAATTCAAGATCAGCTGTGTCAAAACCTTCCAGTCTATATCCTTTTTCTTCAAGAAATCTATTCTCCAAAGCCCATCTCTGCAGAGGCCCTGTCTGTTTGTCCTTAGTTTGTGTGTGTATGTGTGTGTGTGTGTGTCTGTGTGTCTGTGTGTCTGTGTGTGTATATGTGTCCTGAAGTATTTTAAATAGGATAGATAGTTACAATTCCAGATTATACTTGCCAGTTAACCAGTTCTTGCAAATTGTTTTAAAAATACTTTTTAGATAATAAATCAATCATTCTGAGTTTATTGAAAGAATCTGGTTAAAGGCTCTTTTATTCTGGTCTAACAGTAGCAAAGGTAAATCATTGGCCATTTTGGTGAGTGAATCAAACTTTTAAACTAATGGTGTGACCTGTGGGTGGTGGGGGCTAGATAATCCGCACACTCCTCCCATCCTGGTCATATCACATTTTAGACAATATGAAGTTAGAAAGAGAAAGTTACCTTTTGCCTCGAGTGATTAAAACTAACAATAAAAACCCCATATAAAAAACATGTATTTGACAGACAAATGTTGAAGTGTTGGTTTAAAGCCACAAGTTTCGACTTCCCATTTGATCCACCAGACCTTTCTGTCTCTCTATTGCTCGTGTCAATGACAGCCAGGTGACAGAGCTCAGGGCTGAATTTAGCTGAGAATAACGGGGCCCACACGCCAGTTGGGAAGCTGCCATGGGCGTCGCATTAATAGAGAAACAGGAAGGTGCTGACAGATTGACTGGGAAATGGGCCTCCAACCAATCGGGGCAGTGGAGGGGGTGACCAGTGTTGATGATGACGTGACCCCCCCCGCCGCTCCCCGGTGGCTCAGTGTCCCTGCGGGGATTGATGGGAACAAGGTACAGAGGAGCTGAAGAGAAACTATTTGGGTCCAGAGCATTATACACATGCTTTTACTCTGCTTGTCTTTGATCTTCAAGTAATTTTCTGTTTTTTATTAACCACGTCCTGTTTCATTAATACACTTTGAGCAGTAAGAATATTTGATTTTTTTGAACCTTTCCTGATTAGATTTATGCACTTTAGGGAAAGTGGGTGCGAGGGGTTGGCAGTCTCTTTCATAGAAAGTGAGTCCCTCTAAGGTAATTGGCAAAGGAGCCGGATGGGGAAGTGAGATGTTATTTTTTGACGCAGAGAGTTGTCCTGATCTGCCTGAAAGCAGATTCATCTTTCCAAAGGGTAAATACTTGAAAGGGAAGAATTTGCAGGGCTGTGGGGAATGTGCAGAGCAGTTGGGTGAGTCAGCGAGTCCTTTCAAAGAGATAGCAGGGGTATGATGGGAATTCCAGACATTATTGACATCACTGTACATATTGCAGGTACACATTTATTTATCTGTGATCACAGAATCTCCAGCACAGAAGAGCATTTGGCCCGTGCTGGCTCTTTGAAAGAGCTATTCAGATGGTCCCACTACCCTGCCCTTTTCCCATGAGCCCTGAAAACTAGTCCCCTTCCAGGATTTATCCAATTCCCTTTGTTGAATCTGCTTTCACCAGCCTTTCAGGTTGTGCATTCCAGATCACAACACCTCATTGTGTAAAGATTTATCTTCATCATTTCCCCTCTGACTTTTATATCAATCACCTTCAATCTGTGTCCTCTGGTTAACAACTCTTTTGTCAGTGGAAACAGTTTCTCTTTATTTCCTCGATGTAAACCGTTCATGATCTTGAACATCTTTATCAAATTTCCTGTTAGCCTTCACTGCTACAAGGAGAACAACCCCGGCCTCTGCACTATGTTCACATAACTGAAGTTCCTCATTCCTGTCTCCATACGAAATCCCTGCACCCTTTCCAAGGCCTTGACATCCTGCCTGAATTGTGGGGCCCATATATGGGGTTTATTTCTAGAGAAATAGCATTGAAAAGCAGAGACGTCAAATTAAACTTGTATCAAGCCTTGGTTAGAACACACTTGGAATATTGTGAACTATTCTGGGTGTCCATTTTTTTTAAAAGGATAGAGAGGGCTGTGAGAAAGTGCAAGAAAGATTCACAAGGATGATCCCAGAACTGAGAGTGTTTCAGTTACAGGATGCATTGAACAGGCTGGGAACCTTTACCCCAGAAAAGAGAAGGCTGAGGGCTGACTTCATAGAGAACTTTCAGGGGATGGACGGGTGCCATACGGTTGATGTCATTAAATCATCGCTGTCGGTACAAGAGAGAAATTCAGAATTAATAATTCTAGTTCACATTGAACATGTTTCACCCTCTCACACTGTAAATCTGTCCCCCACATACTCACTCCGCTTTATTGATTGAAACACTAATTCATCACATTAACCTCCTGCAGCTTGTCCCCAATTCTCCTCCCCTGAAGGTGCTGACTCTCGGATTCAGTTTCACATTTACCTATTGCCCTCCCCAATACGTCACCCAGGCATCGAAATCTTTACATCTTAAGTTAACAAACTGTTTTGCTAAGGGAGCGTCACAATCAAATCCAGTGACTACCCACATGTACTTTGTGTCAGGGTGGTGTCACTGCACCCCCCACCCCGACTTTCCATCACAGTCCCAGGAGATTGGAGACAGGGGCTCCAGATAAGTAATGGCGGCCCTAGTTCCCGCAATCCCCCGCGCTGGGGAAACCGCTCTATCCGCAGCGCGGGCGGGCGGCCCGGGATTGCACATGTCCAAGGGAGAGGGGAAGATGCGCCCCCTTTTCCCTTCCTGCTAAGTGGTTGATCAATGGGAAGAGTTGGAAGACCGGAAGGACTCCAGTCCTCCAGCCAATCAGATAGCGGGCGTTGTTTGAATGAAGATTGAATTTGACACAACATCTGTAAGTAAAACACTTTCTTTTCTCCCCCTTTCCATTTCTTTTCTCATCCTGGGGGCAAATTGTTGACTTGTAGGAACTGAAGGGAAAGGAAGTGAATCCAGGGAGGGTGCAGACTCTGGAAAGGTTGGCCCAGGTCTCTCTCCCTCTGTTAAAGACATTGACATCCTTTGCTCCCTCAGCTTGGCACATTTATTTGTCTGGCTAAAAGGATGGTCTCTTTCCTCATGTTCACAATTAAAGGGGTGGTTTCCCCAGGAGATGGCTGACATTAAGGGGACAGATAAATTAATATAGGACGGTGATATGTCCAGTGTTGTTATATGGTACACATTAGATAGTTGAATAGAGATATGTCCTCTTTAGCTCTGAAGAAGAGTCATACATACTCAAAATGTTAACTTTGTTTGGCCCCCCCACAGGTGCTGTCAGATTTGAGTTCTTCTATTCTGTTTTTATTTCAGACTTCCAGTATCTGCCGTATTTTGCTTTTATCATAGCAACAGAGATATGTCTAGTGTAGTTATATGGTACATATTAGATATATTATTGATGGATCTGTAATACAGTACATTTATTATTATTTCAAGATTTTTTGTATAGTGCAGTAAATGTTTACAGTCATAACATCATTAGGGCACAGAAGGAGTCCATTCGGTAACTTGAGCCCATGCCAACTCTCTGTAAAATAATCCAGTCTGTCCCATTCCCCCTCTATATACCCGTTCACCTGCAGCTTTATTTCCTTCAAGAGCCCATCTAATTTCATTTTGAAATTATCGATCATCTTCGCTTCCACCACTCTCATGGACAGCGAGTTCGAGGTCATCACCACATGAAGTTCTCCCTCACAGCCCCATGTATCTGTAATCATGTAACAGAGTACTGTGTATGACACACACTTTGAGTGCGGTAATGTTGGGTGTTTATTAGGTACAGCAGAGTGAGAATAAAGGGAGAATGGGTGGGACGGAGATTTACAGCTGTTGGGGAACAACAGAGGGAAGAACGTTCCATAGAAACTAGAATTGTCTGTTCTGAATTTCTATTCTGTACTGACAGTGATGACTTGTGTAAATTCCTTTTACAGGATATTAAAAGAGGAGGATCTGCAGACAGAAATCTCAAACCAACATCACATCGAGATCTGACAGAGTCATTTGATTCATGGGACCTAAATATCATGAGCATTTGAATCTAGAAGGAATAATGTTGCTCTGTTTTTTCCTGCTCCTAAAGATTTTAAACATCTGTGTGATCAGGAAAGTACCGAGACACCCGCACCCATGTTCCAGTGCACTGACTGTGGAAAGCACTTCAACCAGTTACACTGTCTGAAAAAACCATCGAACCTTTCACAGCAGAGAGAGACCGTACTTCTGTACTGTGCGAGGACGAAGCTACAAATGATCGTCAGACCTGAAGAGTCACAAGGAGATATGCACCATGGAGAAACCTTGGAAATGTGGGGACTATGGGAAGGGATTCAAATTCCCATCTGAGCTAGAAGCTCATCAATGCAGTCACCCTGGGGAGAGGCCGTTCACGTGTTCTGAATGTGGGAAGGGATTCACTCATTCATCCAACCTGCGGACACATCTGCGAGTTCATACTGGGAAGAGGCCATTCACCTGGTCCGAGTGTGGGAAGGGATTCAGTAATTCATCCCATCTGCTAACACACCAGCGAGTTCACACGAGGGAGAGGCCATTCACCTGCTCTGAGTGTGGGAGGGATTCATTCATTTATCCAGCCAGCTGAGACACCTGCGAGTTCACAATGGAGAGAGACCATTCACCTGCTCTGAGTGTAGAAAGGGATTCACTCTGTTATGCAACTTGCTGAGACACCAGCGAGTTCAGAAGTGATTCCAAGGGTTGTAGTCTGCTGTTATTGCTGCTGTTAATCATATCCAGGACTGAACCATGTTCATTCTGACACTTGGTGAAGTGTGAGGTCGGAGGGTTTCTTTCTGCTGGACTGACCAGTTTCACGACTTTGCTTGGGCTGATGCTCTTTGAGCCTGGGAGTGCGCATTTCCACTGAAATGATCAGCAAAAGCTAATGAAGTACATTTATTTTATCCTGGATAGTAAATAGTTGTTTGGTCGTACAGAACTTGAGTGTTGCTGAGAAAAGAGACATGTCAAAGCTTTTCACCTTGCACTCATCAGGACACTTCACAAGAATACCAATATAAGCAGAAAACAACAATTTCTACTGCATGAGAAGAGAGTGCTAATTGGTTAGCAAGTGGACTCTGATTGGTTGCGATGTTGCCATGGAGGATGTACCAACTGATGGTGATTGGCAGTTGCTGTTTTCCCCTCACATTGGTTTTCTTGCGAAGTGTCCTGATGATGCCAAATTAAAAGCTTGGACAGTAAATTATGTTTTTCCCACCACTACAGGCAGATCTAAAATTAATACAGACAGTACTGGAAAAACCCAGCTGCTCTGGAAGTACCTGTGAAGAGAAAGAAACAGAGTTAATGTTTCGACTCCAACATGACTCTTCTTCAGAAGTAAAGAGAGGGAGAAATGTGATGGGTTTGATGATGTTGAGAAAGGGGGGAGGGTTCAGCAGAACAAGAGGGAAAGTCAGGGATTGGTTAGAGGGCGGGTGAGATTAGATAACAAAAATATCATGGAACAAAAGACAAAGGGAGGTAATGGTTGTAGTAAAGAAACAAAGCATTGGTCCAGAGTAAGTGTTAATGGCAGAATAAAGGACAGCTCTGTCTGAAAGCAAAAATCATGAAAACAAGATACAGACTGGCACTTGGTAAATAAAAACTGTGTCTCATGTCAACGTAAGATAGCCGCACGAGATGGCCGCTGATGGCCAGATGCATCTACAGTAAACGCAGTCCAGTTAAAAACATTGGAAAGTAAAACCACACATTTCCGTGGTTATTGTTAACAAAACCATGTACCTTACAGATTGTGGAAGAGAAACAGTGGATTGTATTTGACTTTACATTCAAAAAATAAACAGAGACAGTGCAGAGAATAGTAAAATGTTTCAGGTATTGATGAGACAGCTGCCAGGGTTTGTATCTATAAAGAACTGAAAATACGCCATGGAAACAAATAAAGCTAAAGGAAATGACCGAGGGAAAAATGGGTGTTGGATTTTGTTCGGAATGAAATAGCCCTTTGTGGGTCCAAAATCCACTCTAGGATTGTTCATTGAATTTTGTTCTTCAGTTTCAGTTCTCATTAGGATTGCTGCAAGTTTGAAATTGATTTAAAAACAGGGAGAAACTAACTGGAGAGGATGAGTATCACACTGAGGCTGGGGGAATGTGTAGAGTTCTGATCTCCGTCACTCACAATGACATCACTGCGTGAAGCGGTACAACTGAGCACGCCCCACGTTGGCAGCAAACGCAGCCGCAAAAAATAGATCCAAATGGAGGACAGAGTTGATGGTCTGAAATTGTTGAATTCAATGTTGAGTCCAGAAGGCTGTAAAGTGCCTCATCAGAGGATGAGGTGCTGTTCGTCCAGCTTGTGTTGGGTTTTTCGGGAACATTGCAGCAGGCCGAGGACAGAAATGTGAGCATGAGAGCAAGGTGGTGAATTATAATGGCAGCAACTGGAAGGTCAGGGTCATGCTTGTGGACTGAGGGAGGTGTTCCACAAAGAGGGCAGATGAATTAAAGAGAAACCATTTGGGTCCTGAACATTGTGCACATCATTTTACTTTGGTTGTCCTTGATCCTCAAGTAATTTTCTGTTTCTTTAACCATGTTCAATTTCATTAATAAACTTTTATCAGTAAAAATATTTGATTTTTCTGGGCTTTTCGTGATTAGATTTCTGCAATTTAGGGAAAATGGGTGAGAGGGGTTGGCAGGCTCTTTAACAGAAAGTGAGTCCCTCTAAGGTAATCGGCAAAGGAGCCAGAGGGGGAGATGAGATTTTATTTTTGACACAGCGATGTTAGAAAATAGGGTTCAGGGGGTCAATTAAAACTTTATTCCCTTTTCCCAAACTCTGAAATGATTCACAGTGATAACCCTTATTGGTGACAGTGGTTAGATTTTATTCAGAATAAATAAGACCTGACACATGATCATGTCTGAGCAGTAGTATCAAAGTGCAGCAGTATTACCATTACACTCTGGGTAGAAGCACCATCTCCATGTAAATGCTCCCTGGTCTGTTCCAGATGCCAAGGCACCAGTCAATGCAATATGTAAAACCTCTACAAATCTCTGTGCTCGGGGAATCCCTTCTGATACTTTTTTACATCACAATGTCTATGGAGACTGATTTAACCCAATCATTGCTGAGCTAACATTTGAACGGACCAATTACAAAACCTGTCATTGAACCATCTGTACCTGCCCAAGCCACGTCAAACTCTCAAACAATTGGCTTCCCACGCTCCGTCCCTGGTACAGGGAGTCAGCATTCCAAACCACAATTTCCGACCCTGTCACCTGTCAACCATCCTCACCCAGAGAATAATCACAACAGGAATAAAAACAGGAGAAGTGTAACAATCAAATTAAAAATCAATGCACAGCCAGTCATAGTTTTTAATTAAATGTTCACTAATTAGCAATAAATCCTGAAGTAGGGGGTCCCCCAGGATTCTTACAGTCCACTCCTTGAGGGGGAGGAGAACTCTCTCTCTGACCCCTCACTCAATTTCACTCCATTATTTTCCAGTTCTTTTCTGGTCCCACCTGGGGTAACATGTACTCAATCTTTTCTTCTCCTGAAGGGGCACCATGAGTTCTTAGTTACTAGTACATAAAGATGTGTGCTTCAAGCTACAGATCAAGCATGGATGTAAAAGATTCTCCAGCTCTCTCCTTATTCCTGCCCAACTTGTGGACAGTTCTCACTCAGGATTATTTCTCCCAAGCCCTTAATTGTCCCAATCCAAACTATTTCTCCCAAGCCCTTAATTGTCCCAATCCAAATGTTTATCTCTGTTACTTCAATTTTACTCACTTTGTGACCATGACCAATGTGTTTAATTCTATCCTGACTGTTTTAAAGCTAGTTTCTCTCTGGAGTGTGTGTCAGTGCCTTGATGGTGTCAAAATGTTGTCTCATTCCTCTGGCCACATTAACCATTTGATGTCATGCTGTTTGTCAAGTTGCTGTGTATGTTTGGGACCCATTCCTCAGTGCAGTTCACCAGGAATTTGCAGATGTTAATTGCTTCACATATGACAAATCGCATCTGCACACTCACACCGGTATTCAAATACCATGTCACATATTCTGAACTTTCAGGTGCTCTTATGAAAATTTTGAAGTGGGTGTTGATCTCGAGATCTTTGCTTATTTCTCCCTATATGGTCCTGATATTTCAGCTGGTCGCCAGGCTATCAAATGTGATTTCCTTTTTTAAAAATATCATTGTCAAAGGGAACAAATATTTCCAAGATAAGATGTCAAATTATTCATCTGATCGCCGTTAGAATGTAGGTGGATACCAAATTGATACATTCCACCGACAAAGAAAAGCTGTTGCCATCAGCTGTTGATACAAGGATCAGGGGATAGAGATTGAAGGAATTGGGCAGGAGATGCAGGGGGATGTGAGGAGGAACATTTTTACACCGATTGGTAATGACCTGGATCTCACTGCCTATGAGTGTGGGGGAAGCAGAGAAGATGAATGAAATTAAAAGGAAATTGGATGGGCCAACAAGAAAATAAACCTGCTGGGCGACAAGGATAGCACGGAGCAATGGCACTGAATTCTGCGCAACAGAAAGCTAGAATGGCCTTGATGGGCTGAATAGACTCCTTCTCTGACCCAATGACTCTTTCATCTATAGGGAACAATTTCAGCTGCTCCAATCTCTCCGATTAACTGAAGTCCCTTATCCCTGGTGCCACTATCATAAATCTCCTCTGCATCATCTCCAAGAACTTCACATCTTTCCTAAAGCGTGGGGCCCAGATATAGGGTTTCATTCTAGAGGGATAGAAGTGAAAAGCAGGGAGTTTATGTACAATCTGTTTCGAACCATGGTTAGACTACACTGGGAGTACTGTTAACATATGTGATCTCCATTTGGAAAAAGGAAATAGAGGCACTAGAGAATGGGGCAACAAAGATTCACAAGAATAAAACCAGAACTGAGAGCATTTAACCCTCAGGAAATGAGAAGACTGAAGGGTGACTTGATGGAAGTCTTTCAGATGATGAAGGGGTTCAATAATCCACTAAGGATTTCATGAGAAACCTCTTTATCCAGCGAATGGTGAGAATGTGGAACTCACAACCATAGCGAGTGGTTGAGGTGAACAGCATGAATACATTTAAGGGGAAGCTAGATACATCCATGAGGGAGAAAGGAATAGAAGGATATGCTGATGGGGAGAGATGAAGAGGGGTGGATGGAGGCTCATGAGGAGCATAAATACTGACAGAGACCAATTGAGCTGACTGGCCTGGCCCTGTGCTGTAGACTCAATGGAACAGAGACAAATGTATTTATTTTAGATCTACCTGTTGTGGTATAAAAAACAATATTTACTCTCCAAGATGTGATTATTGTTTAGCAGAACATTTCAGTGGAAATGTGCACTCCCAGACTCAAAGAGCATCAGCCCACTGGAAGCAAAGTCGTGAGACCGGCCAGTCCAGCAGAAAGAAACTCTCCGACCCTCCAACTTCACCAAGTGTCAGAATGAACATGGTTCAGTCCTGGATGTGATTAACAGCAGCAATAACAGCAGAATCCAACTCCTGGAATCACTTGTGAACTCGCTGGTGTCTTAGCAGGTGTTGTGACTGAGTGAATCCTTTCCTACACACGGAACAGGTAAATGGCCTCCCAGCGTGAACTGGCTGGTGTCTCAGCAGTGTGGATAAATGACTGAATCCCATCCCACACATTCAGCTGGTGAATGGTCTCTCCCTGGTGTGAACTCACTGGTGTCTCAGCAGGCTGGATGAATCAGTGAATCGCTTCCCACGCTCAGAGCAGCTGAACGGTCTCTCCTCAGTGTGAATGCGCTGGTGGACTATCAGTCCCTGAGAGCTTTTGAAGCCACTTCCACAGTCAGGGCATTTAAACGGTCTCTCATTCGTGTGAGTGACATGGTGTTGCAGCAGGTGGAATGACTGAGTGAATCCCTTCCCACACTCAGAGCAGGTGAATAGCCTCTCCCCAGTGTGAACTCACTGGTGTGTTAGCATGTTCGATAACTGAGTGAATCCCTTCCCACACGCAGAGCAGATGAACAGCCGCTCCTCAGAGTGAACTTAGCAGTGCCTCTGCAGGGCAGATGAATCACTGAATCCCTTTCCACACTCAGAGCAGATGAATGGCCTCCCCCCGGTGTGACTGTGTCGATGAGTTTCCAGCCTGGATGGGTACTTGAATACCTTCCCACAGTCCCCACGTGTCCACGGTTTCTCCATGGTGCAGGTCTCCTTGTGCCTTTCCAGGTTTGATAATCTGTTGTAGCGTTGTTCACACACAGAACACATGAATGGTCTCTCCCCGCTGTGAATGGTGTGATTTTTTTTCAGACTGTGTAACTGGTTAAAGCTCTTTCCACACTCAGTGCACTGGAAACACTCCAACTCGGGTGAGTGTGTCTTGGTGCCTATCCAGTCACACTGATGTTTAAAACCTTCTGAAGCAGACAGAACAGGCAAACATTTCTCCTTCTGGTTTCAAAGGCCGATGATGTTCGGTTCCCATGAATTGAGTGACTCTCTCAGATCTTAACGTGTTGTTTTGTGTGAGATTCGTCTCTGAAAATACTCCCCTTATTATACACTGTAAAAGGAGGTTACAAAAGTCATCACTCTCAGTACAGGATAGAAGTTCAGAAAAACAATTCTAGTTTCTATGCAATATTCTTTCCCCTATCATTCCCCAAAAGCTGTAAATCTCTGTCCCACACACTCTCCCTCCATTCTCACTCTGCTGTACCTCACATACAGGCTCCCAAATTTCCTGAAGGTGAAAATTCATGCTGATCAACAGATCAATACCGATTGCTTGTGACTCTGGACACAGAGATCTGAAAATATTCCTGCATCATCACTGGGCTGCCAGCCTCATGTAAATATGCCTCTGATACTGGACCAAAAATGTGCATAATATATGGGACAGTATCACTTGCTTAAGACACAGGGTCGATGTGAGGAAGGGCTTTCCTCAGGCATTGAGCGGTCATGACCTCGAACCCGCGGCCTATGAGGATGCTGGAAGCAGAAACAATCAAACTCAAACTTGAAGGAAATAAACTTGCAGGGAATCAGGGATATAGAGGGGGAATGGGACTGAATGGATTGCTCTACAGAGATTCGGCATGAACTCGAGATGCCGAATGGGCTCCTTCTATGCCGTAATGACTATGACTGAAAATATATAACACAGCTATAGTACAATATAACAAAAGTAGAAATAATAATAAATGTACTTTATTATAGAATCATAAATAATATACCTCATGTGTACCATATAACAACACTGGACATTTCTCTCCTATATTAACTTAATGTCCCCTTAAATGTCAGCCATCTTCTGGGGAAACTAGCCCTTATTTGGGAACATTAGGAAAGAGATCATCCTTTTAGCCAGACAAATAAATATGTCAAACTGAGGGAGCAAAGAATGTCAATGTCTTTAAGAGTGAGAGGGAGACCTGGGCCAACGTTTCCAGAGTCTGCACCCTCCCTGGATTCACTTCCTTTCCCTTCAGTTCCTGCAAGTCAACAATTTACCTCCAGAATGAGAAAAGAAATGGAAAGGGGGAGAAAAGAAAGTTTCCAACCTGATAGTCGCCCAACCTCGGACGGCCCGCTTCTATCTCCTACCCAAAATCCACAAACAGAACTGCCCCGGTAGACCGATCGTCTCAGCTTGCTCCTGCCCCACAGAACTCATTTCTCGTTATCTTGACTCCCTTCTCTCTCCCCTTGTCCAGTCCCTTCCCACCTACATCCGTGATTCCTCTGACACCTTGCGTCACATCAACAATTTCCAGTTCCCTGGCCCCAACCGCTTCCTCTTCACCATGGACGTCCAATCCCTCTACTCCTCCATCCCCCACCAGGATGGTCTGAGGGCCCTTAGCTTCTTCCTCGAACAGAGGCCCGAACAATCCCCATCCACCACTACTCTCCTCCATCTGGCTGAACTTGTTCTCACACTGAACAATTTCTCCTTCAACTCCTCTCACTTCCTCCAAATAAAAGGTGTGGCTATGGGTACCCGCATGGGCCCCAGCTATGCCTGTCTCTTTATGGGGTATGTGGAACATTCCTTGTTCCAGTCCTACTCCGGCCCCCTTCCACAAATCTTTCTCTGGTACATCGATGATTACTTTGGTGCTGCTTCATGCTCTCGTCAGGACCTGGAAAAATTTATTAATTTTGCTTCCAATCTCCAACCCTCCATCATTTTCACATGGTCTATCTCTGACACTTCCCTTCCCTTCCTTGACCTCTCTGTCTCAATTTCTGGTGACAGACTGTCCACCAATATCCATTACAAGCTTACCGACTCCCACAGCTACCTCGACTACAGCTCCTCACACTCTGCTTCCTGTAAGGACTCCATCCCATTCTCTCAGTTCCTTCGCCTCCGTCGCATCTGTTCCGATGATGCTACCTTCAAAAACAGTTCCTCTGACATTTCCTCCTTCTTCCTTAACTGAGGTTTTCCACCCACGGTCATTGACAGGGCCCTCAACCGTGTCCGGCCCATCTCCCACGCATCCGCCCTCACGCCTTCTCCTCCCTCCCAGAAACATGATAGGGTCCCCCTTGTCCTCACTTATCACCCCACCAGCCTCCGCATTCAAAGGATCATCCTCCGCCATTTCCGCCAACTCCAGCATGATGCCACCACCAAACACATCTTCCCTTCACCCCCCCTATTGGCATTCTGTAGGGCTCGCTCCCTCCGGGACACTCTGGTCCACTCCTCCATCACCCCCTACTCCTCAACCCCCTCCTATGGCACCACCCCATGCCCACGCAAAAGATGCAATACCTGCCCCTTCACTTCCTCTCTCCTCACCGTCCAAGGACCCAAATACTCCTTTCAAGTGAAGCAGCATTTCACTTACATTTCCCCCAACTTAGTCTACTGCATTCGTTGCTCCCAATGTGGTCTCCTCTACATTGGAGAGACCAAACGTAAACTGGGCGACCGCTTTGCAGAACACCTGTGGTATGTCCGCAAGAATGACCCAAACCTCCCTGTCGCTTGCCATTTTAACACTCCACCCTGCTCTCTTGCCCACATGTCTGTCCTTGGCTTGCTGCATTGTTCCAGTGAAGCTCAACGCAAACTGGAGGAACAACACCTCATCTTCCGACTAGGCACTTTACAGCCATCCGGACTGAATATTGAATTCAACAACTTTAGGTCATGAGCTCCCTCCCCCATCCCCACCCCCTTTCTGTTTCCCCCTTCCTTTTCTTTTTTTTCCAATAAATTATATCGATTTTCCTTTTCCCACCTATTTCCATTATAATAAGAGAAAAAGAAAAAAATATATTTATTTATTTATTTATTTTTTTTACATCTTTTATGCTCTCCCCACCCCCCACTAGAACTATACCTTGAGTGCCCTACCATCCATTTTTAATTAGCACATTCGTTTAGATAATATCACCAACTTTAACTTTAACACCTATGTGTTCTATTGTATTATTGTTGTTGACATCTTTTGATGATCTGCTTCTATCACTGCTTGTTTGTCCCTACAACCACACCCCCAATCCACCTCTCTCTCTCTCTCTTTCCGCCCCCCCCCCCTCCCCACACCACCCCACCCCCCCCCCCCCCCACCACACACACACACACACACACACACACACACACACATACCTTAAACCAGCTTATATTTCAACTCTTTCTTGGACTCGAACTCAAGTTCTGTCGAAGGGTCATGAGGACTCGAAACGTCAATTCTTTTCTTCTCCGCCGATGCTGCCAGACCTGCTGAGTTTTTCCAGGTAATTCTGTTTTTGTTTTTGTTTTGGATTTCCAGCATCCGCAGTTTTTTTGTTTTTATCTCGGAGAAAAGAAAGTGTTTTACTCACAGACGTTGGACACAGGATAAAGTTTTAGTCTGTGTGAAGCTCAATCTTCATTCACACAAAGCTCGCGCTCTAATTGGCTGGAGGACCAGAGTCTTATCTGATTGGTCTGATTGAAGGGAAGTGAGGGTTGGGGGGGGGGGGGGGGGGGGGGGTGGTGGCTCCCTTCTGCACATGCGCAGCCCTCTCTCCCTTGGACATAAGCAGTCCCGGACCTCCCGCCTGCGCGGCGGATAGAGCGGTTTCCCTAACGCGGTGGATTGTGGGGGCTACGGCCGCCATTATTCACCTGGAACTCAGTTTCCAAACACCCGGTACTGGGATGGAAAGTGGGGGTAGGGAACGCAGTGACCTCACCCTGAGACAAAGTACATGTGGGTAGTCACTGGATTTGATTGTGACGCCCCCTTCGCAGTTTGATAACTTCAAGTGTGAATACTTAGACTGAAATAGAAACAGAAAGTGCTGGAGACACTCAACAGATCTGGAATCATGTGTGAAGAGAGAAACGGAGTTAATGTTTCAAGTAGAATATGATTCTCTTTCAGTAAAGATGTAGACAGCTGGGTGACATATCGGGGAGAGCAATGGGTACCGGGGGAGGTCTTTTGGAGCAGTGGGTGGTGTCCCAGCCTCTGAGCCAGAAGCTCCCGGTGGGATCTGGTTGGCTTAGTCGCCTGGATGGTGGGTGTGGATCAGATTGGTGCCAACATCACGGGGATCGATCCACTTTCAGGTTGGGGTGGATACGGGACCTACCTCCTCGTCCGACCCGTGGTGCAGGTCATGACGACATGGGTCACATTGTGGAAGAAGGAAAGGGATTCACTTCCTCATCCAGCTCGATTACAATGGGGAGAGGCTGATCACCTGCTCCGTATGTGGGAATGGAGTCATTCAGTCAGCCAACGTGCTGGCCCAGCCGCGAGTTCAGATTGACAAGAGGCTGATTAAATGTTCCTAGTGTGGGAACAGATTCACTTGCTCATCCCAGCTCCAGACACACCAGTGAGTCCATTGTTCACTCCACGGGCTGGATTCTACTGTTATTGCTGCTGCTAATCACATCTAGGACTAAACCATGTTCATTCTGACATTTGGGGTTTGTTTCTGTTGATGTTAATAATCCCTGTAATTGGGCTGGAGTTGAATATTCTGGGTAAATGTCAAATAAATCAGCTTTGTTTTGGGGACACAGTTTATTGAGACCTTGATGTGAGAGAAGAAAAGGTAGATTTTAAGCAGAGTCTAAAAGGAGGAGAGAGAAGTGGAGGGGTTAAAGGAGGGAATTCCAGAGTTTTGGAACCTGGCAGCTGAAGACTGAATAGTGTCAGCCCTGGATGATGGGGGATTCGAGTCTCTGAAGTGGGGATTGTACCCACGACCTTCAGACTTAGAGGTGAGAGTACAAGACTGACTGAGCCCTGGTGTTCAGGGAAGTGAAGTGTGAGAGGAGCCGAAAGTTGAAGAGAAGCGCAAGAGGAGTCAGGAGTTGGAGAGAAGCACGAGAGGAGCCTGGAGTTGAAGCGCGAGAGCAGGAAGTGTCTCCAGCTGCAGCTCCTGGAAGCCCAGGTTTCTGAGCTGGAGTGACGGCTGGGAACACTGTGGAACATCCTGGAGGTGGAGAGTATCATGGATAGAAGGTATAGAGAGGTGGTCACACCGCAGGCTAAGACCCCACAGGCAGTAAGAGAATGTGTGACCACCAGGCAGAGCAAGAGGACTAGGCAGGCAATGCAGGAATCTCCTGTGGCTATTCCCCTGCAAAACAGATAGACCGCTTTGGATTCTGTTGAGGGGAATGGCCTCTCAGGGGTAAGTAGCAACAGCCAAATTCATTGCACCATGGTTGGCTCTGCTGCACAGGGGAGGAGTAAACATGTGGGAATGCAATAGTTATAGGGGATTCAATTGTAAGGGGAATAGACAGGCGTTTCTGTGGCCGCAAATGAGACTCCAGGATGGTATGTTGCCTCCCTGGTGCTAGGGTCAATGATGTCTCAGAGCGGCTACAGGACATTCTGAAGAGGGAGTGTGAACAGCCAGTGGTCGTGGTATATGTTGCTACAAACGATATAGGTAAAAAAAAAGGGGATGATGTCCTAAAAGCAGAATATAGGGAGTTAGGAAGTAAGTTGAAAAGTAGGACCTCAAAGGCAGTGATCTCAGGATTACTACCAGTGCCACGTGCTAGTCAGAGTAGAAATAGCAGCATATATTGGATGAATACATGACTGAAGAGATGGTGTGAGGGGGAAGGTTTCAGATTCCTCGGACAGTGGGACCAGTTCTGGGGGAGTTGGGACAATACAAACTGGACAGGTTACACCTGGGCAGGACCAGGACTGATGTCCTAGTGGGAACATATGCTCGAGTGGTTGGAGAGGGTTTAAATTAAAATGACAGGGGGATGGGAACCAATGCAGGGAGTCACAGGAAGAGAAATTAAGGGCAAGAATCAAATGGGGCCTCAGTGAAAAATAGTGGGAATGGGACAAGTAATGTTAAAAAGACAAGCCTTAAGGCTTTGTGCCTTAATGCGAGGAGCATTCGCAATAAAGTGGATGACTTAACCAAGCAAATAGATGTAAACAGGAATGATCTAGTCGGGATTATGGAAACATGGCTGCAGGGTGACCAGGGATGGGAACTGAACATCCAGGGGCATTCAGTATTTAGGAAGGACAGACAAAAAGGAAAAGCAGTGGAGTTGCATTGCTGGTTGATAAGGAAATTAATGAATAGTGAGGAAAGATATTAGCTCCGATGATGTGGAATGTATGGGAAGAGCTGAGAAACACTAAGGGGCAAAAATTGCTAGTGGGGGTTGCATATAGACCCCCAAGCTGTAATGGTGATGTTGGGAATGGCATTAAACAGGAAATTAGAGATGCATGCAATAAAGGAACATCTGTAATTATGGGTGACTTTAACATGCATATAGATTGGGCAAATCAAATTGGTAACAATACCGTAGTGGAAGAATTCATGGAGTGTATACAGGATGGTTTTCTAGACCAATATGTTGAGGAACCAACGAGAGAACAGGTCACACTAGACTGGGTATTGTGTAATGAGAAAGGAATAATTGGCAATCTGGTTGTGCAAAGCCCCTTGGGGATGAGCGACCATAATATGATAGAACTCTTCATCAAGATGGAGAGTGACGTAGTTGATTCTGAGACTTGGGTCTTGAACCTTAATAAAGGAAACTACAATGGTATGGGGAGCGAGTTGGCTATGATGGATTGGGAAATGTTACTGAAAGGGATGACAGTGGATAGGCAATGGCAAACATTCAAAGAGTGCATGGGTGAACAGCAACAATTGTTTATTCCTGTCTGGTGCAAAAGTAAAACAGGAAAGGTGGCCAAACCATGGCTTACAAAGGAAATTAGAGATAGTATTAGGTGCAAGGAAGAGGCTTTCAAATTGTCTAGGAAAAGCAACAGGCCTGTGGATTGAGAGCAGTTTAGAATTCAGCAAAGGAGGACCAAGGAATTGATTAAGATGGGGGGAAAATAGAGTACGAGAGTAAGCTTGCGGGGAACATGAAAGCTGACTGTAAAAGTTTCTATAGGCATGTGAAGAGAAAAAGATTGATGAAGACAAATTTAGGTCCCTTACAGTCTGAAATTATAATGGGGGCAAAGAAATGGCTGAGACACTAAATACATACTTTGGTCCTGTCTTCACAAAGGAGGACACAAATAACATACCAAAAATGTTGGGGAACACGGGGTATAGTGAGAGGGAGGAACTGAAAGAAATCAGTTTTAGTTGGGAAATGGTGTTGGGGAAACTGATGGGATTCAAGGCCGATAAATCCCTGATAATCTACATCCCAGAGTACTTAAGAAAGTGGCCCGAGAAATAGTGGATGCATTGCTGGTCATCTTCTGAGATTCTATAGACTCTGGAGCAGTTCCTACAGATTGGAGGGTAGCTAATGTAACCCCACTATTTAAAAACGGAGGTAGAGAGAAAACAGGGAATTATAGACCAGTCAGCATGATGTCGGTGATGGGGAAAATTCGAGAGTCCATTATAAAAGATTTAATAGCTGAGCATGTGGAAAACAGTGGCAGAAACGGACGGAGTCAGCATGGGTTTATGAAAGGGAAATCATGCTTGACAAATCTACTGGAATTTTTCAAGGATGTAACTAGTAGAGTTGATGAGGGGGAGCCAGTGGATGTGGTTTATTTGGACTTTCAGAAGGCTTTCAACAAAGTTCCACATGAGAGAACGGTGTGTAAAATTAAAGCGCATGGGATTGAGGGCAGTGTACTGAGATGGATAGAATACTGGTTGGCAGACAGGAAACAAAGAGTAGGAATAAATGGGTCTTTTTCTGAATGGCAGGCAGTGACTAATGGGGCACTGCAGGGATCGGTGCTGGGACCCCAGTTATTCACAATATATATTAATGATTTAGATGAGTGAACTAAATGTAATGTCTACAAATTTGCAGATGACACAAAGCTGGGTGGGAGGATGAGCTGAGGAGGATGAAGAGATGCTTCAGTGTGATTTGGACAAACTGAGTAAGTGGGCAAATGCATGGCAGATGCAGTATAATGTGGATAAATGTGAGGTTATCCATTTTGGTAGCAAAAACAGGAAGGCAGATTATTATCTGAATGGCTATAAATTGAGAGAGGGGAATGTGCAATGTGACCTGGGTGTTCTCGTACACCAGTCGCTGAAGGTAAGCATGCAGGTGCAGCAGGTGGTAAAGAAGGCAAGTGGTATGTTGGCCTTTAGCCAGAGGATTCGAGTACAGGTGCAGGGATGCCTTGCTGAAATTGTGCAGGGCCTTGGTGAGACCACACCTGGAATATTGTGTGCAGCTCTGGTCTCCTTGTCTGAGGAAGGATATTCTTGCTATAGAGGGAGTGCAGTGATTTCTGGGATCACGGGACTGACATATTAGGAAAGATTAAGGCAGTTAGGATTATATTCGCTGGAGTTCAGAAGAATGAGGGAGGATCTCTAGAAACCTACGAAATTCTAACAGGACTAGACAGGGTAGATGCAGGAAGGACGTTCCTGATGGTGGGGGAGTCTAGAACCAGGGGTCACAATCTGAGGATACGGGGTAGACCATTTAGGACTGAGATAAGGAGAAATTTCTTCACCCAGAGGGTGGTGAGCCTATGGAATTTGTTACCAAAGAAAGTAGTTGAGGCCAAACATTGTATGTTTTCAAGAAGGAGTTAGACATAACTCCTGGGGTGAAAGGGATCAAAGGGTCTGGGGAGAAAGCTGGAGCAGGCTATTGAGTTGGATGATCAGCCATGATCATAATGAATGTTGGAGCAGGCTAGAAGGGCCGAATGGCCTATACCTGCTCCTAGTTTCTACGTTTGTATTTTTCTCAGGGTCTGTGTGTATGAAAAGCCCTTCATCTCAATGTCTGTGCATACGGAAACCTCTTTAGTTCATGGTCCATGTGTATTCAAACCCCTTTAGTTCAAGGTCTGTGTATATGCAACCCATTTTAGTTCAAGGTCTGTGTGTACACAATCCCCTTTCAATCAGAGTCTGTGTGTACGTAAACCCCTTTTGATCAGTCTGCGTGTACACAAACCCATTTTGATCAGAGTCTGCGTGTACACAAACCCATTTTGATCAGAGTCTGTGTGCACACGAACCCCTTTCAATCAGAGTCTGTGTGTATTCAAACACCTTTAGCTCAGCGCCACCTTGTTCACCCCCTCCTGCTGCATTCTGGGCAGGTTTTAATTTGACCATTTCCTGATCTTCAGCCACTATCCTCTGATTCCCAGCTATTTCTATATTTATATGTGTGGCTGTTTGAGCAGTAAGATCCTGAACCTAAACTTGAGAGTGGTTTATATGTTCAAAACACCTCGATTCTACCTCAGTTAAAAAAAGCTGAAATGCCTCATCTTAAAAAAGTATTTCATTGGTTGAGGAAGTGGAAGATGTTGTATGATGCAAGTTCTTCACACACAATGTATAGCACAGAACGAGGCCATTCAATCCATCTGATTTATACTGTACACGAATCTCCTCCCGCTTTACTTCATCAAGCTCTACCTTTCTTCCTCCTGAACATACCCAGCTTCCCATAAATGGATCTATGTGATTTGTCTCAACCACTCTGTTTGGGAGTGAGTTCCACATTCTCACCACTCTCTGGATGAAGAAGTTTATTCTCTTAACTTTCTTCTTGCCCCATTTAATTGTTGGCCGGTTTCTCAGCTCAATCTGCTGATCCTGGAATGGGGAAAAGTACAGAGAAAAGATCAGGCAACTGAGACTTCACATCACTTCTTCAAACACCAGAGCTCAGTCAGTCTCATACTCTCACCTCTGAGTCTGAAGGTCATGGGTTCAATCCCCACTCCAGGGACTCGAGTACCCCATAATCCAGGGCTGACACAAAGTACATGTGGATAGTCACTGGATTTGATTGTGACGTCCCCTTAGCAAAACAGTTTGTTAATTTCAGGTGTAAAGATTCAGACACCTGGGTGACATATTGGGGAGGGTAATAAGTGAGTGTGAAACTGAACCCGAGAGTCAGCACCTTCAGAAGAGGGGAATTGGGGAAGGAGGAGGAGAGTATTCGGATGAATTACTGTTACAATCAATAGTTGGGAGGGAATGCCTGGGGCACAGAGGTATATAGTTCGAGAGGCATAGTGGCATTGCCATTGGACCAATATTGCAGAGAACCCACGTAATACACTGGAGATCCGGGTTAGAATCACACCACGGCAGATGTTGAAATTTGAATTCAACAAAAACCAGGATTTAAAGTTCTGATGATGACCATAAAACCATTGCTGATTGTTGCAAAAACCCATTTGATTTGTTTCACTAAAGCCCTCGAGATAAGGAAATCCTCCCGACACGTGACTCTAGACCCACAGCAGTCTGGTTGACTCTTAAATGCTCTCTGAACAAGGACAATTTGGGATGAGCCACCACATCCCATTAAAGATTGTAGGATGTTCTATGACATAATCATGATCCTGAACAAATTGATCAAATCTTTTGTCAATTTCTGTTTCAAAATGTTCCTGTGAAAAACTTGGGACATTTTGTTACATTAAAGGTGCTATATAAATACAGGTTGTTCTGCTACTGAAGGCTGCCACTTGAACTCCCCACTGCCCCCAACTCCAAGACCCCGAAGATGAACAGTCTGATCAACCATCTCATTCCCACAGCACAGCCCAGCCCAGCCAATCTCAGTGAATTTCCTGTCCTGTCTCCCTTGTGACTCTGTCCCTGCTCTCACACTGTGCTGAGCTCAGGTGTGAACAAAGCATTTTTGTCTTCAGATTTTTACTCAAAGACGTTTAACCCATCCGGAGCCGATGAATAGGCTGGGCCACTTCTCTCTTGGAAAGACAAGGCTGAGGGCTAATGGAGGTTTTTAAAATTCTGAAATATTTTAATAACCACAGAAAATGTTTCCATTTGTAGGAGGAAGGGGAAAACTAGAGGCCATGGTAAATTTAATCAGGAATTCAGGAGAAACGTCTTTACCAGAGAGTGCTGAGAATGTGGAACTCGCTACCACAGGCAGTGGTGGAGGTGAATAACACAGATACATTTAAGGGGAAACTGGATACACACATGGGGGAGAAATGAACAGAAGGATTCACTGATAGAGTGAGATGAGAAAGCATGGGAGGAGGCTCACGTGAAGTATAAACATTGGCATGGATTGGGTGGGCTGAATGGCCTGTTTCTGTGCTGTACATTTAATGTAATTGAACCTGGTATTGCCTTTAACTCTGACATCATACATTCCAGGTTAAAGAGAAACAGTTTCACTCACAAAAGAACATTTCAGCTCATTGTTTCCAGCCATTGTCCAATCACTGCCTCTTGTCAGTCAGGTATCCGAGTAAGGAGCCAAGGCATTCAATTCAACTACAAACATCTTATGTGATTTGTTCCAATATATCTTTCAAGAGCAAATATTTTGCAAATTGACTGAATTTTTAAAAATTCACTGAAACCAGTGCTTTCCCAAAACGATTATTATTTTTCAGCTGGTCTTTATCAAATTGGAGAGTCTGTTTCATCCAGGGCAAACTGTCCACTTGATCAGCACCCCATCCATCACCTTGAACATTCACTCCCTCCACCGCTGACACAATGTGATTGCAGTGTGTAACATCTACAAGATACACTGCAGCAACTTGCCAGGCATCTTTCGACAGAACCTTCCAAATACAACCTCTACCAGCTCGAATGACAAGGGCAGCAGACACATGGGAATGACATCAGTTGAAATTTCGCACTGTGTGACACTCCTGACCTGGACCTATATTGCTCAGGGTCTGTGCGTATGAATACTCCTGCAGCTCAGTAACTGTGTGTACTCAAACCCCTGTATTTCAGGGCCTGTGTGCATGTTAACCCCTTTAGTTCAGGGTCTGTGTGTACTCAATCCTCTTTAGTTCATGGTCTGTGTGTACACAAACCCCTTTAGTTCAGGCTTTGTGTGTATGTAAACCCCTTTAGTTCAGTTTAGTGTACACAATCCACTTTAGCTCAGGGTCAGTGGGTACACTATCCCCATTAGTTCAGGGTCTGTGTGTACACAAACCCTTTATTTCAGGGCCTGTGTGTGTGCAAACCCCTTTGGTCCTATGAAAGAATTTATTATTAGGAAGGTAAAGTCCAAAGACATTTTGGAACAATGAGATTTACATTAGAAAAGGAGAAACATGTATAAAGGAAATGAGGTTATGTGTAAGGGGAAGGAATTCAAAGATCTAATAAGTGTGAAAAGCCTCCAGCCTCTATGTACCAAGCTGCTGCCTATAAGAACAGAAGCTAAGAGAATTCAGTGTGAATATCCCTGACCGGGGCATCGTGTGCCTTGCCTGGGTCTGTTAAAATCCATTTTGTTTTTACTGTTGCCTTCACACGGGTGTAACAAGGAGTCTAATTAGTTTGGGGAGCTTGGAGTTATCCTAGTAGTAATTTGTAGATCTATGCTTGTCCTTAAAGTTATTTATTTTATTAATACATTTTGGTATGACACAGCAGTTGGTAAAGGCTGAGTTATTTAAAATCCCAGAGGGAAACTTTAAACAACTGCCATATATTTTCAATTGGTATGTTTTGAGTTGCAGATCTAAATTGAGGAATAAGACCACCAAGTCTAGAGAGGTTTTTATATCAAACTAAATTAAATATTTATTAATTTACAACAAATTAAACACATGCACATGGCTACAAATTACTACAATCATAACTTTTTAACAAATTCCCAAATTAATCTCCACTAAGGCGACAATAACCAATAGACTTAAACAGACATCAGGCAAAGCATTTTTCACTTTAAGAAATCAAAATGAGGTTCCTTTAAATTTGTTCCTTTGCAGACACAGTGGCAGGCTTACAGGCTTAGATCTTCCATGCCTCTGACTTCCATACAGGAAATCTTCTATATATACCTAGCGTCAGCTTTGAGTAAAAATTCTCATTGTATCACTAGGCCCTTTGAACGCCACCTCCTCTAACAATTAATACTCTTTCATAGTCCCAATTTTATTAGTAATATAAACACATTGCTTGGTGTCTCCTAGCTAGGTGCAAGATTTCACTCCCAATCTTTGAATAGTACTCTTTACCTTAACTGCATCACTGTTTAACGTCTCAAAACTACTATGCATCATAGCACCCAGACTAGCTGGCTTCAATCCAATTAAGACACACACACAGACACACCCACAGACACAGACCCTACCACAAGTCCAATTTAAAATAATTTCCAATAACATTATATACATTAATCTCTATTCGTGACAATGTTTAATTTAGTTTTGAACCACTGAATTCAAGGCACGCTTCTCAAAATCAAAACACAAATTGCAAACCAGATGTGACAATTGTTTCAAGTTTCCATCTGGGATTCGAGCAGCTGAGTATTTATGTGCTGCTGTGCCAAACATAAGGCTCATCTTTCTTCCCCATGGACATATTCAAATTCTCATAAATGGACCTATGCTTTTCATCTCAACCGTCTGGGTGGGAACAAGTTCCACATTCTCACCACTCCCTGGGTGAAGAAATTTATTTTCTTAACTTTCTTATTTCCCCTTTTAATTGTTGTCCAGTTTCTCAGCTGATCTGCTGACCCTGGAATGGAACAAAGGACAGAGGAAGAATGAGGCAACTGAGACTTCACATCACTTCCCCGAACACCAGGACTCAGTCAACCTCATACTCTCATCTCTGAGTCTGAAGGTCATGGGTTCGAGTCCTCACTCCAGACACTCGAGTCCCCCATAATCCATGGCTGACATTCTTTCAGTCTTCAGCTGTCAGGTTCCTAAGTTCTAGAATTCCCACCCTTAACCCCTCCACTTCTGTCTCCTCCGTTAAATCTCTGCTTAAAACCTACCTTTTTTCATCAAAGACTTGGCAAACTGTGTGCCCAAAACAAAGCTGGTTTATTTGATATTTACCCAGGATATTAAACTCCAGCCCAGTTACAGGGATTATTAACATCAGCTGAAACAAAGCCCAACTGTCAGAATGAACATGGTTCAGTCCTGGATGTGATTAGTAACAGCAATAATAGCAGAATCTAACCCTGTAACCACTTGTGAACACGGTTGTGTCTCAGCAAGTGGGATGACCATGTGAATCCCTTCCCACACTTGGAGCATTTAAACAGCCTCTTGTCAGCCCGAACTCGCTGCTGGGCCAGTAGGTTGGTTGACTGAGTGACTCCAATCCCACATATGGAGCAGCTGAATGACCTTGCTCCGCTGGGAGCTCACACATTGTAATAAAGCTCGATGAGGGACTGAATCCCTTCTCTTCACCTTGAACCTGCCCCTCAGCATCATGACCTGCACCACGGGTAGGGGAAAGAGGCAGATCACGAACCCACCTCAGCTGGAACGAGGATCGATCCCCGTGCTATTGACACCAATCTGATCCACAACCCTTCCAGGCAACTGAGCCTACTGGCCCCCAAGGATTGTGAATTGCTGTGGCAATTCACTGTTACACGCAAGTTACAGTCCTTCCTAACCCATGACCACTACCATTTGAAGGACAAGGGCAGCAGATATATGTGAACACCACCACCTGGAAGTTCCCCTCCAAGTCACACACCATCCGGACTTGGAAATATATCGTTGTTCATTCACTGTCGCTGGGTCAAAATCCTGGAACTCCCTTCCTAACTGCACTGTGTGTGTACCGATGGAACATGGACTACAGTAGTTCAAGAAGGCAGCTCACCACCACCTTCTTAAGAGCAACTAGGGATGTCCCAGCCAGTGAAGCCCTCATCCCATGAATAAAAAAAAAAGCCGTGGATATTGATGGTCGAGATTTCGATTTCTTTACATCACATCACTGACCAGGAACCTCTATGCCTTTCATGGGTGCTTGTTGAAAGGTTTTATAAGTTGATACTAAACCTGTTTGGCTGCACCCTGAAAACGCTGTCCTTGGCCATCAAGTCCTGGAGTGGGATTTAAACCAGGAACTTTTGACTGAGAAGCTGGTACACTATCCACTGCTCCGCAATACCTCCTCTGTTAGTTGCTGATCTCCGTAATATGTCACCGAAGTGTTTACATCTTTACAGAAAGAATCATATACTCGAAACATTAACCTTGTTTCCCTCTCCACAGATGATTCCAGACTCGGTGAATGTCTCCAGTATTTGTCGTTTTATTTCAGTCTAAATCTTTACAACTGAAGTTAACAAACTGTTTTGCTAAGGGGGCATCACAATCAAATCCAGTGACTACCCACATGTACTTTGTGACAGGGTTCACTCCGCCCCCCACCCTCACTTTCTATCCCAGTCCCAGGAATTTGGAGACTGGGCTCCGGTTGAGTAATGGCGGCCGGAACACCCACAATCCCCCGCGCTGGGAAAACCGCTCTATCCGTCGCCCGGGCGGGTGGCCCGGGACTGCGCATGTCCGGGGCAGAGGGGAAGCTGCGCAGGTGCATACAATGACGTTTTCCATTGGCCAACAGCTCAGTTCAGCATAGGGTCAAAGGGTATCCCGGGCCCAGGAAGGCTTCCGGGGACCCATTGGCTTCATGCTGGGGATTGACCAATTAGAAGAATTGGAGGACCGGAAGGACTCTGGTCCGTAGCCAATCAGAGCGCGGGCTTTGTGTGAATGAAGATTGAGCTTCTCCCAGACTAAAACTTCCTCCTGTGTCTAACATCTGTGAGTAAAACACTTTCTTTTCTCCCCCTTTCCATTTCTTTTCTCATTCTGGGGGGAAATTGTTGCCTTGCAGGAACTGAAGGGATAGGAAGTGAATCCAGGGAAGGTGCAGACTCTGGAAAAGTTGGCCCAGCTCTCTCTCTCTCTCTCTCTTGAAGACATTGACACTAAAAGACTAATAAGGAGGGAAAAAATGAGAGTATGAAGGAATGCTGGCCAGAAATATAAAAACAGAAAGCACGAGTTTTTTAAAATAAATATTTAAAAAAGAAAGTGTTCACAAAGTGAGCGTTATTCCAATGGAAAGTGAGTCTGGGGAATTGATAATGGAAAACAAGGAGATGGCAGATGAACAGGTATTTTGCATCAGTTTTCACTATAGAGGATACAAGTAACATCCCAGAAGCAGCTACAAACCAGTAAATGGAAGTGGAGAAGGAAGTCAGGATAATTACAAGTGTTACTGAGTAAATTGTCGGAGCTGCAGGCTGACAAGAGCCCAGTTCCTGATGGACTTCATCCTCGGGTCTTAAAAGAAGTGTTTAGTGAGATTGTTTTTGCATTGGTTTTAATTTTCCTAAACTCCCTAGATTCGGGGAAGGTCCTATTAGATTGGAAGATAGCTAATGTAGCTCCATTATTCAAAAAGGGAGGGAGACAGAGAGTGGGAAACTACAGGCCATTTAGCTTAACATATGTCATAGTGAAAATGTTAGAAGCTATTATTAAAGAAGTCATAGCAGGGCACTTGGATAAGCTCAAGGTCAGGCAGAGCCAACATGGTTTTGTGAAAAGAAATCATGTTTAACCAACTTACTGGAGTTCTTTGAGGAAGTAACGTGTGCTGTGGATACAGGGGAACCGGTGGATGTACTATACCTGGATTTCCAGAGGGCATTTGATAAAGTGCCACATCAAAGTTTATTGCAGAACATAAAAGCTCATGGTATGGGGGTAACAAATTGGCATGAATAGAAGATTGGCTGGCTAACAGAAAGCAAAGAATTGGCACAGGAGGAGTGCATTTGGCAACTCAAGGCCACGCGGACTCTCTGTAGAGCAATCCAGTTACTCCCATTCCCCCTCGACATCCCTGTTTCCCTGCAAATTTATTTCCTTCAAGTGATCAGAATTTCATTTTGAGGTGATTGACCATCTCCAGTTCCACCACCCTCATAGGCAACGGGTTCCAGGTCAACACCACTCGCTGCCAAAATGAGGCTCTCCCTCACAGCCCCATGTATCTCTAATCATGTAATAGAGCACTGTGTATTACACACATTTTTAGCGCAGTAATGTTGGGTGTATATTAGATACAGCAGGGTGAGAATGGAAGGGAGTGTATGGGACAGAGATTTACAGCTTTGGAGGAATAAGAGGGGAAAGAATGTTCCATAGAAACTAGAATTGTCTGTTCTGGATATCTATCCTGTACTGACAGTGATGACTTTTGCAAACACCTTTTCCAGGGTATTCCAAGGGGAAAATTTGCAGACAGAAATCTCAAACTAAACATCACGTTGAGACCTGACAGAGTCATTTGATTCATGGTACCTGCATATCACCGGCCTTTGAATCTAGAATGAGAAATGTTTGTCTGTTTTATCTGTTTGAAGAGATTTTAAACATCTGCGTGACCATAAAAGTATCGAGACACACACACCCGAGTGAGAGTGTTCCAGTGCACTGACTGTGGAAAGAGTTTTAACCAGTTACACAGCCTGAAAAAACGTCACACTGCTCACAAGCGGGAGAGACCATAGACGTGTTCTGTGTGTGGATGAGGCTTCAACTGATCCTTGAACCTGGAACAACAGATGGCCAACTGCACCATGGAGAAACCTTGGAAATGTGGGGACTGTAGGACGGGATTCAAATCCCCATCTGAGCTGGAGATTCATCGACGTGGTCACACCAGGGAGAAGCCGTTCACCTGCTCCGTGTGTGGGAAAGGATTCACTCATTCATCCTCGCTGCTGACACACCAGCGAGTTCACACGGGGGAGAGGCCGTTCACCTGCTCTCTGTGTGGGAAGGGATTCAGTAGTTCATCCCACATGATGACACACCAGCGTGTTCACACGGGGGAGAAGCCGTTTACCTGCTTCGAGTGTGGGAAGGGATTCAGTGATTCATCCAACCTGCTGATGCACCAGCGAGTTCACACCAGAGAAAGGCGTTTCACCTGCCCTGATTGTGGGAAGGGTTTCACTCAGTTATCCCACCTGCAGTCACATCAGCGAGTTCATTCTGGAGAGAAGCCATTCACCTGCTCTCAGTGTGGGAAGGGATTCAGTAATTCATCCAACCTGCTGAGACATCAGCGAGTTCACACTGGGGAAAGGCCGTTCATCTGCTCTGAGTGTGGGAAAGGATTCAGTAATTCAACCCAGCTGCAGACACGCCAGCGAGTTCATACCAGGGAGAGGCCGTTCATCTGCTCCGAGTGTGGGAAGGGATTCAGTAATTCATCTGACCTGCAGAAACACAAGCGAGTTCACAGTGGGGAAAGGCCATTCATCTGCTCTGTGTGTAGGAAGGGATTCATTGTTTCATCCGCCTTGCTGGCCCATCAGCGAATTCACACCGGCGAGAGGCCTTTTACCTGCTTTGAGTGTGGGAAGGGATTCAGTAATTCATCCACCCTGCTGACACACCAGCGAGTTCACACCGGGGAGAGACAGTTCATCTGTTCTGAGTGTGGGAAGGGATTCACTGATTCATCCACCCTGCTGAGGCACCAGCGAGTTCACACCTGGAAGAGGCCGGCACCTGCTCTGAGTGAGGGAAGGGATTCACTCTCTCATCCCACCAGTGAGTTCACAAGTGATTTACAGGGGTTGGATTCTGCTGTTATTGCTGCTGTTAATCACATCCAGGACTGAACCATGTTCAATCTGACGGTGAAGTGGGAGGGTTGGAGGGTTTACTTCTGTTGGACTGGCCGGTCTCACAACTTTGTTTCCAAGCTGATGTATTTTGAGCTTTGTTAACAGAATGTAGTTTCAAATTTTGTTTGGATCACTGAAGCAAAGGGTGTTTTTAAGTTAAAAGGTAGGTACCTTTCATTTCTGTTCCAAAGAATGCCACGTTGCCATGGAGATGGACTGTGTTTAGAAGGATCTTATGAACATATACGAACTTACGAATTAGGAGCAGGAGTAGGCCACTCGGCCCCTCAAGCCTGCTCCACTATTCAATAAGATCACGGCTGATCTGAATGTAACCTCAACGTCATGCTCCTGCCTACCCCTGATAAGCTTTCACCCCCTTGTTAATCAAGAATCTATCTAGCTGTGCCTTAAAAATATTGAAAGACTCTGCTTCCACCACCTTTCGAGGAAGAGAGTTCCAAAGACTCTCGACTCTCTGAGAGAAAACATTTCTCCTCATCTCTGTCTTAATTGAGCGACCCCTTATTTTTAAACTGTGACCACTAGTATTAGATTCTCCCAGAAGAGGAAACATCCTCTCCACATCCACTCTGTCAAGACCCCTCAGGATCTTAAAGGTTTCAAGTAAGCCGCCTCTTACTCTTCTAAATTCCAATGGATACAAGCCTAACCTGTCCAGCCTTCACCCATAAGACAACCCGCCCATTCCTGGTATTAGCCCAGTAAACCTTCTCTGATCTGCTTCTAATGCATTTAGACCTTTCTTTAAATAAGGAGACCAGCACTGTACACAGTACTCCAGATGTGGTCTCAATAATGCCTTGTACAACTGAAGCATAACCTCCCTAATTTTGTATTCAATTCCCCTCACAATAAATAATAACATTCTATTAGCTTTCCCATTACCTGTTGTACCTGCATACTAACCTTTTTTGATTCATGCACTAGGACCCCCAGATCCCTCAGAATCTCAGAGCTCTGCAATCTCTCACCTTTTAGACAAAAAGCTTCTTTTTTATCCTTCCTGCCAAAATGAACGATTCCATATTTGCCCACATCAGACGCTTGTTGAGTTTATCTGGGTGTTTCTCACAGAAAGCAGTTACAAAATTGATTGCGTCGTTTGCAGCTAATTTGGAATTGTTGAGGGGAAAAGAAGCTGAAAGATCTGCCTAGCTTGGAGCTAGAGGAGGAAAACTACAGTGACCCTCCCGGTGAAAGTCTTCTGGGCGTACGAAATCGGAGCAGAAGTCGGCCACCCAGCTCCTCGAGCCTGCTTCGCCTTTCAATATGGTCATGGCTGATCTGTTTGTGTTTCAAGTTCCACATTCCTGTCGTGTAGCAGAAAGCAGTCAGCTTGACCATTTAGCTTGGAAAGAGCAGTGAAGAAGCTGTGGGCGCAGGTTGGGAAAAGCAGTCAGACTGTCCAAAGTCACGGCCAGAAGGCAGTGAGGCTCAAGCTTGAGCAGAGGAACTCACAGCCATGAGGCCTTAAAGAAAGGTTGGAGGGTCAATTATCCTAAAGCTCATGGAAAGATGCCGAGGGATCCTTCTACCTCAAAGAGTAGCTGGAAGACTGAGGAGAAATCAAAGTGAATTCCAGAGGGCTGTGGCATATTTTTAGGTTCGTCCCAGGAAAGGTAAATGAACCTTCAGGATCTCAGAGGGAACTCTTGGGTAAAACGGACTTGACAACTGAAGTAATTACACAATATAGTGTCAGGTTAGTCGTGCTCAGTTTCTCTTTTTGTATTTACATTAAAGTTTGTGTCAGGCGTGGAATCTTGTGGTGTAGTTCTTTCAGTTCATTACTGGGTTCGGATTTCCCTTGAAACATTGATAGTCCCGATCGGGATCCTTACAGTCTGGGAGTGCACATTTCCACTGGAATGATCCACAAAAGCCGACGAAGGACATTTCTTTTATCCTGGACCGTTAATAGTGTTTTTCCTACCACTACTGTTAGATCTAAAATAAATACATTTTTCTCTGTTCCATTGAGTCTACAGCACAGGGCCAGGCCAGTCGACTCAATTGGTCTCTGTCAGTATTTATGCTCCACATGAGCCTCCACTCACCCCTCTTCATCTCCCCCCATCAGCATATCCTTCTATTCCTTTCTCCCTCATGTATGTATCTAGCTTCCCCTTAAATGTATTCATGCTATTCACCTCAACCACTCACTGCGGACGTGAGTTCCACATTCTCACACTCGCTGGGTAAAGAGGTTTCTCATGAAATCCCTATGGGATTGTTGACCCTTTCATCATCTTAAAGACTTCCATCAGGTCACCCTTCAGTCTTCTCTTTTCTAGAGAAAAGCAGCCCCAGCCTTTCCTGAGGGCTAAATCCTCTCAGTTCTAGGATTATTTTTGTGAATATTTGTTGCCCCTTCTCCAGTGCCTCTATTTCCTTTTTCTAAATAGAGATCACAAATGTTGACAGTACTTCCAGTGTAGTATAACCATGGTTCAAAACAAGTTGAACATAACCTCCCTGCTTTTCAATTCTATCCCTCTAGGATGGAACCCTATATCTAGGCCTCACACTTTAGGAAAGATGTGAAGTTTCTCGAGAGGGTGCAGAGGAGTTTACAAGAATGGCACCAGTGATGAAGGACTTGGAGGCAGATTTAGTCATGGTTTTCAACATAGAATTAGATCATTATCTGAAGAGCAGAAATTGGCAGGGTTCTGGGGAAAAGGCAGGGGGAGTGGCTGTGGGTGAGTTGCTCTTGCAGAGAGCTGGCACAGACATAATGGGCTGAATGGCGTCCTTCAGTGTTGGAACCATTCCATGATTCTAGAACACCAGTTCGCTGATTCTATTCAACACGGCATGACGGTGGGTAGCACTCTCGCCTCTGAGTCAGGAAGTGGGGGGTTCGCATCCCCACTCCAGAGACTCGAGCCCCCATAATCCAGGGTCCACACTCCCAATGCCAGTACTGAGGGAGAACCATCCTGTCGCAGGGACCATCTTTCGAGTGAGACATTAACCCGAAGGCCCCCCCTGCCCTCAGGTGGATGTACAAGACTGAATGGCCACAGTTGGAAGGAGAGCAGAAGGGGGAGGAGTTCACCCCCGGTGTCCTGGGGCTCAATATTTATCCCTCAATCAACATCAGTAGAAACAGATGATCTGGTCATCATCACATTGCCGTCTGTGGGATCTTGCTGTGCAGAAATTGGCTGGCATATTTCCTGCAATGACTATACTTGAGAAAGTGTTTCATTGTCAGTGAAATACATTGAGACACCCTGAGGTGGTGAAAGGAGCAATATAAATGCAAGTTTCTTTTTAAATGACAGGCTCCTATCCTTACAGGCAGATCAACCATACGAGCATATGAATTAGGAGCAGGAGTGGGCCATTCGGCCCCTCGAGTCTGCTGCTCCATTCACTAAGATCATGGCTGATCTGATTGTGGTTTCAACTCCACATTCCGCCTCTCCCCGATAAACTTTTGACTCCCTTGTTAGTCAAGAATATATCTACCTCTGCCTAAAAAATATTCATTGACCCTGGATCCACCGCTGTCTGGGGAAGAGAGTTCCAAAGACACACAACCCTCTGAGAGAAAACAATTCTTCTCATCTCCATCTTAAATGGGAGACCCTTATTTTTAAACAATGTCCCCTAGTTCTAGTCTCTCCCACAGGGGAAACTTCCTTTCAGCATCCACCCTGTCAAGTCCCCTCAGGATCTTGGAGGTTTCGATAAGATCACCTCCCATCCTTCAAAACTCCAGTGGATACAGGTCCAACCTTGCCTCCTCAGATAACCCACCCTTCCCAGGTATCAGTCGAGTGAACCTCCTCTGAACAGCTTCTAAAGTATTTCCCCTTTCTGATACAAGGTGACCAAAACATGACACAATACTCTAGATGTGGACTCACCAACGCCATGTACATCAGGAGCATGAGCCAGCACGAGCCAGCTGACTGGGGGGCAGGAACTCCCAGTGTGGACCGAGGCTGCTTCCCTTCAGAGGCTACTGAATCCATTGTGGGAAGTGGCCATTTAAAGAGGGAGCCTTGACTTGCTGGTCTGAGAATCCAGCCCTTTTCCCCCTGTGTAATGCTGGCTGAGAATAGAAATCGGGGCTGCTCAATGTACTGAAAGTGATTTGCTTTTGTTCTCTTTGTCTGAAACTAAACTGGAAGGAAAGGGATAAAATTCTGAAACGTCACAAAGAGAATTCCAGACATTATTGACGTCACTGTACATATTACATTTATTTATCTGTCATCACAGAGTCTCATAGCACAGAAGGAGGCCATTTGGCCCATCATGCCTGTGCTGGCTCTTTGAAACAGCTACTCAATTAGTCCCACTATCCTACCCTTTCCCATTAGCCCTGCAAACTAGTCCCCTTCCAGTATTTATCCAATTCCCTTTGTTGAATCTGCTTCCACCAGCCTTTCAGGCAGTGCATTCCAGACCACAACACCTCACTGTGTAAAGATTTATCTTCCTCATTTCCCCTCTGGCTTTTATGTCAATCACCTTCCATCTGTGTCCTTTGGTTAACAACCGTTTTGTCAGTGGAAACAGTTTCTCTTTATGTCCTCGATATAAACCATTTATGATCTTGTTGTGAGGAGCCCGTTTTTGGATAATTTGAAGAACATTGAATTAGAAGTCTGCAGTATTAATTCAGGGCTGTGAATGTGCTATTCGTCAATAAATCACGGGTGAATTAAGCTACCCAGCGGAACACCTGGAGAGGGAAGAGACACTTTCTGTATTAACAAAGAACCACTGTTGCCAGGTTAAAGACTTTTGCTGATTGGTTAAAAACCCCTGGCCTAAGAGAAGTATTCTCTGAACATCTTAGTCCTTTAAAACCCTCAGTTAGAGAGATTGTTTGTGTGCCTTCGAAGCAGGCTGGAAGAAAAGACTCTCTTCCTCTCTCTCTGCCCCACCTTTGTGTTGAACCTTCCTCAGAAGTGTCTCATCAGGATAATGTATCTGTGTTTTTTGGAAGTCTGCAATGTTGTGATAAATAAGAGTCACCAAAAAATCCATCTGGTGGAACCTCCATATCTATTGTGACCAGAATTCTGTTAGATCAACATCGTTGTGATCCCTTTTAATTTTAATCTTTTAAAAGAAACTTTCCCATACTTCAGCCTCTGCAGGGGACTGTATTTGTTTTGTCCTGTTTTGTGTTTGTTTGTGTGTGTGTGTATGGGGGTTCAAAAATGTGTTTTTTTTAAAGGGGAAATCAATGCACTTTTAAACTGCAAGTTGTATGTTAACCAATTCATTCACTTGTTTTTAAAAAGTAGCTTGTTTTATAATAATTCAAATTTTTGGGCTGACTGAAAAAAGCCTGTTTAGAGTTTTTTTAGGCTAGGAATAACAGTATCAAAGGGTAACAATTGACCTGTTTTGTGGATGAATTAAACATTTAAACTATTGTTATGGTCCGTGAGGTAGTGGGGCTAGAATTCACTGTGCAATCCTCCCATCTTGCTCCGTAACATTGTCTAAACTCAGATAAAAAGAAAGTTCCTGAACAATCCAATTGTTCTGCTCCATGGAACAATGTATGGAAATGGTTCAATCCAGTAAAATTAACTCAGGAACAACAATGACCAATTGTCTGATGACAACAGGCCTGATTCAAGATGTCGTCATTTTAATTCAATGGTTAAAAGTGAGTTTTAAGAATCATCTTGGGCTTGCAAGTTGGATTCTATTTGCGGAGATACTGAGTGACCCCTGAGGGCAGGATTGTGGGAAATCACTGTTGGTTCAGGAACCTGAGGAAGATTCACATTCATACCTGCGGTGGTCACCCAATTGAGGTGTGGAAAGTTGTTCGTGTATTTTGTAAGTAAACCTTTTTTTTTTAAATAAATATCAATATTATTTGCTATTTCAGAGTCTGGCATTGCCTGAATAGTTAAGTCTCCTTTGAACTAAAGTATTTTAGAGGGTCAATTTGGAACGAAGAAATTAGGTGCCTGCAACTAAATTAAACTAAGCCTAAATTTTAATTATACACCCCAGCAGAGAACTTCGAGGAGATGCAAGGATGATATCAGAACTAAGAATGTTTAAGTTACAGGGTAGGGTGAACAGGCTGAGGAAGCCAAGGCTAAGGGTTGACTTGAGAAAGGACCTCCAGGTTATGAATAGGTACAACAGTTTTGATGTTATCAAGTTATCACTGTTAGTACAGGATAGAAACTCAGAAATGACAATTCTAATTATCAAAAAAACATGATTCTTCCCCTTTCAAATTATAAATATTTCCCACCCCCCAATGCAACCCCTTCTCCCTATTGAATTTAACACTAATTGATCCTACTATCCTCCTCCTGCTTTTCCACAGTTCTCCTCCCCTGAAGGTTCAGTTTCACACTCACCTGTTGCCCTCCCCAATATGTCACCCTGGTGTCTAAATATTTACACCTGAAGTTAACAATCTGTTTTGCTAAGGGGGCGTCACAATCAAATCCAGAAACTGCCCACATGTACTGTGTGTCAGGGTGAGGTCACTGCGCCCCCCCCCATCCCCAATTTCCATCCCAGTCCCAGGAGTTTGGAGACTGGGCTCCGGATGAGTAATGGCGGCCGCAGCTCCCACAATCCCCCGCGCTGGGGAAACCGCTCTATCCGCCGCGCAAGCGGGCGGCCCGGGACTGCGCATGTCCAAGGGAGAGGGGAAGCTGCGCATGTGCGGGTGTGTGTGTGTGTGTGTGTGTGTGTGTGTGAGAGAGAGATGTGTTTGGGGGAGGGGCTGCGCATGTGCAATGAGTGAAACTGCGCATGTGCGGGCAGAGCCCACCCCCCTTCCCTTCAGCCTGAGGGATTGACCCATAGGAAGAGTTGGAGGACCGGAAGGACTCTGGTCCTCCAGCCAATCAGATTGCGGGCTTTGTGTGAATGAAGATTGAGCTTCACACAGACTAAAACTTCCTTCTGTGTCCAACATCTATGAGTAAAACATTTTCTTTTCTCCCCCTTTCCATTTCTTTTCTCATTCTGGGGGGAAATTGTTGATTTGCAGGAACTGAAGGGAAAGGAAGTGAATCCAGGGAGGGTGCAGAGTCTGGAAAGATTGGCCCAGGTCTCTCTCTCTCTCTTAAAGACATTGACATCCTTTGCTCCCTCAGCTTGACGCGTTTATTTGTCTGGCTAACAGGATGATCTCTTTCCTAATGTTCACAATTAAAGTGGTGGTTTCCCCAGGAGATGGCTGACATTTAAGGGGACAGTGAATTAATATCGGACAGAAATATGTCTCGTGTTGTTATATGGTACATATTAGATAGATTATTGATGTTTCTGTAATAAAGTACATTTATAATTGATACTACTCTTCTAATACAGTAGATCACTATGTTATATTTTTCCAGTCATGGTCCTTACAGCACAACTCGAGTCCATGCCGACTCAGAAAGATCCAGTCAGTCCCATTCCCCCTCCACATCACCGTTCCCCTGTAAATGTTCATCCAATTTTATTTTGAGATAACTGATTGTCTCTGCTCCCACCACAATCAGTGGCAGTGAGTTCCAGGAGATAACCAAATAAATTGGGAGGATGTATATTCGGTACAGCAGAGTGAGAATAGAGGGAAAGCGTGTGGTACAGAGATTTACAGCTTTTGGGGAATGAGAGGAAAGAATGTTCCATAGAAACTCGAACTGTCTGTACTGAATTTCTATCCTATACTTACAGTGATGACTTTTGCCAACTCCTTTTACAGGATATTGGAAGGGGAGGACGTGCTACAGATAAATCTCCAAGTAAACATCATATCGAGATCTGACAGAGTCTCATTGGTCTTTGAAACTAGAAGGAGAAACGTTTGTTCTGTCTGTGTCAAAACATTTTAAACACTAGTGTGACTGGAAAAGCACCGAGATGCACACACCCGAGTGAGAGTGTTCCAGTGCACTGACTGTGGAAAGAGCTTTAACCAGTTACACAGCCTGAAAAAAACATCGCACCATTCACAATGAGGAGACACTTTAAGTGTGTTCTCATAAGTGGATGAGGCTTCAACTGATCTTCGAATCTGCAGATACACAAGGACACCTGCACCATGGAGAAACAATGGAAATGTGGAGACTGTGGGAAGGGATTCAGATCCCCATGTGAGCTGGAAATTCATCAACGCAGTCACACCGGGGAGAGGCCATTCACCTGCTCCGAGTGTGGGAAGGGATTCACTCAGTTAGTCATCCTGCAAAATCACCAGCGAGTTCACGCTGGAGAGAGGCTGTTCACCTGCTCTGAGTGTGGGAAGGGATTCAGTGATTCATCTGCCCAGTGTAAACACCAGCAAGTTCACACCGGGGAGAGGCTATTCACCTGCTCTGACTGTGGGAAGGGATTCATTCAGTTATTCAACCTGCTGAGACACCAGGGTAGGCACACCAATGAGAAAACCTTGCAATGTTATGTGTGGCAGTGGCTTTAAAAGCACTGCAGACCTGATGTTCCACCAGCGCATTCGCACTGAGGAGAGGCCGTTCAGCTGCTCTCACTGTGCAAAGAGATTTCGAACATCATCAAACCTGCAGACACACCAGCGAATTCACACCGGGGAGAGGCCCTTCACCTGCTCTGCCTGTGGGAAGGGATTTACTCAGTCATCCAGCCTGCTGAGACGCCAGAGCAGTCACACCAGTGAGAGACCTTTTAAATGTTCTGATTGTGGTGGTGGCTTTAAAAACTCTCTGCATCTCATGGTCCACCAGCAGATTCACACTGAGGAGAGACCATTCACCTTTTCTCATTGTGCAAAGAGGTTTAAAAGGTCATCCCACCTGTGGACACACCAGCAAGTTCACACGGAGGGGAGGTCATTCACCTGCTTTGAGTGTGGGAAGGAATTCAGTGATTCATCCAGCCTGAGGAAGCACCAGCGAGTTCACAAGTGATTCGAGGGGTTGGATTCTGCTGTTATTGCTGCTATTAGTCACATCCAGGACTGAACCGTGTTCATTCTGACACTTGGTGAAGTTGGAGGGTCGGAGGGTTTCTTTCTGCTGGACTGGCCGGTCTCATGACTTTGCTTCCAGTGGCTGATGCTCTTTGAACCTGGGAGTGCACATTTCCACTGAAACAATCCACAAAACCTGACGATGGACATTTATTTTATCCTGGATAGTAGATGGTGTTTATCCGACCACTACAGGTCACTAAAATAAATACATTTGTCTCAGTTCCATTGAATCTACAGCACAGGGCCAGGCCAGTCAGCCCAATTAGTTTCTGTCAGTATTTATGCTCCACATGAGCCTCCACCCACCCCTCTTCATCTCCCCCCATCAGCATATCCTTCTATTCCTTTCTCCTTCATGTATGTATCTAGCTTCCCCTTAAATATATTCATGCTATTCACCTCAACCACTCGCTGTGGTAGCAAGTTCCACATTCTCACCACTTGCTGGGTAGAGGTTTCTCATGAAATCCCTTTTGAATTATTGAACCCCTTCATAATGTTAAAGACTTCCATCAGGTCACCCTTCAGTCTTCTCTTTTCTAGAGAAAAGCAGTCCCAGCCTTTCCTGAGGGTTAAATGCTCTCAGTTCTGGGATTATTCTTGTGAATGTTTGTTGCCCCTTCTCCAGTGCCTCTATTTCCTTTTTCTAAATGGATATGACAAATGTTGACAGTACTCCCAGTGTAGCCAAAACTTGGTTCGAAACAAGTTGAACATAATCTCCCTGCTTTTCAATTCTATCCCTCTAGAATGGAACCCTCTATCTGGGCCCCACATTTTAGATGTAAAGTTATTAGAGAGGGTGCATAGGAGATTTACAAGAATGGCACCATGGACAAGGGACTTTAGTCAGTTGGAGGTACTGGTGCAACTGAAAATTTTCTCTTGGATCATGGAGACATTAGGACACATGCGGAGACCATTCAGCCCATCAAATCCTATTTCCCTCAAGAGCCCATCCAATTGCCTTTTAAAATTGTTCATCGTCTCTGCTTCCACCCCCCTCATAGACAGTGAGTTCCAGGTCATTACCACTCACTGTCCGAAAATATTCCTCCTCAAATTCCCCCTGCATCTCCTGTCCAAAACCTTAACTCTGTCCCCCTCGTCCTTGTACCATCAGCGAATGGGAACAGCTTTTGTTTGTCCACCTTATCTAAACCTGTCAGAATCTTGTACACCTCTATCAAATCTCCCCTCAACCTCCTTTGCTCCAAGGAGAACAACTCCAGCCTGACGTCTACAATAAAGAGCAAACAAAAGATGCTAAAGCCTGAAATCAGTTGGGAATGTTTGATTTCTGTTTTGAAGATATGAGGAAAATATTGTACTGGACAGTAAAGAAATTGGAATAACTTACCCTGGGTGTCGTTCAGTGAAATGTAACATTCTGGTTTCCACCTACATTCTAGTGAAAGGCAAGAAAGTGGAGTTGAAATTAATAAGTTGATTGCTGTACCTTGGCAAAATTTGTCTCCTTTGCCTATGAATTTCTTTAAAAGAAAACCACACACAGGTCTTCATTCTCTGATTGCTTTATTGATCCAAAAGGTGTAAAAGGGGCCAAACTTAAGCAGAAATCTGGCAAAGCTGAGAACAGATGACTTGCTATGTGGGAACAGGGAGATGAACAGATCCCAGAGGACAGAGAAAACAAGAGTGCCTTGAATCCTAGACAACACCTGGCTGTCAAGGCCACCATGTTTTCACTGCTTGACATGGGAATGCTGACTCCCTGTACTGGGGACGGAGCGTGGGAAGCCAATTGTTTGAGAGTTTGGTGTGGATGGGGCAGGTACAGATGGTTCAATGACAGGTTTTGTAATTGGTCCATTCAAATGTTAGCTTGGCAATGATTGGGTTAAATCAGTCTCCATAGACTTTGTGATGTAAAAAAGTATCAGAAGGGATTCCCCGAGCACAGAGATTTGTAGAGGTTTTACATATTGCATTGACTGGTGCCAAGGCATCTGGCGCAGAGCAGGGAGCATTTACGTGGAGATGGTGCTTCTACCCAGAGTGTAATGGTAATGCTGCTGCACTTTGATACTACTGCTCAGACATGAGCATGTGTCAGGTCTTATTTATATTGAATAAAATCTAACCACTGTCACCAATAAGGGTTATCACTGTGAATCAATTCAGAGTTTGGGAAAAGGGATAAAGGATTAATTGACTCCCTGAATCCAATTTTCTAACATCACTGTGTCAAAAATAAAATCTCATCTCCCCCTCTGGCTCCTTTGCCAATTACCTTAGAGGATCAAGAGCCTGCCAACCCCTCACCCACTTTCCATAAAGTGAAGAAATCTAATCATGAAAAGTCCAAAAAAATCAAATAACTTTTACTGATAAAAGTTTATTAATGAAACAGAACATGGTTAAATAAAACAGAAAATTACTTGAGGATCAAAGACAACCAGAGTAAAAGGATGTGCTCAAAGTTTTGGACCCAAATGGTTTCTCTTTGGCTCCTCTGTACCCTGTTCCTGTGACTCCCCACTTTGGACACAGGTCCACTGAACCCCGGGGGTTGTGTCACCATCAGCCCCGGTCACCGTCTCCCGTGTCCCGATTGGTTGGAGGCCCATTTCCCAGTCAGTCCTCCAGCACCTTCCTGTCTCTCTATCAGTGCGACGCCCATGGCAGTTTCCCAACTGGGGCACAGGCCCCGTTATTCTCAGCTAGATTCAGCCCTCAGCTCCGTCGCCTGGCTGTCATTGACACAAGGAATAGAGACACAGAAAGGTGCTGGAGGGTCAAATGGGGAGTCAAAATTTATAGTCCTAAACCAACACTTCAACATTTGTCAGTCAAATACATGTTACTTACACCGAGGTTTTTGTTATTCGATTTAGAGCCTGGATGTAAAACGCTTTGGGACGTCCTTTGGTCATGAGAGACGTGATGTAAATGATTCTGTTAAAGCTAAGATTGATGTTACCTGATCTTGTTATCTGTAATTTAATTGATTTCAGCCACCTCCAACTTACCATTTAATAAATTCACTTTGGTTCGGACAAGACTTTAACCAATTAAGGCAAAGGCAGAATTCTCTGGATAGTAATTTAAAAAGAAGCTTATTAAAAGAAAAATATTTACTTAACTTTAAGGCATTGACTTTTACAACTTCATGTGGGTGATCAGTCTGGAGAAGTGCCTCGCTGGCTCCTTCTTTGACAGTAATTCTTGTGGAATTCACCCTCGGGAGTCTGGCTCCTTCTCTGACAGTAATTTATTTGGAACTCGGCCTCGGGAGTCTTCAGTACTTGGCCAGCAAGGGAGACCTTCAAAACCTCTACTTTTATCCCCAAAGTGACCTCATGTCAGAGTTGGGTCTTTGACATGACAATTGGTCAATTTGGCTACTAGATTAATTTAATTGGATCCCCAATTACTTACACCGCCACCTCACATTATCTTTGACAGGACGACAATAGAACTGTTTCATTTTATCCCTTTATCTGATTCAATACAATCCCTTATTCATAGAGTTTCAAATGTTGAGGCAAATCAGAGCTTGAAGGTCTCTCTTGCCAGTACATTTATCTTCATTGCACATTTATAGACAGCAATTAAGTTTTTACATTTTGACAGCAAATCAAATTCTGTCTTTTACTATAAGTACTGATTCATTATTGATTCCTTTAATTGTAACTCAATTAAGGCGCTCTACTTATTACTGACAGGTAGTTAATTAAAACAATCAGTGAAAAAAGAGACATGGGGAAGCTTTTCATCTTGCACTCATCAGAACATTCGCAAGAATACCAAATGTGAATGGAACAACAATTTATCCTTCATGAGAAGAGAGTGCTGATTGTTGGCAATGGACTCTGACTGATCAAGGCATTGCCCTGGGGAATGCACCATTTAGCTGATGACTGACAATTAACTGCCAAACTTCACTTAAATTCATACTGGGCAGGTTGACTCTGATTGGTCAAGGCACTGCCTTGGGGAATGAAACAAAGCATGGCTGACGCCTGTTTTGTTCAGTTGAAACAGGTGAATGTGTGTATATGTTCATTCTGTCTGCAAAGAACAGGGCTCCATGTATTAATATTTGTAGCTTCTAGAACGCATAACTGCAAGTCCTACTGATAATCTTAAATTGATTGTCAGTGTTTTTCTCAGAACACTCAGGATTGTTTAGCAAGTGTTTCCATTCGCGGAATCACATCTAATGTTGGTCACTGTGGTTTTAGATTTGCAAACCTCAGTATAACTCAGGTTCATTACTTAACATTTACCTGTTTCATCACTGGGCTTTTAATACAAGACCAATGTATAGTTAATGAAGAAATGTTACAGATGTGAAACAGCTGCAGGAAGTCTTATGTTAGAGATGAAATGGTTTCCTTGACCTTGTTACTTATAGCAGTGAATACAGTATGAAAGTGATGGATTTTTAAATTTAGTTACCCATCCCTATCTCCAGTTTCCTTCATTACAACAGTGACTACACTTCAAAAGTACTTCATTGGCTGTAAAATGCTTTTGGAGGTCCTGTGGTCATGAGAGGTGCTTTAGGATGCATTTTTACCAATTGTCCACAAATTTAGATACATTACACTTGGTCCCCACATCAACATCATTAATAACGAATGAGTCTTAATTTTGTGGAATAACCAGGTCTTTGACACCATTTCAAATACACTGTGAAATTCCAAACACACGATACCCTGAATAATTTGTTTTAAAACACAGCGAGTTGTTCTGATTTGGAATTTGCTGTCTGAAAAAGGTGTGAGGAGCAGATTTGAATCTATTGGTCAAAAGGGAACTGGACAGATTCTGGGAAGGAAAAGAAAATTGCAGGGCGATGGGATTAATTGGACAGATCTTTCAGCGAGCCAGCATAGGCATGATGGGCTGAATAGCCTCCTTCTGTGCTCTATGAGCCTCAGGTGCAGTTAAAGCGAGTGGTAATCACCTGGAACCCACTTCATATGAGGGTGGTTGAAGCAGAGATGCTGGAATGTTTTCAAAAGGAAGTTGGATGGGCTCTTGAGGGAAATAAACCTGCAGGAATACAGGGATGGAATGGGGCAATGGGACTGTTTGCTCTACAGAGAACTGGCATGGATGTAATGGGCCAAATCACCACATTCGCTACAGTAAAGACTCACTGATCAAAAGAGACAGTCTCTCCAACTGTCTGAAGTCCCTCATCCCTGGGACCATTATCGTCAATCTCCTCTGCACCCTCTGGAAGAACTTCACATCTTCCCTAAAGTGTGGAGCCCAGATATAGGGTTCCATTCTAGAGGGATAGAATTGAAAAGCAGGGAGGTTATGTTCAACTTGTTTTGAACCATGGTTAGACTACACTGGGAGTACTGTCAACATTTGTGATCTCCATTGAGAAGAAGGAAATAGAGGCACTGGAGAAGGGGCAACAAAGATTCACAAGAATAAAACCAGAACTGAGAGCATTTAACCCTCAGGAAAAGCTGGGGCTGCTTTTCTCTAGAAAAGAGAAGACTGAAGGGTGACCTGATGGAGTCTTTAAGACAACGAAGGGGTTCAATTGAAATTCAATGAAATTCAAACCTTCTCACCCTCCCACTTCACCAACTGTCAGAATGAACATGGTTCAGTCCTGGATGTGATTAACAGCAGCAATAACAGCAGAATCCAACTCCTGGAATCACTTGTGAACTCGCTGGTGTCTCAGCAGGTGGGATGTATCACTGAATCCCTGTCCACACTCCGAGCAGGTGAATGGCCTCTCCCCAGTGTGACGTCGCTGGTGCTTCTGCAAGTTGGATGGATCACTGAATTCCTTCCCACACACGGAGCAGGTGAATGGCCTCTCCCCGGTGTGAACCCGCTGGTTTTTCAGCAGTTGGGATGATGATCTAAACCTCTTTGTGCAGTGAGAACAGCTGAATGGTCTCTCCTCAGGGTGAATGCGCTGGTGGTTCCTCAGCTCCCGAAGGCTTTTGAAGCCACCCCCACAGTCAGAACAGTGAAAAGATCTCTCATTGATATGAGTGACATGGTGTCTCAGCAGGTTGGATAACTGACTAAATTCCTTCCCACACTCAATGCAGGTGAATGGCCTCTCGCTGGTGTCTCCGCAGGGTGGATGAATCACTGAATCCCTTCCCACACTCAGAGCAGGTGAATGGCTTCTCCCTAGTGTGAACTCGCTGGTGTGTCAGCAGGCTAGAGAACTGAGTGAATCTCTTCCCACACTACAAGCAGGTGAATGGCCTCTCCCCGGTGTGGACTCGCTGGTGTGTCAGCAGGCTGGATGACTGAGTGAATCCTTTCCCACACTCCAAACAGGTGAACGGCCTCTCCCCAGTGTGTACTCGCTGGTGAGTCAGCAGGTTGGATAAAGTGTAGCATCCCTTCCCACACACGAAGCAGGTGAACGGCCTCTCCCCAGTGTGAATGCGTCAATGAGTTTCCAGTGCAGACGGGGAAGGGAATCCCTTCCTACAGTCCCCACATTTCCGTGGCTTCTCCATGGTGCAGGTGTCCTTGTGGCTCTCCAGGTTTGACAATCAGTTGAAGCCTTGTTTTCACACAGAACACGTGTTCAGTCTCTGCCCACTGTGAATAGTACGATGTATTTTCAGTTTGTGTAACTGGTTAAAGCTCTTTCCACAGTCAGTGCACTGGAACACTCTCACCCGGGGGTGCGTTTCTTGATGTTATTTCTATCACAAGGATGTTTAAAATCTTCTAAAGCAAACAGAACTGGTAAAAATTTCTCCTAGATTCAAAGTCCGCTGATGTTCAGGTCCCGCTGAATCGCGTGACTCTGTCACGTTGTTTGGTATTCATCAAATCCTCTGCTTCTGACATCCTGTAAAAGGAGTTTTCAAAAGTCATCACTGTTAGTACAGAATAGAAATTCAGAACAGACAGTTCTAGTTTTTATGGAACATTCTTGCCTCTCTCGTTCCCCAAAACCTGTAAATCTCCGTCCCACATGCTCTCCCTCCATTTTCACTCTGCTGTACCTGATATACACCCTCCCAATTCTCCTGAAGGACCGATTCCTGCCAATCGACAGATCCATGCTCACTGCTTCCTGCCCAGCAGGACCTGAAAATCTTCCTGCAGGCTGCTAGCCCAAATAAATCTGTCTAACGTACAGTACAGTATTACTGCATTAAAGATAGTTGGGGGAATGGGAGGAATTTCAATTAGACAGTGAGTGGTCAGATGCTGGGACTCGCTGCCTACAAGGGAGATGCAAGCAGAGACGATCAATGATTTCAAAATGAAATTGAGTGGGTACTTGAAGGAAGTAAACTTACAGGGGAACAGGGATATAGAGGGGGAATAGGACTGACTAGATTGCTCTAAGAGAGTCAGCATGGACTCAAGTTGCTGAATACAATCTTTCTCTACTATTATGACTCTGACTGGATATATATAATGTAGCTACGGTACTATATTATGAGACTAAAAATAATCACAAATGAACTTTATTACTGAACCACGCATTTTCAATAGAAATAGAAAATAAAAATATAAAATGCTGGAAAAATCTCAGCAGGTGAAGAGCATGTGAAAGGGCAGAGGGAGAGGTCCAGGTGGAGGGAGATTATTGGAGACAGGCGATAGGGTCTGTTTGGGGGGGGTGAGGGGGAGGACTCTGGGTCAAAGAAGGGAGCACTTAGGCAAAGGAGCAAGAGATCAAAGTCACGGCGAGCTCGAAATTCCTTAAGGTGAAGGTGTGAGGGGATAAAGCTGAGTCCTTTGCTAAGGATGGATCATTCAGTGTCAGACAGGGAGAAGGTCAGAGGGTATTGTGAATTCCAGGTCAGGGGTGAGATTAGAAGAGAAAGGATCAAAGGGAAGAGAGATCTGGAGGGGGATTGGTACCCAGCGGATATTGGAACTAGCAATCCTCAACACCTGAAAGAACAAGAAAAAGTTTTTTTTTTTAAAGTGTCAAATGAATCGAAGTATGAAATTAAACTGTGGGGCATTTTAATCCCTTTCCTCTGCTTGTTTCTGACTTTTTTTAGTTAGTAGCGCATTTGCTCCACACGTACTGTTTCTTTTCTAGTCCCATCTCCATTTCCTTTGGCCCTGGAGGAAAATTTTTTTGTCATTCAACCTCTCCTGTCTTCTACCCTCTCCTTTTGTCCTTGTTCCATCCACCCCTCGCTCAAAACCTAGGACATCTCTAACTTTTCCCAGTTCGGATGAAAGGTCACACACTGGTTTCTCTCTCTCTCTACACAGATGCTGCTAGACCTGCTGAGTTTTTAATTCCAGCATTTTTTGTTTTGATTTCAGATTTCCAGCATCCGCAGGATTCTGCTTTTAGATGAGCTGGAAGCCCCCAGAGTCACAGCCTCTGGATCTCTCACTTTTTTTTGGCAAAAATATACTTTATTCATAAATCTTCAACAACATTTCAAACCATTTCAAAATCATCATCACAAAAATACAATTAGGTTCAACTTTTACAGCATGAATCACAAGGTGTATCAGTACAAACAATGACTATTACAATCATTGGCAGACATTCATTTTGAGCTGTACATCCCGAGGGGCTCTTTACAGTTCCCAGCCCTGCAGTGCACTGTGGCAGAAAGGTCTTAGTCAGCGACCCTTCCCCATTGGGCCTTTGCGGCAGCTGTCCCAAGCTTTAGTGCGTCCTTCAGCACATAGTCCTGGACCTTGGAATGTGCCAGTCTGCAACACTCGGTCGGGGACAACTCTTTGCGCTGGAAGACCAACAAGTTACGGGCAGACTAAAGAAAGTCTTTTACTGAGTTGATGATCCTCCAGCTGCAGTTGATGTTTGTCTCGGTGTGTGTCCCTGGGAACAGCCCGTAGAGCACAGAGTCCTGTGTCACAGAACTGCTCGGGACAAACCTCGACAGAAACCACTGCATCTCTCTCCAGAACTTCTGTGCAAAGGCACAATCTACAAGGTGAACAACGGTCTCTTCCCCACCACAGCCACCTCGAGGGCAATGTGCCGAGGGAGTGAGACTCCTGGCGTGTAGGAAGGATCTGACGGGGAGGACCTTTCTCACCACCAGCCAAGCTACGTCTTGGTGCTTGTTGGAAAGTTCTGGCGATGAGGCATTCTGCGAAATGACTTTGTCAGTTTGCTCGGGGAACCATCCAACCGGGCCAGCCTCTCCTTTTCCCTCAGGGCCTTTTAAGATGTTATGTGCCGACCACTACCTGATGGACTTGTGGTCAAAGGTGTTTCTCTGCATAAATTTTCCCATGAGGGACAGGTGGTACGGCACGGTCCAACTAATTGGAGCGTTCCGCAGCAGTGTGGCCAGACCCATCCTTCGCAACACTGGGGACAGGTAGAACCTCAGCATGTAGTGACACTTGGTGTTTGCATACCGAGGGTCTACTCACCGCTTGATGCAGCCACACACAAAGGTGGCCATCAGTATGAGGGCGATGTTGGGCAGGTTTTTTCCCCCTTTATCTAGAGGCTTGTACATTGTGTACCTATGGACATGATCCATTTTCAACCTCCAGATAAAGCGGAAGATGGCTCGGGTGATCGCCACCACACAGGAGTGTGGAATGGGCCAGACCTGCGCCACGTACAGCAACAGCGAGAGTGCCTCACACCTGATGACCAGGTTCTTACCCACAATGGAGAGGGACCGTCGCTCCCACATGCCCAGTTTCCTTTTCACCATAGACACTCGCTCCTTCCAGTTTCTAACGCGTGCCCTGGTCCCTCCGAACCATATCCCCAGCAACTTCAGGCCGTCAGCCCTGACAGTGAAGGGGACAAAGGATCGGTCAGCCCATTTCCCTCTGGATCTCTCACAGCTGGATTCCTCCATTCAGCCTTTTTGCTTTTCTTTTCCCAGCTGCTCAGACTTCCTTCCTCTCCATCTCCCACTCCCAGCTTCACTGTTCAGTTACTGAACTCTTCCCTTTTCTCCTGAAAACCTCAACCTCACAAACCCTGTCTGTTTCTCTTCTCTTTCTTTTCAAAACAAACAAAGTGTTTTACTCACAGATGTTGGACACAGGAGGAAGTTTTAGTCTGGGTAAAGCTCAATCTGCATTCACACAAAGCCCACGCTCTGATTGACTGGAGGACCAGTGTCCTTCTGGTCCTCCTACTTTTCCCATTGGTCAATCCCCCAGCATGAAGGGAAGGCTCTCCCCTGCACATGCGCAGCTTCCCCTCTCCCGAATTCTCCGAGCGCCTTCTCACTCTGGCCGGAGCCGTCAGCCGGTTGTCTGGAAACCTTGGCTCGAGGAGGGGGAAGGGAAGCAGGAACAATGGGTGGGGGCGGGGCAAAAACAGAATTACCTGGAAAAACTCAGCAGGTCTGGCAGCATCGGCGGAGAAGAACAAAGTTGACGTTTTGAGTCCTCATGACCCTTCAACAGAACTGAGTGAACTTAGGAGAGGGGTGAAATATAAGCTGGTTTAAGGTGGGGGGGTGGGGGGAGAGAAGTTTGGGGGAGGGGTGGTTGTATGGACAAGCAAGCAGTGAAAGGAGCAGATAATCAAAAGATGTCACAGACAAAAGAACACAGAGGTGTTGAAGGTGGTGATATTATCTAAACGAATGTGCTAATTAAGAATGGATGGCAAGACACACAAGGTACAGCTCTAGCGGGGGTGGGGTGGAATAAGACTAACTGGGCATAAAAGGTATAGATTTAAAATAATGGAAATAGGTGGGAAAAGAAAAATCTATATAAATTATTGGAAAAAAACAAAAGGGAGGGGGGAAGAACCGGAAAGGGGGTGGGGCTGGAGGAGGGAGTTCAAGATCTAAAATTGTTGAACACATTATTCAGTCCAGAAGGCTGTAAAGTGCCTAGTCGGAAGATGAGGTGCTGTTCCTCCAGTTTGCGTTGAGCTTCACTGGAACGATGCAGCAAGCCAAGGACAGACATGTGGGCAAGAGAGCAGGGTGGAGTGTTAAAATGGCGAGCGACAGGGAGGTCTGAGTCATTTTTGCGGACAGACCGCAGGTGTTCTGCAAAGCGGTCGCCCAGTCTGCGTTTGGTCTCTCCGATGTAGAGGAAACCGTGGGGGCGGGGCTCCCATGTCCACAAGCCTGGCCTGCAGACTGGAACCCAAGGACATCACCGCGGAGCAGACTGATTCCTATTGGCTGATTCAGACAGGGTTGCATTGTAGACGTCACAATGTGGATGTTGGACAATGAGCTTCAGACTGAAACTTCCTCCTCTGGGCGACATCTGTGAGGAAATCAATGTTTCCCCCTTTCCATTTCTTTTCTCATTCTGGGGGCAAAATGCTGACTTGCAGGAAATGAAGGGAAAGAAAGTGAATCCATTACCGTATGTTGTAAACATATTTAGTCCAGTCACATAGATATATATGTAATCTATATATATGGCTAGCAGACTGTATTTTCGGGTGCTTTGTGTCCTGGACAGGAAGCAGCGAGGCTGCATCTGTTGATGAGCATGAATGAGCAGCTTGAGGAGAATTGGGAGGGTGTAGATTAGGTGCAGCACAATGAGAATGGAGGGAGGGTGTGTGGGATGAAGATTTACAGTTTTGGGGGAAGGACAGTAGTTCCATAGAATTGTCTGTTCTGAATTTCTATTCTGTACTGACATTGATGACTTTTGTAAACTCCTTTTACAGAATATTTGAAGAGGAGGATTTACAGATAGAAATCTCAAAGGAAACATCACGCCACAATCTGACAATTCAGGTCTATTCATCAGGACATGAATGACATTGGCCTTTGAATGTAGAATGAGAAGTGTTTGTCCTGTCTGCTTTAAAAGATTTTTAACAGCAGTGTAACTTGAAAAAAATTGAGGCAGACACACCCGAGTGAGAGTGTTCCAGTGCATTGTCTGTGAAAAGGGCTTTAATCAGTTGCACAGCCTGAAAAAAACATTGCATGATTCAAAGTGCAGAGAGATCATGCACGTGTTCTGTGTGTGGACAAGGCTCCAACTGATCAAAGAATCTTGACTGACACAAGGATACCCACACCATGGAGAAATCATGGAAATGTGGGGACTGTGAGAAGGGATTCCGTGTCCCCTGTGAGCTGGAAACTCATCGGCGCAGTCACAGTGGAGAAAGACCATTCACCTGCTCTGTGTGTGGGAAGGGTTTCATTGATTCATCTACGCTGCAGAGGCACCAGCGAGTTCACACCGGGGACAGGCCATTCACCTGCTCTGTGTGTAGGAAGGCATTCAGAGATTCCTCCACCCTGCTGACACACCAGCGAGTTCACACCGGGGAGAGACCATTCACCTGCTCTGAGTGTGGGAAGGTATTCAGAAATTCCTCCACCCTGCAGAGACACCAGCGACTTCACAGTGGAGAGAGGCCATTCAGCTGCTCAGCGCATGGGAAGGGATTCTCTCACTTATCCAGCCTGCTGCGACATCGATGCGTTCACACCGGGGAGAGGACATTCACCTGCTGTGTGTGTGGGAAGGGATTCACTCAGTCATCCAGTCTGCTGAGACAGCAAAGCAGCCAGACCGATGAGAAACCTGTTCAATGCTCTGATTGTGGGAGTTCCTTTAAAAACCCAACACTGGTGGACCGTCAGCTCGGCATTCACACTCAGGAGAGACTATTCAACTGCTCTCACTGTGCAAAGAGCTTTAGAACATCGTATGATCTCCTGAGACATCGGCGAGTTCACAACAGGGAGAAACCGTTCATCTGCTCTGAATGTGGAAAGGGATTCACTCAGTTATCTAGCCTGCTGACACACCAGTGTGTTCACGCTGGAGACAGGCCATTCACTTGCTTCGTGTGTGGGAAGGGATTCAGTCAGTTATCCAGCCTGCTAAAACACCAGCGAGTTCATACCGGAGAGAGGCCATTCACTTGCTCCAACTGTGGGAAGCAATTCACTCAGTTATCCAGCCTGCTGAGACATAAGGCAGTTCACACCGGGGAGAGGCCATTCACCTGCTCTGAATGTGCGAAGGGATTCACTCAGTTATCCAGCCTGCTGAGACACCAACACATTCACACAAGGGAGAGACCGGTCAACTGCTCCGCATGTGGAAAGGGTTGCACTTGTTCATCCGAGCTGCTGAGCCACCATGACAGCCACACCGATTAGAGACCTTTTAGATGCTCTGACTGTGGGTGTTAGTTGCATCAGTTGAAGTTAAGTATATACAATTGGAGGGAATTGACTGAATGGTTACTTGAGCACATATAAAGAGACAAATTGGCTATCAACAGGTCCAGGCAGCAGGTGGCGAGGGGGTCGTCGGGCCCGACTGCCCAGTTTCTATGGCTACATTCATGGCCGGGTATCCCTGCAGAGGGAGCACGCGGTGTCCGCTGGCCGCTGGAGGCATTCCGTGACTGGTGGGCACCGCAGGGGCTGGGGCACATCACTGACCCACCGCAATCATATTTTGGTTTAACCTATGTAATTTTCCTTTGTGGTTTTGTCTTTCATTGCATTTCCTCTTTAAGGGACTTCCCCTTTAATTTTTTCAATTGATCTTTTGTTAATTTGTCCCTTTTAATTGTTAATTTGATATTCAAAAGAGTATGAAGAGACCCTTACTGACACAGAGTGGAGTCGAGTCAGGAGGTATATACCTGTAATGTTTCACTCCGTGAATAAATCTATACCAAGTAAAGATTGGCTCCAGTTTCTTCCTTCACCATCAGGCTATCAGGATTATAACATGGTAACAGAGAATGCTTGTCTAATGGTGGAGATTGGTAACTAGAGGAAAATTAAATTTCAGACAGAAACTTACAATCCGAGTTGCTTTTGTGAGAAATGGCTGAAAGCAAGTAGAAATGGAACTGGTTCATAATCTTAAAGGCTTCCACTGGGTCACCCTTCAGTCTTGTCTTTTCTGGAGAAAAGTGCCCAGGCTGTTTCACTTTTTATGAGGGTTAAATGCTCTCAATTCTTGTAAATCTTTGTTGCGACTTCTCCAGTGCCTCTATTTCCTTTTTCTAAATGGAGATCACAAATGTTGACAGTATTCCTACTGTAATCTAACCATTATTTTAAACAAGTTGAACATAACCTCCCTGCTTTTCAATTCTATCCCTCTAGAATGGAACCCTGTATCTGGGCCCCACACTTTAGGAAAGATGTGAAGTTCTTCGAGAGGGTGCAGAGGAGATTGATGAGACTAGCACCAGGGATGAGGGACTTCAGTTAGTTGGAAAGACTGGAGCAGCTGAAATTGTTCTCTAGATCACAGAGTTACTCGGACAGAGAAGTAGGCCATTCAGCCCATCGAGTCAATGGCGGCTCTGCAGAGCAAACCAGTCAGTTCCATTGCCCCGTTCTACCTCTGTAGCTCTGCAAATTTATTTCCCACAATTGCCCCTACAATTTCATTTTGAAATCGCTCATCGTCTCTGCTTCCCCCAACCACCAGCCTCTCAGGCAGCGAGTTCCAAGTCATCACCAGTCACTGTGTAAAAATACTTCTTCCTCACATCCCTCCTGCAATTCCTGCCGAAAACTTTCCCCCTCATCCATGCATCATCAGCGAATAGGAACAGCTTTTCTTTATCCACTTTATCTAAACCTGTCATAATCTTGTACACCGCCATCAAATCTCCCCTCACCCTCCTTTACTCCAAGGAGAACAATCCCAGACTGACGTCTATAATGAAGAGCAAACAGAATATGTTAATGCCTGAAATCAAATGGGAATGTTTGATTTCTGTTTTACCAATATTAGCTAAATATTGTACTGGACAGTAAAGCAATTGGAATAACTCACCTTGGGGGTAGTTCAGTGGAATATATTAACCTGATGTCCACCTACATTCCAGTGAAAGTCAGGAAATTGTAGGTGAAATGAATAAGCTGATCACGTTGCCCTCGAGGTGGCTGTGGTGGGGAAGAGACCATTGTTCACCTCCTTGTGGAATGTATCTTTGCAAAGAAGGTCTGGAGAGAGATGCAGTGGTTTTTGTCGAGGTTCATCCAGAGCAGTTCTGTGACACAGGACTCTGTGTTCTACGGGCTGTTCCCAGGGACACACAGCGATACAAACATCAACTCCAGCTGGAGGATAAACTCGGTGAAAGACGTTCTTTGGTCTGCCCGAAACTTGTTGGTCTTCCGGTGCGAAGAGTTGTCCCTGATCAAGTGTTGCAGACTGGCACATTCCAAGGTCCAGGACTACGGGCTGAGGGATGCACTAAAGCTTGGGGCAGCCGCCGCAAAGGCCCAGTGGGGAAAGGTCGCTGTCTAAGACCTTTCTGCCATAGTGCACCGAGGTGCTGGGAAAGGTATAGACCCATTGGGCTGTACAGCTCACAATGAATGTATGTAGTGAATACTAATTGTATTATAATTGTATCGAAGCACCTCAGAGTGCAACGTGATGTATGTTGATAACTCCAATACCATTGTCCTGTCTGTAATGACCATATTGAAACAATTGTAATATTCATTGATTGTGTTGAAGCACCTTGTGATCCATGTATAAAAGTTGAATCTGATTGCACTTTTTGTGATGGTGATTTAGAAATGTTTTACAAAACATGTTCTTTCAGGTATTTTATGAATAAAGTATACTTTTCAGAAGAAAAAAAAATTCGGCCCGTCCAGCCTGCTCCACCATTCAATAAGTTCATGGCTGATCTGGTCTGGTCTCAACTCCACTTTCCTTCCTACGCCTCATACCCTTTCATTCCCTTGTCAATCAAGGATTTGTCAATCAAACTGAGCCTTAAAAATAACCAATGACCCTGCCACCATCGCTCCCTGGGGAAGATAGTTCCATAGTCTGGCAACCCTCAGAGAAAAAAATTCTCCTAATCTCTGTCTTAAATGGGAGACCGCCTTATGTTTAAACCGTGTCCCCAATTCTAGTCTCTCCCATAAGGGGAAACATCCTTTCAGCATCCACCCTGTCAAGCCCTCTCAGGATCTTAAAAGTTGCAATAAGATCATCTCTCATTCTTCTGAACTCCAATGGATACAGGCCTAACCTGTCCAACCTTTCCTCAGAGGATAAACCCCTCATTCCAGGAATCAGGCGAGTGAACCTTCTCTGAACTGCTTCAAATGCAATTATGTCATTTCTTAAATAAGGAGACCAAAATCGTGCACAATACTCAAAATGTGGTCTCACCAAGGCCCTGTACAACTGCAGGAAAACATCCCTATTTTTATATTTCATTCCCCTCACAATAAACACCAACATGCCATTTGCCTTTCTAATCACTTGCTGTCCCTGAGTATTAACTTTGTGATTCATGTACCATGACACCCAGGTCCCTCTGTACCTCAGAGTTCTGCAATCTCATTGCATTTTAATGTGCTGTTTTTTTATTGTTCCTGCCAAAGTGGACAAGTTCACATTTTCCCCACATAATATTCCATCTGCCAAATTTTTGCCCCCTCACTGAACCTTCTATATCTCTTTGCAGACTCCTTGTGTCCACTTCACAAATTACTTTCCTATCAATCTCTGTGTCATCAGCAAATTGTAAATGGTTGAGGGCCCAGCACTGATCTCCTGTGGCATTCCACTTGTCACATCTTACCAACCCGAAAATGACCCATTTAAGCCTACTCTCTGTTTCCTGTTAGCTAACCAATCCTCTACCCATGCTAATATGTTACCGCCTCCACTACGAGCTCTTACTTTGTGGAGTAACCTTTGCTGTGACACCTTGTGAAATGCCTTCTGGAAATCTAAGTTTACCATATCTACAGGTTCCCTTTTATCCACATTTCTTGTTACTTCTTCAAAGAACTTCGATAAATTAGTAAATCACGATGGGCTCCCTGAACCCCATTTTCTAAGATTGTATGTCAACAGGAAAATAAAATCTCATTTCTCCCTCTGTCTCCTTTGCCAATGACCTAATAGAGGGACTCACTTTCTGTTAAAGAGCCTGTCAACCCCTCTCACCCACTTTGCATAAAGTGAATAAATTTTATCAGGAAATAAAATATTCTTACCGATAAAAGTTTATTAATGAAACAGAACATGGTTAAAACACACAAAATTACATGAGGGTCAGAGAAAACCAGAGTAAAAGGATGTGCACAATGTTCTGGACCCAAATGGTTTCTCTTTGGCTCCTCTGTTCCCATGACTCCCTGCTTTGGACACAGGGGCACTGAACCCCAGGAGTCAAGTCACCATCAGCCCCCCCTTCTGCACCCCGATTGGTTGGAGGCCCACTTCCCAGTCAGACTTCCAGCACCTTCCTGTCTCTCTATTACTGCAACGCCCATGAGAGAAAGCTAGCTGGAAATAGTAATACAGATAGTAAGAGTTTCTATAGATGTTTAAAAAAGAAAAGAGTTAACAAAGTGAGCGTTGGTCTTATAGAAAGTGAGTCTGGAGAATTAATAATGGAAAATAAGGAGATGAATTGAACAGTTACTTTGCATTGGTTTTCACTATCGGGGATACAATTAACAACCCAGAAATAGCTGTAAGTCAGGAAATGGAAAGGAGGATGGAATTCAAGAAAATTACAATCACCACAAAAGTGCCATTGAGCAAATTTTTTGGAGCAGTTTACCAACTGGGTTGCAGGCCCCATTATTCTCACCTAAATTCAGCCCTCAGCTCCGTTGCCTGGTTGTAATTGGCACGAGAAATAGAGCAACAGAAAGGTGCCGGAGGCTCAAATGGGAAGTTGAAACTTGTGGCTCTAAACCAAATATTAGGATCTCTGTAAAGACTGGTAAATTGTAAAAAGAAATTCAGATTAAAGGATCACAAAACAAGATATCAAGTTTTATGATTTACTACAACAAACAAACTAGAAGCAACATTAGCTAAACACCATTTTTGTGGGCAAGGTATAGCTTAAACTATCAATGAGAATTTTGCTCTTTGACTTTTAACATAATCAAAAATTCCACTCCATGGTTATACTTTACTCTGTTCCTGAAGTAGACACTCAATTATCATGGAACCTGTCCAGAGTGATTCTTTGCTCCTGAGGGTTTACTTCCATTCTTTTCCTTTCCCAGTCTGGCAACCTTAAACCCCAGAACCGTCTTTCACAGTGAAGGGTCTCGTGGGTTCTCCCTCTAACTCAAGCAAGGCAAATCTTCCAGTCTCATTTTAAATCCTTGTGAATTTGGTCTTTTCAATCTGAGCACAAGGTCCCATCCACATTCGCGTGTGTTGAAAGAGACTTGCTGCCTCTATCAGCTCTCTCTCTCTTGGATCCTGGCAGACTGATCTGTCTGTGAAATTCAGAGAAGCCTTTTAGAAGAACTTTACAACCCAATCCTACAATGGCTTCCTATGCATCCTTCTCCAATCAAAGCCCATCTCCATGGCAATGTGAATCACATGGGCCTTGTATCCAGGTAGGAATGCCAATTAGTTATCTTTCAGACTCCCAACATCATTCTATCTGGAAATTAAATAGACAATTAAAGTGTAGTCGTTTACAAAATCTGACATTTAAATACCTCCATGGAGTTTGGAGACTAACAGACTAACTGATATTGAAGGATGCATGACATTAAGTAGGGACAGGAAGCTTGGAAAAGGTAAAGGGATGGCACTGTTAATTAATGGTGGCATTACCGCAATAGAGAGGGATGATCTAAGTTCAGGAAACCAGGATATAGAAGCAGTTTGGGTAGAGATGAGAAATGATAAAGGCAAGAAGTCACTTGTGGGAGTGGTGTACAGGCCCCCTAGCAGTAACCACATGGTAGGATGGAGTATAAAGAAAGAAATAATGGGAGCTTGTCAGACGTTACAGTGATAAATATAAGGGATTTAAATCTACATACACACTGAAAAAATCAGATAGGCCAAGGTAGCCTAGATGGGGAGTTCACAGAACATTTTCAGGATAGTTTCTTAGAATAGCACATTCTTCAGCCAGACAGCAGGCTATATTAGACCTGATATTGTGCAATGAGATAAGATTAATTAATGACGACATAGTGAAGGCACCCCTAGGTAGCAGCAATCACAATCTGATTAAATCTTATCTTCAATTTGAGGGAGAGGGTCCAAGACAAGTATTTTAAACTTAAAGAAGGGCAGTTATGAGGGCATGAAAGCAGAGCTAACTAAAGTGAACTGACAAATTAGGTTATGGGATGCATCAATAAAGATGCAGTGGCAGACATTTAAAGGGATATTTCAAGATATGCAGAATAGATACACTCCAACAAGAAAGAAAAATTCCAAGGGGAGGACGCACCATCTGTGGTTAACTATAAAAGTTAAAGATAGCATCAAACTTAAAGCGAAAAGAGCTGGCAGGTAAGAAGACTGGACAGAATATAAAAACAGCAAAGACTGACCATAAGAGATAAGGAGCGAAAAATTAGAGTATGAGAGAAAGCTAGCTGGAAATAGAAAAACAGATAGGAAGAGTTTTTATAGATGTTTAAAAAAGAAAAGTTAACAAAGTGAACGTTGGTCTTATAGAAAGTGAGTCTGGAGAATTAATAATGGAAAATAAGGAGATGGCAGATGAGTTGAACAGGTATTTTGCATTGGTCGTCACTATAGGGGATACAATTAACAACCCAGAAATAGCTGTAAATCAGGAAATGGAAAGGAGGGTGGAATTCAAGAAAATTACAATCACCACAAAAGTGGTATTGAGCAAATAGTTGGAGCTGCAGGCTGACAAGAACCCAGGTCTTGATGGACTTTATCCTCGGGTCTTAAAAGAAGTGGCTAGTGAGATAGTTGATGTGTTGGTTTTAATTTTCCAAAATTTCCTAGATTCGGGGAAGATTAGATTGGAAAATGGTGAATGTAACTCCTTCATTCAAAAAGGCAGGCAGACAGGAAACTGGAAACGACAGGCCAGTTAGCTTAACATCTGTCATAGGGAGAGTCAACAAGGCTTTGTGAGAGGAAAATCATATTTATCCAATTGATTGGAGTTCTTTGAAGAAGTAACATCTGCTGTGGATAAAGCGGAACCAGTGGAATACTATTCTTAGATTTCCAGAAAGCATTTGAAAAGGCGCCACATCAAAGGTTATTGCAAGAAATAAGAGCTTATGCTGGATGGGGTAAGATATTGGCATGGATAGAAGATTGGTCAGCTAACAGGAAACACGGTAGGCATAAATGGGCCAGTTTCTGATTGGCAAAATGTGACAAATGGTGTGCCATAGGGATCAGTTCTGGGGCTTCAACTTTTTACAAGTTATAGAAATGACTTGGCCGAAGGGACCGAAGGTATGGTTGCTAAATTTGCAGATGACACTAAGATAAGTAGTAAATTAAGTTGTGAAGAGGACATAAGGAGACTACAAAGGGATATTTACAGGTAAACTGAGTGGGGTAAGTGAGTGGGGAAAGATCAGGCAAATTGAGTATATCCACTTTGGCAGGAAGAATAAAAAATAAGCACGTTATAGATAGAGAGAGAGATTGCAGAGCTGTGAGATGCAGAGGGATCTGGGTGTCCTTGTGCATGCATCGCAAAAATTTATGATGCAGGTACAGTAAGTCATTAGGAAAGCTAAAAGAATGTTATTGTTAGAAGTAGGGAGGTTATGCTTCAGTTATAAAGGGCATTGCTGAGACCACATCTGGAGTATTGGTCTCCTTATTTAAGTAAGGATGTAAATGTATTGGAAGCAGTTCAGAGAAGGTTTACTAGATGAATACCTTGAATGGGCGGGTTGTCTTATGAGGAAAGGTTGGACAGGCTGGGCTTGTATCCGCTGAAGTTTAGAAGACTAAGAGGTGCCTTGATTGAAACATATAAGATCCTGAGGGGCCTCGACAGGGTGGATGTGGAAAGGGTGTTTCCTCTTGTGGGAGAATTTGAAAATTGGGGTCACGGTTTAAAAGTAATGGGTCACCCCTTTAAAACAGAGGAGAACTTTTTTCTCTCCGAATGTAGAGAGTCTTTGGATCTCTCTTCCTCAAAGGCCGAGGAAGCAGAGTCTTTGAATATTTTTAAGGCAGAGCGAGATAGGTTCTTGATAAGCAAGAAGTAAAAGGTTATCGGGGGGGGAGGGGGTAAGTGGGAATGTGGAGCTGAAGTTACAATCAGATCAGCCAGGACCTTATCGATTGGTGGAGCAGGCTCGAGGGTCCGAGTGGCCTACTCCTGCTCCTAATTCATATGATCCTATGTTATCACATGCTTTATAATGGATTCAAGCATTTTCCCTACTACTGATGCCAGGTTAACAGGTCTGTAGTTCCCTGTTTTCTCTCTCCCTCCTTAAACAGTGGGTGACATTGGCCACCTTCCAACATGCAGGAACCATTCCAGAATCTATAGAATTTTGATAGATGATCACCAATGCATCCACTATCTCTACAGCCACCTCCTTCAACACTCTGGGATGTAGATCATCAGGTCCAGGAGATTTAACAACTTTCAACCCCATTCATTTCTCCAGTACTACATTTTTACCAATACTAATCTCGATCAGTTCCTCATGCTCACTAGTCCCGTGGCTCTCTAGCATTTTGGGGATGATTTTTGTATCTTCCTCTGTGAGGACAGACACACATTGTTTAGTTTCTCTGCCAATTCCTTATTCCCCTTTATAAATTCTCCTGTCTCTGCCTGGAATGGACCCACATTTCTCTTTGCTAATCTTTTCCTTTCCACATACCTATAGAAGCTTTTACAGTTTTTTATATTTCTCACCAGTTTGCTCTCATGTTCGATTTTCTCTTTCTTTATCAGTTTCTTGGTCCTCATTTCCTGAATTCTAAAAAAGCTCCAATCCTCAGGCTTATTATTTTTTTGGCCACTTTATGAGCCTCTTCCTTTGATCTAATGCAATCTTTATATTTTCTGTTATCCACAGTTGCATCACTTTTCCTGTTGGATTTTTATTCTTTAAAGGAATCTATATTTGTTGTAAAGATATAATAATTCCTTCAATTTCTATTGCCTGTCTACCATCATAACTTTTCATGTAGTTTCCCAATCTACCACAATCAACTTGACCCTCAAACTATCAGAGTTTTCTTCTGTGAGAAACACCCAGATAAATTATACAGAAGAACCATCTAACCAGCACAGCCCATCTCCATGGCAACCTGCCACACTTTGGAGGGTTCCAAACAGGATTGCAAATCTTTTACATTCCAAACACCCTTTCATTCTGTGATCCCAGTGAAATATGAAACTAGATATTCGCAACAAGTCTCAAAGAGCATCAGCCACTGGGGCAAAGTCATGAGACTGGCCAGTCCAGCAGAAAGAAACCCTCCAATCTTCCCAATTCATCAACTGCCAGAATGAACATGGTTCAGTCCTGAATGTGATTAACAGCAACAATAACAGCAGAATCCAACCCCTGGAATCACTTGTGAACTCGCTGGTGTCTCAGAAGGTGGGATGACTGAGTGAAACCCTTCCCACACTGAGAGCAGGTGAACAGCCTCCTCCCGGTGTGACCTTGCTGATGTCTCAGCAGGTGGGATGACTGAATAAATCCCTTCCCACACTGAGAGCAGGTGAATGGCCTCTCCCCAGTGTGAAGTCGCTGGTGTGTCTGCAGATGGGATAACTGAGTGAAGCCCTTCCCACATTCAGAGCAGTTGAACAGCCTCTCCCTAGTGTGAACCCGCTGGTGTATCCGCAGATGGGATAACTGAGTAAATCGCTTCTCACATTCAGAGCAGGTGAACAGCTTCTCCCCAGTGTGAACTCGCTGGTGTGTCCGCAGATGGGATAACTGAGTGAATCCCTTCGCACATGCAGAGCATGTGAACAGCCTCTCCCTAGTGTGAACCTGCTGGTGTCTCTGCAGGTGAGATAACTGAGTGAATCCCTTCGCACATGCAGAGCAGGTGAACGGCCTCTCCCCAATGTGAAATCGCTGGTGTCTCAGCAGGTTGGATGACCGAGTGAATCCCTTCCCACATTCAGAGCAGCTGTACGGCCTCTCCCCGGTGTGAACTCGCTGGTGTGACTGCAGTCTAAATAACTGACTGAATTCCTTCCCACACTCAGAGCAGGTGAACAGTCTCTCCCCGGTGTGAACTCGCTGGTGTGACTGCAGTCTAAATAACTGACCGAATCCCTTCCCACACTCAGAGCAGGTGAACGGCTTCTCCCTGCTGTGAACTCGCTGGTGTGTCTGCAGGTTGGATAACCGAGCAAAACCCTTCCCACACTCAGGGCAGGTGAATGGCCTTTCCCCAGTGTGACTGCGCCGATGAGTTTCCAGCTCAGACGGGGCTTTGAATCCTTTCCCACAGTCCCCACATTTCCACGGTTTCTCCATGGTGCCCTTGTGTCTCTCCAGGTTTGACAATCAGTTGAAGCCTCGTCCACACACAGAACTTGTCCATGAACTCCCTGCTGTGAATGGTGCAATGTTTTTTCAGTCTGTGTAACTGATTAAAGCTCTTTCCACAGTCAGTGCACTGGAACACTCTCACTCGGGTGTGTGTGTCGGTCCTTTTCTAGTCACACTGATGTTAAAATCTTTTAAGGCAGACAGAACAGAGAAACATTTTTCCTTCCAGATTCAAAAGCTGATGATATTCAGGTCCCGAAGAATCCAGTGACTCTCTGAGAACCTAACCTTTGATTTCAGATTTCTGTCTGTAAATCCAACCCTGCTGATATCCTGTAAAAAGAATTCACAACCGTCATCATGATCAGTACAGGATAGAAATTCAGAACAGGCAATCCTAGTTTCTATGGGACATTCTTTACTGTCTCGTTCCCCAAAAGCTGTAAAACTCCATCACACACTCTCTCTCTCTCTGCATTCGCACTCTGCAGTACCTAATATACACCCTCCCAATTCTCCTGAAGGTTCATTTTGATCGACAGATCCACGCTCACCACTTCCTGTTAGGACACAGAGATCATAAGAAATAGGAGCAGTATGAGGCCATTTGGCCCATTGAGCCTGCTTAGACATTCAATGAGATTATAGCTGATCTACCTCAGCACCAGCTTCCCACACAATCTCCAATATCCCTCAATATCCTTCAATTTATTCAATGAGCCAGCCTCCTCTGGTCCCTGTGGAAGAGAATTCCAACATGCTGAGACACCAGCAAGTTCACTCCGGCGAGAGGCCATTCCCTTGCTCTGAGTGTGGGATACGGCCCTCTGAGGAACAAAATTCCTCCTCATCTCCGTCTTCAATGGGAGACATCTTATTTTTAAACTATGTCCCTATTTCTAAATTCCCCCATGAGTGGAAACATCCTCTCAGCATCTACCCTGTCAAGCTGCCTCAGAATCCAATATGTTTCAATAAGATTCTTCTCATTCTTCTCAATTCCAATTTGTATAGGCCCAACTTGCTCAATGTTTCCTCATAAGACAATCCCTTCATCCCAGGAGTCAGCCTGGTGAACATTCTCTGCCTTTATATTTCTTGCTATTTGTCGGTCATATTCGAGTTTCTAATTTTGTTCATGATGCTTTGCTGGTATCTAAGACTTTTCCATACTAGTGGCCCACCAATAATCTTTGCAGCATTGAAAATCATCAACAGGGCTGCTAGTCTTAAAAATATGTCTGTGCCTACAGTAATGGGCCAAGTGTTATATACAGTGCAGGATTATTTGAACAGAGATATAGGTGGGATATGAGGAAGGACTTTATTTCAGCAGCAGGTGCTCAGGTCCTAGAACTCGCTGCCTCTGAGGATGTTGGAAGCGGAGATAATCAATAATTTCAAATTAAAATTGGTTGATAACTTGAAGGAAATAAACTTGCAGGGGAACGGGGATATCGAGGGGTAATGGGGCAGACTGGATTGCTCGACAGAGAGTTAGCATGTACTCGAGTTACCGAATGGGCTCGATCTGTGCTGAAATGACTCTAGGACTGAAATAAATAACATAGCTACAGTGCTATATTACCAGACTAGAAATAATAATAAATGTATTTTGATACAGAACCATAAATAATGCTTCTAATATGCGCCATATAACGACACCAGACATACCTCTGTCCTATATTAATTTACTGTCCCCTTAAATGTCAGTCATCTCCTGGGGAAACCATCCCTTTAATTGTGAACATTAGGAAAGAGACCATCCTTTTAGCCAGACAAATAAATGTGTCAAGCTGAGGGAACAAAGGATGTCAATGTCTTTAAGGGAGAGAGAGAGACCTGGGCCAACCTTTCCAGAGTCTGCACCCTCCCTGGATTCACTTCCTATCCCTTCAGTTCCTGCAAGACAACAATTTCCCCCCAGAATGAGAAAAGAAATGGAAAGGGGGAGAAAAGAAAGTGTTTTACTCACAGATGTTGGACACAGGAGGAAGTTTTATTCTGCGTGAAGCTCAATCTTCATTCACACAACGCATGCGCTCTGATTGGCTGGAGGACCAGAGTGCTTCCAGTCCTCCAATTCTTCCCATTGGTCAGTCCCTCAACATGACGGGAAGGGGGCGGGCTCTCCTCCGCACATGCGCAGCTTCCCCTCTCTCGTGTTATCAGAGCGGCTGCTCGCTCTGGCCGGAGCCGTCAATCGGTAAAAACAAAAAAACTGCGGATGCTGGAAATCCAAAACAAAAACAGAATTACCTGGAAAAACTCAGCAGGTCTGGCAGCATCGGCGGAGAAGAAAAGAGTTGACGTTTCGAGTCCTCATGACAGTTCTGTTGAAGGGTCATGAGGACTCGAAACGTCAACTCTTTTCTTCTCCGCCGATGCTGCCAGACCTGCTGAGTTTTTCCAGGTAATTCTGTTTTTGTTTTGCCGTCAATCGGTTGCCTGGAAACCTTGGCTCGACGAGTTGGAGGGAGGAACAATGGGTGGGGGCGGGGCTCCCGTGGCCATGCGCATGCCCTGCAGACTGGAACTTGAGGACGTCACCGCGGAGCACAGTGATTCCTATTGGCTGATTCAGGCAGGGTTCCATTGTGGACGTCACAATGCGGAAGTTGGACCATGAGCTTCAGACAAACTTCCTCCTCTGGACAACATCTGTGAGGAAATCAATGTTTCCCCCTTTCCATTTCTTTTCTCATTCTGGGGCAAATTGTTGACTTGCAGGAACTGAAGGGAAAGGAAGTGAATCCAGGGAGGGTGCAGACTCTGGAACGGTTGGTCCAGGTCTCTCTCTCTCTTAAAGACATTGACATCCTTTGCTCCCTCAGCTTGACACATTTATTTGTCTGGCTAAAAGGATGGTCTCTTTCCTAATGTTCACAGTTAAAGGGGTGGTTTCCCCAGGAGATGGCTGACATTTAAGGGGGCAGTAAGTTAATGTAGAACAGAGATTTGTCTAGTGTATATTCTTTATGGTTCTTTAGCAGCAGAATCATTACAGAACAGAAGGAGCCCATTTTGGCAACTTGAGTCCATGTTGACTCTCTGTAGAGCAACCCAGTCATCCCATTCCCCCTTTGTATCCCCATTCCCTTGCAATTGTATTCTATTCAAGTGCCCGTTCAATTTCATTTTAAAATCGTGAATCGTCTCCACTTCTACCACCTTCATATGCAGCGAGTTCCAGGTCATGAACAATCACTGCCTAAAAAAGATTCATCTTCAGATTCTCCCTGTCTCTCTGATCAGGAAATATACTTATATGAAGATTTTCTCATTTTGGAGAGGAAGTAATGAATTGCATCTGTAAATCAGAATGAATGAGCCCTTTCCGGAGAATTGGGAGGGTGTACATTAGGTACAGCGAAGTGAGAATAGAAGCAGACTGCGCGGGATGGGGAATGAGAGAGGAAAGAATGTTCCATAGAAACTAGAATTGTCTGTTCTGAATTTCTATCCTGTACTGACAGTGATGATTTTTGTAAATTCCTGTTACAGGCTATTAGAAGGGGAGGATTTACAGACAGAAATCTCAAACCAAACTTCACATCAAGATCTGACAGAGTCACTCAATTCATCAAGACCTGAATATCATCAGCCTTTGACTCTGGGAGAAATGTTTGTCTGTTTTGTCTGCTTCATAAAATTTCAAATATTAGTTTGATTGGAAAAGCACCGAGACACACACACACCCAAGTGAGGGTGTTTCCAATGCACTGACTGTGGGAAAGAGCTTTAACCAGTTCCACAGTCTGAAAAAAAATCACTTCATTCACCATGGAGAGAAACCATACAGGTGTTCTATGTGTGGACGAAACTTCAGCTGATCATTGAACCTGGAGAGACACAAGGACACCCGCACCATGGAGAAACCGTGGAAATGTGGGCACTGTGGGAAGGGGTTCACATCCCCCTCGAAGCTGGACACCCATCGGCGCATTCACACTGGGGAGAAGCCGTTCATCTGCTGTGTGTGCGGAAAGGGATTTGCTCAGTCATCCAACCTGCTGTCACACAAGCGAGTTCACACTGGGGAGAGGCCATTCATCTGCTTTGTGTGTTGGAAGAGATTCACTGAGTCATCTAGCCTGCGGAGACACCAGAAACTTTTCAACTGATCACAAATTTTGCTGTTACTGCTGCTGTTAATCACATCCAGGACTGAACCACGTTCATTCTGACAGTTGGTGAAGTGGGAGGGTCAGAGGGTTTCTTTCTGCTGGACTGACCGGTCTCACAACTTTGCTTCCAATGGGCTGATGCTCTTTGAGACTTGTTGTGAATATCTAGCTTCATATTTCATATGAATTACAGAACGAAAGGGTGTTTGCAATGGAAAAGATATTTAGTTTGAAACTGTTTGGAACTCCCCAGAACATGCCAGGTTGCCATGGAGATGGGCTGTGCTGGTTGGAAGGTTCTTTTGTTTAATTTATCTGGGTGTTTCTCACAGAAGGAAACTACAAAGGTACCAGTCTAAGCTGCCTGTGGTAGATGGGGAAGCTACATTAAAATTTATGATGCTAGACAGACAATTTAAGGAATGCAGAGGCAGTGGCTTTTGGTATTGTCACTGGACTAGTAATCCAGAGACTCAAGGGGATGCTTTGGGGTCGTGGGTTTGAGTTTCACCTTAGCAGATCGTGCAATTTGAATTCAGTCAATAAAAATCTGGAATTAATTAGAAAAGTGTACCCAGCTTCCCTACAACAAATTGAGCCAATCAGCTTGGAGTCCCTTCTAACTGTGAACTATAACTTGTATCTAAACAGGGTGTCCTGAAACACCTGGTGCTCTGACCCCTTCCTGACCTTAACACCAGTTTTTTCCTTTAAGCTACATTACAGTATCTGGAACTTAAAGGGACAGGCAATTGAAGACTTTTCATCATTAAGCTTACATACAGGATCATTTGGTAACATAAGCCTTATTAATTACACAAATGTTTTATCGAGGTGAAGTCTAACAGCGAACATTGATAAACTGGCTGACTCCAGCTATTTTGTGACTTTTTAGTGACTACAATGTACTGACATCACCAAACCTAAACAAGTAGAACTTTCACACCCCTTAACCTTGTGTTAATCCTCACTATGAGGTGAATCTGGGTAACATGTTCATCAATCTGATCCACATACTGTCGAGGTGCAGCCACTATCTAACACAGCACAGTTGAATGAGTCTGTGACTAACACACTCATCACTGGACCAAAGCTCCTTGTGACTAGTACAATTCCTTCAGAGTGATCATCATCATCTTCAGCCTCAGAATTCTCTGTATCATGTGTCACTTCGAAGACCCTGATCTTCCACTTTGGGCAGTTCATCACATAATGATATTTTGAGTCAGACCTGAAACACCTGTTAATTGTTCCCTGGTCATTCCTGGGGTTCATTCACTTATTAGCTCGAATCCTGACTCTTGTTGTGATATCCAAATCTGCTAATTCTCCTCATCCCAATCTTAAATGGTGGACCTCTTATTCTTAAATTGTGTACGCTGGCTCTAGTCTCTTCCACAAGTGGGAACATCCTTGTGGTATCTACCCTATCAGAACCCCTCAGGATCTTATATGTTTCACTAAGATCACCTCTCATTCTTCTAAACTCCATTGGGTATCGGCCCGACCCAACCTTTCTCCATAAGATAAGCCCCTCAGCCCAGGAATGAGTCAAGTAAACCTACTCTGTACTGATTCTAACACAATTAATTTGTTATCAAATAAGGAGACCAGAACTGTACACCGTGTTCCAGATGTGGTCTCACCAAGGCCCTATACAACTGCAGTAAAACTCCCCTGCTTTTATATTCCATTCCCCTCGCAATAAACATCAATTCCATTGGGCTTCCAAATCGCTTGCTGTACCTGTGGATTAACTTGTTGTGATTCATGTACTAGGACACCAGTGTCCCTCTGTACCTGAGAGTTCTGCAATCTCTCTCCATTTTAATAGTGGAATAATATTATAATAGTAATGATGTAATAATCTCTGTGTATTACCTGAGTGACCAGCAAATTGATGTAGGATCAATAAGATTAGAGAGATGAATGCTGTCAAGAAAACAAGGAATTGTAATATGTTTCTTCTGCTAATAACCCTGTCATGTTTACTATAAATGAGAAAACAGGCTGTTGGGGTGTCAATATGGTAATTGGATTAAGAGCTAGAGTGACTAAAGCCAACAGTAAGAAGTGGTTTTGATATGTTAACGAACCAAGAGGAAATTCAATCAGAGTTTTACACAAAAAAAGATAATAAGACAATATTGTTTTACATAAAGCAATTTTTGTAAAATTTGTTCATGGGATGCAGACGTCACTGGCTAGGACAGTCTTTACCCTTGCTCAGAGGGCATTTAAGAGTCAAGCACATTGCTGTGGGTCTGGAGTCACAGGTAGGCCAGACCAGGGAAGGACGGCAGATTTCCTTCCCTAAAGGACATTAGTGAACCAGGTGGGTTTTTACAACAATTGACAATGGCTTCATGATCATCATCAGACTTTTAATTCCAGATTTTTATTGAGTTCACATTTCACCATCTGCCATGGTGGGATTTGAACTCGGGTTCCTAGAGCATTACCCTGGGTCTGTAGCATACCTGTCCAGTCACAATAGCACTATACCACCATGTTGAATGTTGAATTAAGTTGTAATATTGAATTAAGTTGTTTTAGTTCACATGGGATACATCCAGATTGAAAAAGGTGTAAGGAAAGTAAAAATAAGGTATGTTTTTACAAGTCTAAGAACTAAAGTATAGAACGAGTGTAATCAGTTCTGGGAAGAAAGCATTTCTGAAGAAACTGGTTGAGACAATAAGAGATCAAAGGGAAGGAAAACATTTATGGAAATACTGAAGCCTATGTGAGGGGGTAGCTGTTGAGATCTCCCAGAAGACAGCAGGATAGCTGGTCAGATCTCCCAGAAAACAATGTGAACAAGACCAGAATGGAAGATCTAGTTGCTGCCAGCCTGAGAAGACACTTCCAAGGAAAAAGCACTGTGTGATAAAAATTACTGGAACCCTATAGATTTTAGAACCAATAAGGATAGTTGCTGAACAGAAAATGGGAAGGTTAGCTCTGAGGGTAGTTAAGTCAAGATTTATGGAAGTGTTTTAAAGTACAGTTTACTTTGTGAAGCTCTTGTATTTAAGTGTAATTGTATTCTTTTTATTCTTTTAATAAATGTTTGCTATAAATCATCACAAATAGTCAGAGCCATTATTTCCTTATTTCAGAACCTCTCCTCATAATATCCATATTGTAAAAACCATTTTGGCAGCTGTTTCAAGTTTCCCATTGGGATTTGGGCAGCTCAGCATTTACCATCAGCTGCGCCATAACAATGCGTGGCTGAAAGACCGGTGTGAGAGAAACGGGTTTCCATTCATGGGGCACTGACACCAGTACTGGGGAAATTGGGAGCTGTACAATTGGGACGGTCTTTACTGAACCGTGCTGGGACCAGTGTTCTGGGGAGTTTTAGAATGAGAGTGATAGAGAGGGCTTTAAACTAAATAGTGGGGGGAAGGGATCATGCAAGAGGAGATGTGGCGAATCAAAGGGAAATAATGAGGTAACAGAGCAAAGTAGTGATTTGGATAATGATAACCAGAGTGTGGCAGGAAGGGACAGAGAGTACAAATTTTAGAGTGCACCAGCAGGTAGGACCAGAGAGTGCAAAAATGGTAAAAAGGCAGAGTTAAAATCTCTGTATCTGAATGTGTGCAGAGTTCCTAACAAAATTGATGAATTGTTAGCATTAATAGAATTAAATATGTATGACTTGATAGCCATTACAATACATGGTTGCAGGGTGACCAAGGGTGGGACCTACATATTGAAGGGTATTTGATATTTCAAAAAGATAGGAACCTAGGAAAAGGTGGTGGGGTAGCTCTGTTAATTAAGGATGACATTAGTACGAGATGGCCTTGGCTCGACACAGCAAGATGTTGAATCAGTTTGGGTAAAGATAAGAAATATTAAAGGTAATGGGGAAATTCGGAGCTGTACTGTTGGGACTGTCTTCATCTGAACCGTGCAGGGACCAATGTTCTGGGGAGTCTTATAACCAGGGTGGTAGAGAGGGCTTTAAACTAAATAGTGGGGAGAAGGGATCATGCAAGAGGAGATGTGGCAAATCAAAGGGAAATAATGAGTAGGCCTCCTAGCAGTAGTTACATGGTAGGACAGGATGTACAGGAATAATTAAATGGGGCATGTAAGAAAAGGACAGCAATAGTCATGGATGACTTTAATCTACATGTGGATTGGGGAAATCGCATTGGCAAAGGGTGCCTGGGACAGGAGTTAATCGTCTTTCTTGTAAATCTCATCAATGAACCAAGAGGAGGAAGATCCAAACCTCCATCAGTATCCAACTGATACTGGCATCCACCTCACTAAATACTTTGCTTCTGATTTTACTTTTGTTAGGAACTGACAATGCCAGTGAGTTTCAATCCTTCACCATTAAGCAAGCACTCTCTGTTACCATGTAATAATCCTGACAGCCTTAGTGTGAAGGAAGAAACTGGAGTCAATCTTCACTTGGTATTTATTTATTCAGTGACTCTTTATAGGTGCTTACATAGCCATCCAATCAATGCCCTCCACCTTTATACACTTAACCTCAATTGAAACAATTAACACCCAGCGTCAGAGCATCTAAAAGGTCTCTAATCGGTGTGACTGCCATGGTGTCTCAGCAGCTCGGAAGGACAAGGAGCAGGTGAATAGCCTCTCTCCTCCGTGTGAACTCGGTGATGCTTCCGCAGGCTGGATGAATCAGCGAATTCCTTCTCACACTCAGAACAGCTGAAAGGTTTCTCCCCAGTGTGAACTCGCTGGTGTCTCAGCAGGTTGGAGGATTGAGTGAATCCTTTCCCACACACGGAGCAGGTGAACAGCTTCTCCCCACTGTGAACTCTCCGGTGTTTTCGCAGGTTGGATGAATTAGGGAACCGCTTCCCACACTCTGAGCAGGAGAACGGCCTCTCTCCAGTGTGAATGCGTTGGTGTGTCAGCAGATTGGTTGAACAAGTGAAACCCTTCCCACACATGGAGCAGGTGAATGGCCTCTCTCCAGTGTGAACCATCTGGTGTTTCAGACGGTTGGTTAACCGATTGAGCTCCTTCTCGCACACGGAGCAGGAGAACAGCCTCTCCCCGGTGTGAACTACGCAGTGGTTCTGCAGGGTGGATGATCTACTGAATCCCTTCCCACACACGGAGCAGGTGAATGGCCTCTCCTCGGTGTGAACTCGCTGGTGTGCAATGCGCTGGGATGACTGAGTGAATCCCTTGTCACATACAGAGCAGCTGAATGGCCGCTCCCCACTGTGAACTCGCTGGTGAGCAACCAGGTGGGATGAGTGAGTGAATCCCTTCCCACACTCAGAGCAGGTGAATGGCCTCTCCCCGGAGTGAACCCGTCGATGAATTTCAAGCGCAGATGGGGTACGAGATCCCTTCCCACAGTCCCCACATTTCCACGGTTTCTCCATGGTTTGGGTGTCCTTGTGTCTCTCCAGGTTTGATGATCAGTTGAAGCCTCGTCCACACATGGAACATGTGTAATGGTCTCCCCGCTGTGAATGGTCCAACGTTTTTCAGTCTGTGTAACTAGTTAAAGCTCCTTCCACAGTCAGTGCGCAGGAACATACTCACTTGGGTGTGTGTATCTCGGTGCTCTTCCAATCATGCTGATTTTTAAGCCTGAAGCAGACAGAACAAGCAAACATTTCTCCTTCTGGGTTCAAAGGCCGACGATATTCAGGTACCAATGAAGTGAGTGACTCTGTGAGATCTTGATATGACATTTGGTTCGAGATTTTGGTCAGCAAATCCTCCTCTTCCATCATCCTGTAAAAGGAGTTTACAAAAGTCATCACTGTCAGAACTGAATATAAATTCAGAACAAACAATTCTAGTTGCTGTGGAACACCCTTTCCTCTCTCGTTCCCCAAAAGCTGTAAATCTCTGCCCTGCAACTCTCCCTCCATTCTCACACTCTTGTGCCTGATATACACCCTCACAATTCCCCTTAAGGTGCTGATTCATGCTGATCAGCAGATCCATGCTCACTCCTTCCGGTCTGAAAGCTGAAAATTTAAATCTAAGTTTATTTACTGATCAGACACAATGGAAGAATCAGAGGAAGAACTTTGTTTTGGTCGTGAGTGATCATGATCTGGAATTCGATGATGACGAGGGTGGTGGAAGCAGAGGTGATCAATCATTTTAAAATGAAATTGGACGGACACTTGAAAGTAACAAATTTGCAGGACTATGGAGATAGAGAGAGGGATGGGACTTTTTGGATTGCTACACAGAGAGCTGGCAAGGACTAGAGTTGCCGAATGGATTCCTTCTGTGCCATAATGACTCTACAATTGGAAATATATAACATAACTAAAGTACTAGAAGATTAGAAATGATCAGTTAACTTTATTACAGAATCTTAAACAATATATCTAATACGTGCCATATAACAACACGAGACATAGCTCTGTCCTGCATTAATTTACTGTCCCTTTAAATGTCAGCCTTCTCCTGGGGAAACCACCCCTTTCATTGTGAACATTAGGAAAGAGACCATCCTTTTAGCTAGACAAAATAAATGTGTCAAGCTGAGGGAGCACAGGATGTCAATGTCTTTAAGAGAGAGAGAGACCTGGGCCAACCTTTCCAGAGTCTGCACCCTCCCTGGATTCACTTCCTTTCCCTTCAGTTCCTGCAAGTCAACAATTTGCCCCCAGAATGAGAAAAGAAATGGAAAGGGGGAGAAACTAAAGTGTTTTACTCACAGATGTTGGACACAGGAGGAAGTTTTAGTCTGTGTGAAGCTCAATCTTCATTCACACAAAGCCCGCGCTCTGATTGACTGGAGGACCAGAGTCCTTCCAGTCCTCTTAATCTTCCCATTGGCCAATTCCTTCGTTTAAAAGGAAGGGGGCGGGCTCTCCCTCGCACATGCGCAGCTTCCCGTCTCCCGAGTTCTCCGAGCGGCTTCGCGCTCTGGCCGGTGACGTCACCCGGTTGGTCTTTGACTCTCGAAAGAGAAAAATTTCTCTCTTCTGTCTGTGGGAAAAGGTTTCAAACATCAGGCAGCGTCCTGCGTGTCGTCAAGATTCAAACTGATCACCCAATCTGGATAGACTCAAGGACACAGACTTTGTAGAGAAACCGTGGAGATTTCGGGACTGAGCAAAGATATTCACCAACCTGTTCACACTGAGGAGAGGGAGAGGCCATTCACCAGCTCCATGTGGGAAGTGGTTTACAGGTTCTATCAGCTGCTGACTGACCCATCAGCGACTTCACACTGAGGAGAGGGAGAGGCCATTCACCAGCTCCATGTGTGAAATGGTTTACAGGTTCTATCAGCTGCTGACTGACCCATCAGCGACTTCACACTGAGGAGAGGGAGAGGCCATTCACCCACTCCATGTGGGAAGTGGTTTACAGATTCTATCAGCTGACTGACCCATCAGCGACTTCACACTGAGAGGGAGAGGCCATTCACCCACTCCATGTGGAAAGTGGTTTACAGGTTCTATCAGCTGCTGACTGACCCATCAGCGAGTTCACACTGAGGAGAGGAAAAGGCCATTCACCCGCTCCATGTGGGAAGTGGTTTACAGGTTCTATCAGCTGCTGACTGACCCATCAGCGACTTCACATTGAGGAGAGGAAAAGGCCATTCACCAGCTCCATGTGGGAAGTGGTTTACAGATTCTATCAGCTGACTGACCCATCAGCGAGTTCACACTGAGGAGAGGAAAAGGCCATTCACCCGCTCCATGTGGGAAGTGGTTTACAGGTTCTATCAGCTGACTGACCCATCAGCGACTTCACACTGAGGAGATGGAGAGGCCACTCACCCGCTCCATGTGAGAAGTGGTTTACAGGTTCTATCAGCTGACTGATCCATCAGTGACTTCACACTGAGGAGAGGGAAAGGCCATTCACCCGCTCCATGTGGGAAGTGGGTTACAGATTCTATCAGCTGCTGACTGACCCATCAGCGACTTCACACTGAGGAGTGGCTGTTAATGTGCTCACTGTGTGGAAAGGGATTCATTCAGTTCGCCCACCTGCTCACAGAACAACGCAGTCACCCAGGGGAGTGTCCATTCACCTGCTCCGAGTGTGGGAAGAGATTCACTTGGTCATCCAGTCATGAACCATATTCATTCTGACAGTAGCTCAATTGCTCTTTGCCAGTGTTTATGCTCCACATGAGCCTCTTCCAATTCGACTGCACTGACCCCTGTCAGCAGAACCTTCTATTCCTTTCTCCCTCGAGTGTTCATCCTGTCCCTCTTCAATGGACCTATCTTGTTTACCTCAATCGCCCCCTGTGGTAGCGAGTTCCAAATTCTCACCACTCTTGGAGCAAAGAAAGTTTCCTCCTGAATTCCCTATTGAATTTATCAGTGACAAAATCAGAATTACAGAATTGTTACAGCACAGGAGGCCATTTGGCCCATCGTGTCTGTACTGGCTCTCCGAATAAGCATTATCATCTCATGCCAATCTCCTGCCTTTTCCCTGTAACCCTGCACATTGCTTTTGTTCAAATAATCATCTAATGCCCTCTTGAATGCCTCGATTGAACCTGCCTACACCACACTTCCAGGCAGTGCATTCCAGACTCGAGCCACTCGCTGTGTGAAAAAGTTTTTTCTCACATTGCATTTGCTTCCTTTGCAAATCACTAAACCTGTGTCCTCTCATTCTCGATCCTTTTATCAGTGGGAACAGTTTCTCCTTAACTAGACAGTCCAGACCCCTCATGATTTTGAACACCTCAATCAAATCTCCTCTTAGCCTTCACCCCTCCAAGGACAACAACCTGACTTCACCAATTTATCTTCATAACTGAAGTTTCTCACCCCTCAACCATTCTTGTAAACCTCTTCTGCACTCCAGTGCATTCCCAGCTTTCCTAAAGTGTGGTGCCCACTGTACACAATACAGTGACGATCTGATATCTATGACCCCCAGTTCTGGTCTCCCTCAACAATTGAAAACATCTGCTCTACATCAACCCGATCCCACCCGTTCATAATCTTAAAGTCCTCTATCAGGTCAGCCCTCAGCCTTCTATTTTCCAGATGAGGAAAGCCCCAGCCTGTTCAATCTATCCTGTATCTGAAACACTCTCAGTTCTGGGAACATCCTTGTGAATCTTGCTTGCACTTTCTCGACTTTCTCTCTAGCCTTTTATAATTATGGACACCCAGGACTGTTCACACTATTCACAGGTGTGGTCTAACCAAGGCTTGATACAAGCTTAACATGACGTCTCTGATATTCAATGTTATTTCTCTAGAAATGAACCCCGTATATGGGCCCCACAATTCAGGAAAGATGTCAAGGCCTTGGAAAGGGTGCAGAGATTTAGTTCAGTGACAGGAGTGAGGAGCTTCAGTGATGTGAACACACTGGAGAGGCTGGGGTTGTTCTCCTTAGAGCAGTGAAGGCCAAGAGAAGATTTGACAGAGGTTTTCAAGATCATGAACAGCTTACATCGAGGAAATAAAGAGAAACTGTTTCCACTGACAAAAGGGTTGTTAACCAGAGGACGCAGATTGAAGGTGATTGACATAAAAGCCAGAGGGGAAATGAGGAAGATAAATCTTTACACAGTGAGGTGTTGTGATCCGGAATGCACTGCCTGAAAGGCTGATGGAAGCAGATTCAACAAAGGGAATTGGATAAATCCTGGAAGGGGACTAGTTTGCAGGGCTCATGTGGAAAGGGGAGGATAGTGGGACTAATTGAGTAGCTCTTTCAAAGAGCCAGCACAGGCACGATGAGCTGAATGGCCTCCTTCTGTGCTGTGAGATTCTGTGATCACAGGTAAATAAAAGTGTGTCTATAATATGTACAGTGATGTCAATAATGTCTGGAATTCCCATCGTGCCTCTGCCATCTCTTTGAAAGGACTCTCTGATTCATCCAACTTCTCTGCTCTTTCCCCACAGCCCTGCAAATTCCTTCCTTTCAAGTACTTGCCCTTTGGAAATATACTATTGAATCTGCTGGCAGGCAGATCAGAGCAACTCGCTGTGTTAAAAAAAACATAGAAACATAGAAAATAGGAGCAGGAGTAGGCTATTCGGCCCTTCGAGCCTGCTTTGCCATTCTTTATGATCATGGCTGATCATCCAACTCAATAGCCTGTTCCCGCTTTCTCCCCATACCCTTAGATCCCTTTTGCCCCAAGAACTATATCAAACTCCTTCTTGAAAACATACAATGTTTTGGCCTCAACTACTTTCTGTGGTAGCAAATTCCACAGGCTCACCACTCTCTGGGTGAAGAAATTTCTCCTTATCTCAGTCCTAAATGGTCTACCCCATATCCTCAGACTGTGACCCCCCTGGTTCTGGATTCCCCACCATCAGGAACATCCTTCCTGCATCTACCCTGTCTATTCTTGTTCAAATTTTATAGGTTTCTTTGAGATCCCTCCTCATTCTTCTGAACTCCAGCGAATATAATCCTAACCGACTCAATCTCTCCTCATATGTCAGTACCACCATCCCAGGAATCAGTCTCATAAACCTTCGCTGCACTCTCTCTATAGCAAGAACATCCTTCCTCAGATAAGGAGACCAAAACTACACACAATATTCCAGGTGTAGTCTCACCAAGGCCCTGTATAATTGCAGCAAGACATCCCTGCTCCTGTACTCGAATCCTCTGGCTATGAAGGCCAACATACCATTTGCCTTCTTTACCGCCTGCTGCACCTGCATGCTTACCTTCAGCGACTGGTGTATGAGGACACCCAGGCCTCGTTGCACATTCCCCTCTCTCAATTTATAGCCATTCAGATAATATCTGCCTTCCTGTTTTTGCTACCAAAGTGGATAACCTCACATTTGTCCACATTATACTGCATATTCCATGCATTTTCCCACTCACTCAGCTTGTCCAAGTCACACTGAAGCATCCCTGCATCCTCCTCACAGCTCACCCTCCCACCCAGCTTTGTGTCATCTGCAAATTTGGAGATATTACATTTAGTTCCCTTATCTAAATCATTAATATATATTGTGAATAGCTGAGGTCCCAGCACCGATTCCTGTGGTACCCCACTAGTCACTGCCTGCCATTCGGAAAAAGACCCATTTATTCCTATTCATTGTTTCCTGTCTGCCAACCAGTTTTCTATCCATCTCAATGCACCACCCCCAATCCCATGTGCTTTAATTTTACATGCTTATCTCTTATGTGGGACTTTGTCAGAAGCCTTCTGAAAGTCCAAGTAAACCACATCCACTGGCTCCCCCTCATCAACTCTACTAGTTACATCCTTGAAAAATTCCAGTAGATTTGTCAAGCATGATTTCCCTTTCGTAAATCCATGCTGACTCTGTCCGATTCTGCCACTGTTTTCCAAGTGCTCAGCTATTAAATCTTTTATAATGGACTCTAGAATTTTCCCCACTACCGAAGTCAGGCTGACTGCTCTATAAAATCTCATCTCTCTCTCTGGCTCCTTTGCCAATTACCTTAGAGGGACTCACATTCTGTTAAAGAGCCTGTCAACCCCTCTCACCCACTTTCCCTAAAGTGCAGAAATCTAATCATGAAAAATCCAGAAGAATCAAATATTTTTACTGATAGAAGTGTTTTAATGAAACAGAAATGGTTAAAAAGAACATAGAATTAGTTGAGGATCAAAGACAACCAGAGTAAAAAGACTTGCACAATGTTCTGGACCCAAATGGTTTCTCTTCGGCTCCTCTGTACCCTGTTCCCGTGACTCCCCACTTTGGACACAGGGGCACTGAACCCCGGGGGTCAGGTCGCCATCAGCCCCGGTCACCCCCTCCCATGTCCTGATTGGTTGGAGGCCCATTTCCCAGTCAGTCCTCCAGCACCTTCCTGTCTCTCTGTTAGTGCAACGCCCATGGCAGTTTCCCAACTGGGGCGCAGGCCCTGTTATTCTCAGCTAAATTCAGCCCTCAGTTCCATCGCCTGGCTGTCATTGACACGAGCAATAGAGAGACAGAAAGGTGCTGGAGGATCAATGGGGATCTGAAACCTGTGGCTCTGAACCAATAGTTCAACATTTGTCAGTCAAATACATGTTATTTACACCAGGGTTTTTATTATTGGCTTAGTCACTGGAGGAAAAAAAAGCGGGATTATAAAGGGTTAATTTCCCTTTCTAACATTGTACTGTCTATTGTGTCAGCCGTGGCTCAGTGGATCACACTCCCACCTCTGAGTCAGAAGGTTGTTGATTTAAGTCCTAGTCCAGGGGCCTGAGGACAAAAATCCCATCCAACATTCCAAGTGCCAGCACTGAGGGAGTGCTGCACTGTCAGAGCTACTGTCTTTTGGACAAGGTGCTAACCCAAGGGCCCTGTCTGCTGCTTCAGGTGGACATAGAAGTTCCTATGGCTACTATTTTGAAGAAGAGCAGGTGAGTTATCCCTGGTGTCGTGGCCAATGTTTATCAATCAACATCACTAAAAACAGATCATCTGGTCAGTATCACATTGCTGTTGTGGGATCTTGCTGTGTGTAAATTGGCTACCGTGTTTCCTACATTACAACAGTGACTGCCCTTCAAAAGTACTTCATTGGCTGTAAAGCGCTTTGGGACATCCTGTGGTTGTGAAAGACGCTATATAAATGCACATTTTTAAATTTAAGATTGATGTTACCTGATCTTTTTATCTGTAATTTAATTGATTTCAGCCACCCCCAACTTTGCCATTTAATAAATTCACTTTGGTTCGGACAAGACTTTAACCAATTAAGGCAAAGGCAGAATTCTCTGGATAGTAAATTTAAAAAGAAACTTATTAAAAGAAAAATGTGTACTTCACAACTTTAAGACATTGACTTTTACAACTTCATGTGGGTGATCAGTCTGTAGAAGCGTAACCCTCTCTGGCTCCTTCTTTGACAGTAACTCTTGTGGAATTTGCCCTCGGGAGTCTGGCTCCTTCTTTGACAGTAATTTCGTTGGAACTCGGCCTCGGGAGTCTTCAGTACTTGGCTAGCAAGGAAGGCCTTCAGAACCTCTACTTTTATCCACAAAGTGACCATTACCTCACGTCAGAGTTGGGCCTTTTGTAACATGACATTTGGTCAGTTTGGTTACGAGTTAAATTAATTGGATCCTCGATTATGTCCAGCACCTTCTCTCATTATCTTAGACAGGAATACAATAGAACTGTTTCACTATCCCTTTATCTGATTCTATACAATCCCTTATTCATACAGATTCAAATGTTGAGGACAATCAGAGCTAGAAGGTCTCTCTTGTCAGTACATTTATCTTCATTGCACATTCTTTACATACACAGCAATTAAGATTTTACATTTATACAGCAAATAAAGCTCAGTCTTTTACCATAACTACTGATTCATTATTGATTCATTAACTGTAACTCAATTAAGGCTCACTACTTATTCAATCATATGTTACTGTTTGTTAATTATAACAGTAATTGCGGAAAAAAGAGACATTGAAGTTGCACTCACCAGAACATTCGCAAGAATACCAAATGTAAAGGGAACAACAATTTATACTTCATGAGAGGAGAGTGCTGATTGATTGGCAAATGAACTCTGATTGATGGATGCATTGCCATGGAGAATGCACCGTTTAACTGATGACTCGTGTCATTCTCATAAATCCTCTCTCCAGCCTCGAGACTCAATGGAACAGAGACAAATGCATTTATTTCAGATCTACCTGTCATGGTAGAAGAAACACTATTTACTATCAAGGATAAAATAAATGTCCTTCATCAGCTTTTGTGAATCATTTTAGTGGAAATGGGCACTCCCAGGCTCAAAGAGCATCAGCCCACTGGAATCAAAGTCGTGAGATCGGCCAGTCCAGCAGAAAGAAACCCTCCGACCCTCCCACTTCACTGAATGTCAGAATGAACATGGTTCAGTCCTGGATGTGATTAACAGCAGTAATAACAGCAGAATCCAACTCTTGTAATCACTTGTGAACTCGCTGGAGTGTCAGCAGTGTCGTGACTGAGAGAATCCATTCCCACACTCAGAGCAGGTGAATGGCTTCTCCATTGGTCAGTAGAGTTCCCGCAGGCTCAGGAACTGACTGAATCCCTTCTCACACTCAGAACAGGTGAATGGTCTCTCCCGGTGTGAACTCACTGGTGTGTCAGCAGGTGGGATGTATGACTGAATCCCCTGCCACACTCCGAGCAGGTGAATAGCCTCTCCTTGGTGTGAACTCGCTGGTGTGTCAACAGGTGGGATGAATCCCTGAATCCCTTCCCACACATGGAGCAGGTGAACGGCCTCTCCCCAGTGTGAATGCGTCGATGAGTTTCCAGCGCAGCCGGGAACCGGAAACTCTTCCCACAGTCCCCACATTTCCACAGCTTCTCCATGATGCAGGTGTCCTTGCGACTCTCCAGGTTTGATGATCAGTCGAAGCCTCATCCTCACACAGAACACGTGCACAGCCTCACCCTGCTGTGAATAGTGTGATGTACTTTCAGGATGTGTAACTGGTTAAAGTTCTTTCCACACTCATTTCACTGGAACACCCTCACTCGGGTGTGTGCGTCTCATTTTTTACCCAGTCACACTGATGATGAAAACCTTTTGGAGCAGACACAACAGACAAACATTTCTCCTTCCAGATTCAGCGGTTGATGATATTCAGGTCCTTACGAATTGGACGACTCTATCAGATCTTGCTTGACACAATGTTTGGTTTGAGATTTCAGTCTGAAAATCCTCCTCTTCTCATAACTGTAAAAGGTCTTTACAAAAATCATCTGTCAGTGCAAGATAGAAATTCAGAACAGACAATTCTAGTTTCTATGGAAAATTCTTCCCTCTCTCGTTCCCAAACTCTGTAAATCTCCATCCCACACACTTTCCCTCTATTCTCATTCTGCTGTGCTGAATATACACCCTCCCAATTCTCCTGAAGGGGCTGATTCATGCTGATTGACAGATGCAAACACATTGCTTCCCGTCCATGATGTGAAAAGCGTCAAATAAGAACATTTCCTGATCAGAGAGACAGGGAGAATCTGAAGAAGATTTTTTTTAGGCAGTGATTGTCCATGACCTGGAACTTGCTGTTAACAAGGTGGTGGAAGTGGAGACGATTCATGATTTTAAAATTAAATTGGATGGGGACTTGAAGGAAATAAATTTGCAGGAGAACGGAGATATAGAGGGGGAAATGGGGCTGAGTGGGTTGCTCTACAGAGAGTCAACATGGACTCAAATTGCTAAATGGGCACCTTCTGTGCTGTAGTAACTTCCACTAGACATATCTCTGACCAATATTAATTTACTGCCCCCTTAAATGTCAGCCATCTCCTGGGGAAACCACCTCTTTAATTGTGAACATTAGGAAAGAGACCATCCATTTAGCCAGACAAATAAATGTGTCAAGCTGAGGGAGCAAAGGATGTCAATGTCTTTAAGAAAGAGAGAGAGAGACCTGGGCCAACCTTTCCAGAGTCTGCACCCTCCCTGGATTCACTTCCTTTCCCTTCAGTTCCTGCAAGTCAACAATTTGCCCCCAGAATGAGAAAAGAAATGGAAAGAGGGAAACATTGATTTCCTCATAAATGTTGCCCAGAGGAGGAAATTTTAGTCTGAAGCTCATTGTCCAACTTCCGCATTGTGACGTCCACAATGGAACCCTGCCTGAATCAGCCAATAGGAATCACTGTGCTCCGCGGTGACGTCCTCGGGTTCCAGTCTGCAAGCCAGGCGCCCGGACACGGGAGCCCCGCCCCCACCCATTGATTTCCCCCTCCCCCTCCACCTCGTCGAGCCAAGGTTTCCAGGCAACCGGATGACGGGTCCGGCCAGAGCGGAAACTGCGCATGTACGGGGAGAACCCGACCCTCCTGGGGAGAGGCCGTTTACCTGTTCTGAATGTGAAAAAGGATTCAGTAATTCAAAACAAAAACAGAATTACCTGGAAAAACTCAGCAGGTCTGGCAGCATCGGCGGAGAAGAGAAGAGTTGACGTTTCGAGTCCTCATGACCCTTCGACAGAACTAAGTAGAAATAGGAAAGGGGTGAAATATAAGCTGGTTTAAGGTGGGGGTGGGGGGGGGGGCGGTGGTGGGGGGAGAGAAGTGGAGGGGGGGTGTGGTTGTAGGGACAAGCAAGCAGTGATAGAAGCAGATCATCAAAAGATGTCACTAACAATAGAACAAAAGAACACATAGGTGTTAAAGTTGGTGATATTATCTAAACAAATGGGCTAATTAAGAATGGATGGTAGGGCACTCAAGGTCTAGCTCTAGTGGGGGTGGGGGGAGCATAAAAGATTTAAAAATATTTAAAAATAATGGAAATAGGTGGGAAAAAGAAAAATCTATATAATTTATTGGAAAAAACAAAAGGAAGGGGGAAGAAATGGAAAGGGGGTGGGGATGGAGGAGGGAGTTCAAGATCTAAAGTTGTTGGATTCAATATTCAGTCTGGAAGGCTGTAAAGTGCCTAGTCGGAAGAGGAGGTGTTGTTCCTCCAGTTTGCGTTGGGATTCACTGGAACAATGCAGCAAGCCAAGGACAGACATGTGGGCAAGAGAGCAGGGTGGAGTGTTAAAATGGCAAGCGACAGGGAGGTTTGGGTCATTCTTGCGGACAGACCGCAGGTTTTCTGCAAAGCGGTCACCCAGTTTACGTTTGGTCTCTCCAATGTAGAGGAGACCGCATTGGGAGCAACGAATGCAGCAGACTAAGTTGGGGGAAATGCAAGTGAAATGCTGCTTCACTTGAAAGGAGTGTTTAGGCCCTTGGACGGTGAGGAGAGAGGAAGTGAAGGGGCAGGTGTTACATCTTTTGCGTGGGCATGGGGTGGTGCCATAGGTGGGGGTTGAGGAGTAGGGGGTGATGGAGGACGGGACCAGGGTGTCCCGGAGGGAACGATCCCTACGGAATGCCGACAGGGGTGGTGAAGGGAAGATGTGTTTGGTAGTGGCATCATGCTGGAGTTGGTGGAAATGGCAGAGGATGATCCTTTGAATGCGGAGGCTGGTGGGGTGATAAGTGAGGACAAGGGGGACCCTATCATGTTTCTGGGAGGGAGGAGAAGGCGTGAGGGCAGATGCGCGGGAGATGGGCCGGACACGGTTGAGGGCACTGTCAACGACCGTGGGTGGAAAACCTCGGTTAAGGAAGAAGGAGGACATGTCAGAGGAACTGTTTTTGAAGGTAGCATCATCAGAACAGATGCGAAGGAGGCGAAGGAACTGAGAGAATGGGATGGAGTTCTTACAGGAAGCGGGGTGTGAGGAGCTGTAGTCAAGGTAGCTGTGGGAGTCGGTAGGCTTGTAATGGATATTGGTGGACAGTCTATCACCAGAGATTGAGACAGCGAGGTCAAGGAAGGGAAGGGAAGTATCAGAGATGGACCACATGAAAATGATGGAGGGGTGGAGATTGGAAACAAAATTAATAAATTTTTCCAAGTCCCGACGAGAGCATGAAGCTGCACCGAAGTAATCATCGATGTACCGGAGAAAGAGTTGTGGAAGGGGGCCGGAGTAGGACTGGAACAAGGAATGTTCCACATACCCCGTAAAGAGACAGGCATAGCTGGGGCCCATGCGGGTACCCATAGCCACACCTTTTATTTGGAGGAAGTGAGAGGAGTTGAAGGAGAAATTGTTCAGTGTGAGAACAAGTTCAGCCAGATGGAGGAGAGTTGTGGTGGATGGGGATTGTTCGGGCCTCTGTTCGAGGAAGAAGCTAAGGGCCCTCAGACCATCCTGGTGGGGGATGGAGGTGTAGAGGGATTGGACGTGCATGGTGAAGCGGAAGCAGTTGAGCCAGGGAACTGGAAATTGTTGATGTGATGTAAGGTGTCAGAGGAATCACGGATGTAGGTGGGAAGGGACTGGACAAGGGGAGAGAGAAGGGAGTCAAGATAACAAGAAATGAGTTCTGTGGGGCAGGAGCAAGCTGACACGATCGGTCTACTGGGGCAGTTCTGTTTGTGGGTTTTGGGTAGGAGGTAGAAGCGGGCCGTCCGAGGTGGGGCGACTATCAAGTTGGAAGCTGTGGGAGGAAGATCCCTAGAGGAGATGAGGTCATTGACAGTCCTGGAAACAATGACTTGATGTTCAGTGGTGGGGTCATGGTCCAGGGAGAGGTAGGAGGAAGTGTCTGCGAGTTGACGCTCAGCCTCCGCGAGGTAGAGGTCAGTGTGCCAGACAACAACCACCCTTGTCAGCAGGTTTGATGACGATGTCAGGGTTGGACCTGAGAGAATGGAGTGCAGTAAGTTCCGAGAGAGAAAGATTAGAATGGGTGAGAGGAGCAGAGAAATTGAGACGACTAACGTTGCGCCGACAGTTCTCAGTGAAAAGATCAAGAGAAGGTAAGAATCCAGAGGGAGGGGTCCAGGTAGAGGGAGAATATTGGAGGTGAGTGAAAGGATCCGTTAAACGGGGAGAGGACTCCTGCCCAAAGAAGTGAGCCCGGAGACGAAGACGGCGGAAGAAGAGTTCAGCATCGTGCCAAGCCTGAAATTCATTAAGGTGAGGGCGTAGGGGTGTGAAACTAAGTCCTTTGCTAAGCATTGAACGTTCAGCATCGGAGAGGGGAAGGTCAGGGGGCATAGTGAATACACGGCTGGGGCTGGGATTGGAAGATGGGGTGGGGACAGAGGAACAGGCAGGGGTGGAGGGTCCTAGATGGGTGTTGGTGCCGATGAGTTGTTGGAGCTTGCGTTCCTTAGCACTTGAGAGGAAGAGAAAATGTTTCTTGTTGAGGCGTCGGATGAGACAAAGAATAAAATGAAACTGGGGGCACGCGCAGCTTTGAAAAAGGGTACGGCGGTGCTGCTGGAGGGAGAGGTTGATTGTGTTCATATGGCGGCGCATGGCACTGAGTGTGGATCTCAGGATGCGACGGGAACAGCAGTCCAAGAAACGTTTTATGTCCCGGAAATACCTGTAATCCTGGGTGCCCCGCCTGTCGGCATTCTGTTGGGATCATTCTCTCTGGGACACCCTGGTCCACTCCTTCATCACCCCCTACTCCTCAACCCCCACCTATGGCACCACCCCATGCCCACGCAAAAGATGTAACACCTGCCCCTTCACTTCCTCTCTCCTCACCATCCAAGGGCCCAAACACTCCTTTCAAGTGAAGCAGCATTTCACTTGCATTTCCCCCAACTTAGTCTACTGCATTCGTTGCTCCCAATGCGGTCTCCTCTACATTGGAGAGACCAAACGTAAACTGGGCGACCGCTTTGCAGAACACCTGCAGTCTATCCGCAAGTATGACCCAAACCTCCCTGTCGCTTGCCATTTCAACACTCCACCCTGCGCTCTTGCGCACATGTCTGTCCTTGGCTTGCTGCATTGTTCCAGTGAATCCCAACGCAAACTGGAGGAACAACACCTCATTTTCCAACTAGGCACTTTGCAGCCTTCCGGACTGAATATTGAATTCAACAACTTTAGGTCCTGAACTCCCTCTTCCATCCCCACCCCTTTCTGTTTCTTCCCCCTTCCTTTTTTTTCCCAATAAATTATTTAGATTTTTCTTTTTCCCACCTATTTCCATTATTTTTAAATATTTTCAAATCTTTTATGCTCCCCCCACCCCCACTAGAGCTATACCTCCAGTGCCCTACCATCCATTCTTAATTAGCACGTTCGTTTAGATATATATCACCAACTTCAACACCTGTGTGTTCTTTTGTTCTGTTGTCCGTGACATCTTTTGATGATCTGCTTCTATCACTGCTTGCTTGTCCCTACAACCACACCCCACACCCCCCTCCACTTCTCTCCCCCCACCCAACCCACCCAGCACCCCCACCAACACACACACCTTAAACCAGCTTATATTTCACCCCTTTCCTATTTCTACCTAGTTCTGTCGAAGGGTCATGAGGACTCAAAACGTCAACTCTTCTCTTCTCCGCCGATGCTGCCAGACCTGCTGAGTTTTCCAGGTAATTCTGTTTGTGTTTTGGATTTCCAGCATCCGCAGTTTTTTGTTTTTATTTCAGTAATTCATCTGACCTGCATAAACACCAGCAAGTTCGCACTGAGGAGAGGCCTTTCACCTGCTCTTAACGTGAGAAGGAATTCAGTCATTCATCCAACCTGCTGAGACACCAGCGAGTTCACACCGGGGAGAGACCGTTCACCTGCTCTGAGTGTGGGAAGGGTTTCACTGGTCATCCCACCAGTTAGTTCACAAGTGATTCCAGGGGTTGGATTCTGCTGTTATTGCTGCTGTTAATCCCATCCAGGACTGAACCATGTTCATTCTGACACTTGGTGAAGTGGGAGGGTCGGAGGGTTTCTTTCTGCTGGACTGGCCAGTCTCACAACTTTGCTTCCAGTGGCTGATGCTCTTTGAGCCTGGGAGTGCACATTTCCACTGAAATGATCCACAAAAGCTGATGATGGACATTTATTTTATCCTGGATAGTAAATAGTGTTTTCCCTACCACTACAGGTAGATCTAAAATAAGTACAGAAATTGTTGGAAAAAGTTAGCAGGTCTGGCAGCATCTTTGGTGAGAGAAACAGAGATAACGTTTCGAGTCCAATATGACTCTTCCTCAGAACTTCAGAGAGGGAGAAATGTGATGGGTTTGATGGTGTTGAGAAAGGGGGGAGGGTCCAGTAGAACAAAAGGGAAAGTCAGGGATTGGTTAGAAGGCAGGTGAGATTAAATAACAAAACTGTATTGGAACTAAAGACAAAAGGAGGTAATGGTTCTAGTAAAGAAACAAAGCATTGGTCCAGAGTAAGTGTTAATGGCAGAATAAAGGACAGCTCTGTCTGAAAGCAAAAGCATGAAAACAAGATGCAGACTGGCACTTGGCAAAAAAAATCAAAACAGAGAACAGAGTTCATGGTCTGAAGTCGTTGAGCTCAATGTTGAGTCCAGAAGGCTGTAAAGTGCCTCATCGGAGGCTGAGGTGCTGTTCGTCCAGCTTGTGTTAGGCTTCTAGGGAACATTGCAGCAGGCCGAGGACAGAAATGTGAGCATGAGAGCAAGGTAGTGAATTATAATGGCAGCAACTGGAAGGTCAGGGTCATGCTTGTGGACTGAGCGGAGGTGTTCCACAAAGAGGGCAGTAAACAGGGGACAGATGAATTAAAGAGGAACCATTTGGGTTCAAAACATTGTGCATATCCTTTTACTCTGGTTGTCTTTGATCCTCAAGTAATTTTCTGTTTTCTTTTAACCATGTTCAGTTTCATTAGTAAACTTATATCAGTTAAAATATTTTGAGTTTTCTGGAGTTTTCATGATTAGATTTCTCCACTTTAGGGAAAGTGGCCGAGAGGGGTTGGCAGGCTCTTCAACAGAAAGTGAGTCAATATTATCTTTCAGAAGAGTAGATACTTGAAGGGAAAGAATTTGCAGGGCTGTGGGGAAAGAGCAGAGCAGTTGGATGAATCAGAGAGTCTTTTCAAAGAGATGGCAGGGACATGATGGGCTGAATGGACTCCTGCAGCCTGGGTATTTGAGGCTCCTGCTTTTGTGCAGGTTAAAAGGGGCAGATTCCATTTCAGCTTCTTCCCTGTATGTATATTTAAAGAGACGGGCTTCTGTTCAGCTCTGTGTGACCGATATAACAATGTCTCCACTCCTCTGAAAATTTAAACATTGAACAAAACCTTGCATGGCTAATTATAGTCGACAGCCTTCCTGCAGTTCTCTCTGATGCAGCAATGGTCCCATTGTTCTGCTCCATGGAACATTGTACGAAAATGATTAAATCCAATAAAATTAACCCAGTAACAACAATGATCAATGGTCTAATGACAACAAGCCTCTTTCGAGATGTGGTAATGCTAATTTAAGGATGAAAATTGGGTTTTGAAATCCATCTTCAGTTTGCGAGTTGGACTCCAGCAGTGGAGATACTGAGTGACCCCTGGGACAGGATTGTGGGAAATCCGTGTTGGTTCAGGAACCTGAGGAAGATTCACACTCCTACCTGAGGTGGTCGCCCAACTGAGGTGGGGAAAGCTGCTCATGTATTTCAAAAGTATGCCTTTTTCTTTAAATGATCATTGATATAATTTGTTATTTCAGAGTCCGCTCTTGCCTGATGGTTAAGTCTCTTTCAAATTAATGCATTTGAGAGGGTCAATTTCAAATTTAGGGGTTCAATTTGGAACTCAGTCATTAGGCACTTGCAACCAATTTTATGTACATATCCCTTTAACACTGAGAGAGAGCCCCAAGAAGGTGCAAGAAAGATTCACAGGGATGATACCAGAACTGAGAGTGTTTAAGTTACAGGATAGATTGAACAGGCTGGGAATATTTTCTCTAGAAAAGAGAGGCTGAGGGCTGACCTGATAGAAGACTTTAAGATTATGACAGGGGGCGATAGGGTTGATATCATCAAGTCATCACTGTCAATACACGATAGAAATTCGGAACTGAGAATTCTTGTTCTCATGAAACATATTTATCCCTCTCAAACTATAAATCTCTGTCACCCACATAGTTCATCCTCTCTATTGATTGTAACCCTAATTCATTCGACGATCTTCCTCCTGCTTTTTCCCCAATTCTCCTCCCCTGAAGGTGCTGATGCTGAGGCTCAGTTTCACATTCATTTCTTTCGCTCCCCAATATTTCACCCAGTTGTCTGGATCTTTCCACCTGAAATTAACAAACTGTCCAACAGGAGATCCACTTTGAATTGGTGCACTGTGTTGGGCTATTCTGTGAGAATGAGACAGTTGATCAGATTGTTCATGATAGGGGTCTTGGAGTTGGGGGCAATGGGTGAGTTCAAGTTCCAGCCCTGAATAAAACAACCATGTGTATTTATGCCACTCCTTTACATAATATGACATCACGCGGTGTTTCACAGGATCATGCTGAAACAAAATTTGACAAATGTTTGATGAAGTTGTACAAGGTCATGATTACGTGATAGAAACTCACATTCCATCTCAAACTATAAATCTCTGCCCCTCACACACTTCCTCCTCCCAATGATCCTACTATCATCCTACTATCCTCCTGCTTTAGCCCCATTTAACCTTCCCTGAAGATGCTGACTCTCTGCTTCAGTTCCACACTCACCAATGCCCTCCCCGATATGTCACCCAAGTGTCTAAATCTTTTCACCCGAAGTTCGCAAACTCTTTTGCTAAGGGGGTGTCACAAACAAATCCAGTGGCTACCCAGATGTACTTTGGGTCAGGGTGGGGCCACTGGGCCCCACCCCCACCGTCACCCCCACTTTCCATCCCAGTCCCAGGATTTTGGAGACTGGGCTCCGGATGAGTAATGGCGGCCGCGGCTCCCACAATCCGCAGCGCTGTGGAAACCGCTCTATCCGCCGCGCGGGCGGCCCGGGACTGCGCATGTCCAAGGGAGTGGGGAAGCTGCGCATGTACTGGGGTGACAGTGGACGGCGCACGTGAGCCTTCGGGTTTTTGGCATGAATGCGCATGTGCAGGGGTGAGGTTGGGATCGGCACAAAGCCCGCGCTCTGATTGACCGAGGGTCATTGTCTGTTCCGTCTTCCAGCCTTTTCCATTGGACAACAGCTCATCGCGTCTGGGGGGCAAAGTCCCTTTTGTCTTCAGGTAGGGAATTGACCAATGGGAAGTCTGCAGCACCAGAAGGACTCTGGTCTTCCAGCCCATCAGAGCGCGGGCTTTGTGAAGATTGAGCTTCACACAGACTAAAACTCCCTCCTGTATCCAACATCTGTAAGTAAAACACTTTCTTTTCTCCTCTTTTCCATTTCTTTTCTCATTCTGGGGGGCAATTGTTGACTTGCAGGAACTGAAGGGAAAGGAAGTGAATTCAGGGAGGGCGCAGACTCTGGAATGGTTGGCCCAGGTCTCTCTCTCTCTTAAAGACATTGACATCCTTTGCACCTTCAGATTGACACATTTATTTGTCTGGCTAAAAGGATGGTCTCTTTCCTAATGTTCACAATTAAAGGGATGGTTTCCCTAAGATATGGCTGATATTGAAGAGGACAGCAAATTAACATAGGACAGAGATATGTCTACTGTTGTCATATGGTACTGATAAGATATGTTATTTATGGCCATTTAAATTCATGTATTCTTATTTCTAGTCCTGTAATATATTACTGTAGCTACCTTATATATTCACAGTCAGAGCGTCATTAGATCCAGAAGGAGTCCATTCGACAACTTGAGTCCATGCTGACTCTCTGGAGAGCAATCCAGTCCGTCCCATTATCCCTCTCCCCAACCCCTGCCGTTCGCCTGTAAGTTTATTTCCTTCAAGTGCCCATCCAATTTTATTTTGAAATCATTGATTGTCTCCATTTCCAGCATCATAATAGGCAAAGAGTTCCAGATCATGAAGAATCACTGTCCAAATAAAGTTCACCCTCACATCCCCGAGGTACCTCTCATCAAGTTATACAGACCGGTATACTGCACACATTTTGAGTCCACTAAATGTATCTGTAGAAGCAGTGAGCATGTGTCTCTCGGCAAGCAGAATGAGAATGGAGGGAGAGTGCGTGGGATGGAGATTTACAGCTTTTGGGGAATGAGAGAGGAAAGAATGTTCCATAGAGACGAGAATTGCCTGTTCTGAATTTCTGTCCTGTGCTGACAGTGATGACCCTTGTAAACTCATTTTACAGGACATTAGAAAGGGAGGATGTGCAGACAAAAATCCCAAGCCGACCATCATGTCAAGATCTGACAAAGTCAGTTGATTCCTGGGAACTGAATTTCGTCGATTCGAAACATCAGTGTGATTGGAAAAGACCCGAGACACACACACCCGTGCAAGAGGGTTCCAGCGCACTGACTGTGGAAAGAGCTTTCATCAGTTACACAGCCTGAAAAAACATCACACCATTCACAATGAGGAGAGACTGTACATGTGTTCAGTGTTTGGATGAGGCTTCAACTGATCGTCAAACCTGCAGAGACACAAGGTCACACGCACCATGGAGAAACTGTGGAAATGTGAGGACTGTGGGAAGGGATTCAAATCTCCGTCTGCGCTGGAGATTCATCGACGCATTCACACTGGGGAGAGGCCATTCGTCTGTTTTGAATGTGGGAAGGGATTTACTCAGTTATCCAGCCTGCAGACACACCAGCAGGTTCACACTGGGGAGAGGCCATTCACCTGCTTTGTGTGTGGGAAGGCATTCAGTGATGTATCCAATCTGCGGACACACCAACGCTTTCACACTGGGGAGAGGCCATTCACCTGCCCTGAGTGTGGAAAGGGATTCACTTGCCTATCCAACCTGCAGATACACCAACGTGTTCACACTGAGGAGAGACCATTCACCTGCTCTCAGTGTGGGAAGAGATTCACTTGGTCATCCAACCTGAAGACACACCAGCGAGTTCACACCGAGGAGAGACCATGCATCTGCTCCGTGTGTGGGAAGGGATTCAGTGATTCATCCAATCTGAAGACACACCGGCGGATTCACACCGGGGAGAGGCCGTTCACCTGCTCTGACTGTGGGAAGGGATTCTCTTGTTTATCCAACCTGTGAACACACCAGCGACTTCACACTAGGGAGAGGCTGTTCACCTGCTTTGAATGTGAGAAAGAATTCAGTCAGTTATCCCACCTGCAGATACATCAGCGAGTTCACACTGGGGAGAGGCCATTCACCTGCACCAGGGTGGAAAGCTATTCAAACACTCATCGAATCTTATGCAAGACCAGCGAACTCATAGTGGGGAGAGGCCGTTCACCTGCTCTGAGTGTGGGGAGGTATTCACTCATTCACCCCACTTGTGACACCATTGAGGACACAGGTGATGATAGAGGTTGGATTCTGCTGTTATTGCTGCTGTTCATCACATCCAGGACTGAACCATGTTCATTCTGACAGTTGGTGAAGTGGGAGGGTCAGAGGGTTTCTTTCTGCTGGTCTGGCTGGTCACGACTTTGCTTCCAGCGGGCTGATGCTTTTTGAATCTTGTTGCGAATATATTGGTTCATATTTCATATAGATTATAATATCAAAGGGTGTTTTAAAGACAAAAGCTATTTAGTTTGCAATCCTGTTTGGAACTTCCCAAAGCGTGCCACTTTGCCATGAGGATGGGCTGTACAGATTAGGAGGTTTTTTTTGTGAATTTATCTGGTTGTTTATCACAGAAGACAGTTACAGATTTAATCTTCCGTAGGCCACTGCTCACTTCAGTTCGTATGAGGAGAAAAGAAGTTGGACAATTTGCCCAGCTTTAAGCGAGAGGAAGAAATTCCCAGTGGTCCCCACGGTGTGAGGAATCAGGTTTTTTTAAAAAAAATATTCTTGGGGAATATTGTGTTATTTTGTGAAGAAGACTGTGTGTCTGTGTGTGTGTGTCAATGATTTAATTCAGCTGGGCTAATCGAAGACAGGTTCTCTTGAGGGTTTAAAACATAAAAGGATAAAGGCATTAGGTTTAAGAACGTAAGAATTAGGAGCATGAGGAGGCCATTCGGCCCCACCATTTGATAAGATCATGGCTGATCTGCCCCAGGCCTCAACTCCTCTTTCGTGCCAGCTCCTCATAGCTCTCAACTCCCCCAATATTTCAAAAATCTATCTACCTCCTCTTTAGATACTTTCAGTGATCTAGCCTCCACAACTCTCTGGGATAGAGAATTCCAGAACTTCCATCACACCTCAGTTTTAAATGAGTGTCCCCTTATTCTGTAACTGTGTCCCCTAGTTCGAGATTCCCCCACTAGTGGAAACATCTTCTCAACATCTATCCTGTGAAATCCCCTCAGAAACTTGTACATTTCAATCAGGTCACCCCTTATTCTTCTAAACTCTAATGAATAAAGGCCTAACCTGTTTAGCTGTTCTTGATAAGTCAACCCCTTCATCCCAGGAATCAGCCCAGTGAACCTCTTTTGAACTGCCTCCAAATCCAATATATCCTTTCTTAAATACGAGAACCAAAACTGTACACAGTACTCCAGGTGAGGCCTCACCTGCACCCTGTACAGTTGTAACAAGACTTCCCTATTTTTAAGCTCCAACCCCCAGCAATACAAGCCAAAATTTTGTTTGCTTCCTTAATTACTTGCTGCGTCTGCATGCTAACTTTTTGAGTTTCATGCACAAGAACGCCCAGATCCCTCTCTGCTGCAATTTTTTGGAGCCTCCCTCTATTTAAATAACAGTTTGCCTCTTTGATTCTTCCTACCAAAGTGCATGACCTCACACTTTCCTACATTAAACTCTTTCTGGCAAGTTTTAGCCCCGAGCTGCTTGTAGTCCCTCAGCAGAACCTCTTTCCTGGTCCTTCCTATGTCCTTGGTACCTACGTGGACCACAACAATTGGATCCTTCCCCTCTCACTCCAAGTTCCTCTCCAGCCCAGAAGAGATGTCCTTCACCTTGGCACCAGGTAGGCAACACAGCCTTTGGGATTCTCTGTCTTTGCTGCAGAGAACAGTATCTATTCCCCTCACTATCCCCTATTACATTGCTCTTTTCTCCCCCCACTTGAATGGCGCTCTGTACCATGATGCTGTGTTCAGTTCACTCATCCTCCCTGCAGTCTGTGCTCTCATCCAGACCACCGGGAGCAGGAACCCCGTACCTATTGGACAAGGGCACTGGCTGAGGCTCCTCCAAAGCTAAATTTTGGATCCCCACATCTGCCTCACTCACAGTCACACCCTCCTGTCTCTGACCAGGGTCCAAATTTGATGTAATTAATCTAAGGGATGTAACTGTCTCCTGGAACACTGTATCCAGGTAACTCTCCCCCTCCTTGATGCGTCACAGTGTCCACAGCTCGGACCCCAGCTCATCAACTCTGAGCTGAAGTTCCTTGAGCAGCCAACACTTGCTGCAGATGCGGTCACTGTGGATCGCACCGGTGTCCACCAGTTCCCACATACTGCAGCTGCAACACATCACCTGCCCAGCCATCTCTATTCTATTTAATTAATTAATTTGGATGTTAAATATTTTAAGTGAATTTCTTAACTGTACTCTTCAGCTGTAATAACGTCTTCTGATTTAAACCACTTGGCCAATCAAAAGAGACACAGAAGATATATCCACCAATCACCTACCTGTTTTCCTTTTGACGTCGCACTTCAGCTCAGACAGGTCGAAACATGTGCCCCTCTCGTACTCTCCTCGAGTTGAAGCTGACTGTCTGTCCCAGGGTCCTCCTCTCACACTCTCCTCTCGGTGCTGCTGACTGCCTGTCCCAGGGTCCTCCTCTCACACTCTCCTCTAGTTGCTGCTGACTGCCTGTCCCAGAGTCCTCCTCTTGCACTCTCCTCTCGGTGCTGCTGACTATTTTTTGGAAAAACATACTTTATTCATAAAATATCTGAAAGAACATTCCAAAAGATTTCAAAATTGCCATCACAAAAAGTGCAATCTCCAGTTTTCAACATAGATCATGAGGTGCTTCAATACAATCAATGAACATTACAAACATTTCAACATGGTCATTACAGACAGTCAGACAGTGCAAAGGGATTCACGTTATCGACATAGATCATGTTACATTCTGAGGTGCTTCAGTACAATTGTGATACATGTCGTATTCACTGCATACATTCAATGTGAGTCATACAACCCAAGGGGTCTATATAATTCCCAGCCCTTTGGTGCACTATGGCTGAAAGGTCTTTGACTGTGACCTTTCCCTATTGTGCCTTTGCAGTGGCTGCCCCAAACTTTAGTGCGTCCCTCAGCACCTAGTCCTGGACCTTGGAATGTGCCAGTCTGCAACACTCAGTCAAGGACAACTCTTCAGGCAGACACAAACACCCTAATTAATCCTGCGATCCTCCTCCTGATTTTTCCCTAATTCTCCTCCCCTGAAGGGGGCATCACAATCAACTCCAGTGATCACCCACATGTACTTTGTGTCAGGGCGGGGTCACTGAGGCCCCCACCCCCACTTTCCAGGGCTGCGCATGTCTAAGGGAGAGGGGAGGATGCGCATGTGCGGAGACTGGCTTTTCCCATTGGCTAACCGCGCATCCGTCACGTGGGTCAAAGGGTCTCCCTCCCCCGCGAAGGCTTCCGCTGCCGAGGGATAGACCAATGGAAATACCTGGAGGACCGGAAGGACTCTGGTCCTCCAGCCACTCAGAGCGCGGGCATTGTGTTAATGAAGCTTGCGCTTCACACAGACTAAAACTTCCTCCTGTGTCCAACATCTGTGAGTAAAACACTTTCTTTTCTCCCCCTTTCCATTTCTTTTCTCATCCTGGGGTGGTTTCCCCTGGAGATGGCTGACATTTAAAGGGACAGTAAATTAATATAGGACAGAGATATGTCCTGTGCTGTTATATGGTACACATTAAATATATTATTTCTGGTTAGGAATAGAATCCATTTATTATTATTTCTACCTTTTTAATATAGTACTGTGTATATTTCCAGTCATTTCCAGCAGCAGCAGCTCACCACCACCTTCTCAAGGGCAATTAGGGATGGGCAATAAGTTCTGGACTCGCCAGTGATGACCACATCCCATGAATGAATATGAGTCATTGCAGTACAGAAGGAGTCCATTCAGCAACTGGAGTCCATGCCGACTCTCTGTAGAGCAATCCACTCAGTGCCATTCCTCCTCTATATCCCTGTTCCTCTGTAAGTTTATTTCCTTCAACTGCCCATCCAATTCCATTTTCAAATTCATGATCTTCTCCACTTCCATCACCCTAGTAGGCAGCGCGTTCCAGGTCAAGACCGCTCAGTGCCTAATAAAAGGTCTTGCTCACATCCACCCTCTTTCTCAAATTGATTTATATTAAACACTGTATATTACACATTTTAGTCCACTAAATAAAGATGTAGCCAAGCAAGCTGCATGAAGATTTTCAGGTCTTTGTATCCAGGAGAGGAAATGGTGTGCATCAATCTGATGATCAGCATGAATTGGCACCTTCAGGAGAATTGGAAGGTTGTATTTTACGTCCAGCAGAGTGAGAATGGAGAGAGAGTGTGTGGAACGGGAGAGGAAAGAATGTTCCATAACAAGTGGAATTGTCTGTTTTGAATTTTGACCCTGTCCTGACAGTAATGACTTTTGTAAACACCTTTTACAGAATATTAGAAGGGAAGGATTTTCAGACAAAAATTTCAAACCAAACATCATGTCAAGACCTGACAGTCATTTCATTCATTGGGACCAGAATATTGTCGGCATTTGAATCTACCATTTGAAATCTTTGTCTCTTCTGTCTGCTTCAAAAGATTTTAAACATCAGTGTGACTGGAAAAGCACTGTGAGACACAAACCCAAGTGAGAGTGTTGCAGTGCACTGACTGTGGAAAACGCTTTGACCAGTTACACAGACTGAAAAATCATTGCACCATCCGTAGTGGTGAGAGACTCTACACGTGTTGTGTGTGTTCGAGGCTTTAACTAATTGTCCCACCTGCAGAGACCCAAGGACATCAGCACCATGGAGAAACTGTGGAAATGTGGGGACTGTGGGAAGGGATTCAGATCCCCATCTAAACTGGAAACCCATCGACGCAGTCACACTGGGGAGAGGCCATTCATCTGCTCCAAGTGTGGGAAAGGATTCATTCAGAGAGAGGCCGTACATGTGCTCTGTGTTTGGGAAAGGATTTACTCAGTCATCCCATCTGCAGACACACCAGCAAGTTCACACCAGGGAGAGACCATTCCCCTGCTCTGAGTGTGGAAAGGGATTCACTCGGTTATCCCACCTGTTGACACACCAATGAGTTCACACCGGGGAGAGGCCATTCACCTGCTTTGAGTGTGGGAAGGCATCCAGTGATTCATCCAACTTATTGGCACACCACCGAGTTCACAGTGGAGAGAGGCCATTCACCTGCACCGTGTGAGGACAGCTATTCACTCAGTCATCCAGCCTGCTGAGACACCATGCCAGTCACAGCAATGAGAGACGCTTTAAATGCTCTGACTGTAGGTGTGGCTTCAAAAGTGCTGTGGTTCTGATGGCCCACCAGTGCATTCACACTGAGGAGAGACCGTTCAGCTGCTCTCTCTGCACAAGGAGCTTTGGAACGTCATCCAGCCTTCAGACACACCAGCGAGTTCACACTGGAGAGAGACCATTCACCTGCTCTGAGTGTGGGAAGGGATTCAGTGATTCATCCAACATGCAGAAACACCAGCGAGTTCATAACTCATTACAGGGATTGAATTCTGCTGTTATTGTTGCTGTTAATCACATCCAGGACTGAACTATGTTCATTATGACAGTTGGTGAAGTGGGAGGGTCGGAGGGTTTCTTTCTGCTGGACTGGTCGGTCTCAAGACTTTGTTTCCAGTGGCTGATGCTCTTTGAACCTCATCAAGAGAGAGCTGATGAGCAGAACTGATCAAGTCCATTTCTTTTATCCTGGAAAGTAAATAGTGTTTTTCCAACACAACAGATAGATCTAATATAAATATATTTGTCTCTGTTCCATTGAGTCTACAGCACAGGGCCAGGCCAGTTGGCTTAATTGGTCTTTGTCAGTATTTATGCTCCACATGAGCCTCCACCCACCAGTCCTCATCTTTCCCCCATCAGCATATCCTTCTATTCCTTTCTCCCTTGTGTATCTATCTAGCTTCCCCTTAAATGTATTCATGCTATTCACCTCAACCACTCGCTGTGGTAGCGAGTTCCACATTCTCACCACTCGCTGGGTAAAGAGGTTTCTCATGAAATCCCTATTGGATTATTGATCCCCTTCATCATTTTAAAGACTTCCATCAGGTCACCCTTCAGTCTTTTTTCTAGAGAAAAGCCGCCCCATCCTTTCCTGAGGGTTAAATACTCTCAGTTCTGGTATTATTCTTGCGAATCTTTGTTGCCCCTTCTCCAGTGTCTCTATTTCCTTTTTCTAAATGGAGGTCACTAAGTCATTGGGGCAGAGGAGGCCATTCAGTCCATCTTGTCAATGCCAGCTCATGCAGAGCAAACCAGTCAGTCCCATTTCCTCATTCTATCCCTGTTGCCCTGAAAATTTATTTCCCTCAAGTACTCATCCAATTTCCTTTTGAAACCATTCACTGTCTCTGCTTCCACCTCGTAGACAGCAAGTTCCAGGTCATCACCACTCGCTGTGTAAAAACGTTCCTCCTAATTTCCTCCCCATATCATTTCATTTTCATTCTTTCATGGGTGTGGGTGTCACTGGCTGGGCCAACATTTATTGCCCATCCCTAATTGCCCTTGAGAAGGTGGTGTTGAGCTGGCTTCTTGAACCGCTGCAGTCCATGTGGTGTTAGGGAGGGAGTTCCAGGATTTGGCCCAGTGCCAGTGAGGGAACAGTGATGTAGATATATCTCCCGTACAAAACCTGTGTCCCCCTCATCCTTGTACCATCAGCTGATGGGAACAGTTTTCATTGTCCACCTTATCTAAACCTGTCATAATCTTGTACACCTCTATCAAATCTCCCCTCAACCTCTTTTGCTCCAAGGAGAACAACCCCAGCTTCTCCAACCTAACCTTGTGGTTAAAATCCCTCATCCCTGGAACCATTCTCGTAAATCTCCTCTCCATCCTCTCAGGGACCCTCACATCCTTCCTCAAGTGTGGTGACCAGAACTGGACTCAATATTCTAGTTGTGGCCTAACCAGAGCTTTATAAAGGTTCAGCAAAACTTCCCTGCTTTTGTTCTCAATCCCTCTATTTCTGAAGCCCAAGATCCCATTTGCTTTGCTAATTCCTCTCTTACTCAGTCTTGCCACCTTCAATGACCTCTGCACGTGACCCCCCAGGTCCCTCTGTCCCTGCTCACTCTTTAGAACTGTGCCATTAAGTCTATATTTCCTCTCCCTATCCCCACTGCCAAATTACATCACCTCCCACTTCTCTGTATTAAATTCCATCTGCCATTTCAGAAAATGTTAAGGGGAGATTTAAGTGTTAAACTAAACATTCAGAGAAGAGGAGGCACTGCTTTCTTTAATATGTCACCCACAATTGAAGATGATCCCCTTCCTTTCAATGCACACGAGGCCCATAGAGCACAGAAGGAGGCCATTTGGCCCATTGTGCTCCTGCTGGCTCTTTAAAAGAGGTGTCCAATTAATCCCATCACCCTGCAATTTTCTTTTCCTTTCAAGAATCTGTCCCATTCCCTTCTGAAAGATACAGTTGAATTTGCTTCCAGCGCGTTTTCAGGCAGTGAATTCCAAATCACAACAACTCGCTGCGATATTTAAAACAAAAAATTCCTCATCTTGGATGTGGTGTGCTTGGATTTTCAAAATGCGTTTGGAAAGGTGTCAAACAGGAGGTTCACACAAAATAAGCTCTCAATCTCTGTGAATGATTTCAATGAGGGGCTGAGTGTAATGTCTCCAAGTTTGCTGACAATTAAACAAGGACTTGCATTTCTATAGCGTCTTTCATGACCACAGGACGTCCCAAAGTGCTTTACAGCCAATGAAGTACTTTTGAGGCGTAGTCACTGCTGTAATGTATGAAACACAGCAGCCAGTTTACACACAGCAAGATCCCACAAACAGCAATCTGATCATGAGCAGATGATCTGTTTTTAGTGAAGTTGATTGAGGGATGGATGTTGACCAGGACACCAGGATAACTCCCCTGCCCTTCTTTGAAATAGTGGCCGTGGGATCTTTCACATCCACCTGAGAGGGCAGACAGGGCTGGGCAGTTTAATGTCTGATTTGAAAGATGGTTACTCTGACAGTGCAGCACTCCCAGCTCACACTGGGAATGTGGGCTTTGATTTTTGTTGTCAGGTCCCAAGTGTGGGATTTGAACCCACAGCCTCCTGACCCAGAGGTGAGAGTGTTACCCACTGAGCCACGGCTGACACTATGGACAATACATAGTTAGAAATGGAAAGTTACCCTTTGTCTCCAGTGTCTAAATCTCATAATAACAACCCCAGGAGACATAACAAGTGTTTGACTGACAAATGTTGAAGTGTTGGTTCAGAGCCACAAGTTTCCACTTCCCATTTGAGGCTCCAGCTCCTTTCTGTCTCTCTGTTGCTCATGTCAATGACAGCCAGGCGACGGAGCTGAGGGCTGAATTTAGCTGAGAATAACGGGGCCTGCGCCCCAGTTGGGAAACTGCCATGAGCATCACACTGACAGAGAGACAGGAAGGTGCTGGAGGACTGACTGGGAAATGGGCCTCCGACCAATCAGAGCGCAGGAGAGGGTGAACGTGGCTGATGGTGACCTGACCCCCGGGGGTTCAGTGCCCCTGTGTACAAAGCGGGGAGTCACAGGAACAGGTTACAGAGGAGCCTAAGAGAAACCATTTGGGTCCAGAACATTGTGCACATCCTTTTACTCTGGTTGTCTCTGATCCTCAAGTAATTTTCTGCTTTGTTTTAACCATATTTTGTTTCATTAATAAACACTTCTATCAGTAAAAACATTTGATTTTTCTGGACTCTTCATGATTGGATATCTGCACTTTAGGGAAAGTGGGTGTGAGGGGTTGGCAGGCTCTTTAACAGAAAGTGAGTCTTTCTAAGGTAATTGGGAAAGGAGCCAGAGGGGGAGATGAGATTTTATTTTTGACACAGCGACGTTAGAAAATGGGGTTCAGGGAGTCAATTCGCCCTTTATCCCCTTTTCCCAAACTCGGAAATGATTCACAGTGATAACCCTTATTGGTGACAGTGGTTAGATTTTATTCAGTATAAATAAGACCTGACACATGCTCATGTCTGAGCAGTAGTATCAAAGTGCAGCAGCATTACCATTACACTCTGGGTAGAAGCACCATCTCCACGTAAATGCTCCCTGGTCTGCCCCAGATGCCATGGCACTAGTCAATGCAATATGTAAAACCTCTACAAATCTCTGTGCTCGGGAAATCCCTTCTGATACTTTTTTACATCACAAAGTCTATGGAGACTGATTTAACCCAATCATTGCTGAGCTAACATTTGAACGGACCAATTACAACACCTGTCATTGAACCATCTGTACCCGCCCAAGCCACATCAAACTCTCAAACAATTGGCTTCCCACACTCCGTCCCCGGTACAGGGAGTCAGCATTCCCATGCCAAGCAGTGAAAACATGGTGGCCTTGGCACCCAGGTGTCATCTAGGATTCAAGGCACTCTTGTTTTCTCTGTCCTCTGGGAGCTGCTCATCTCCCTGTTCCCACATAGCAAGTCGTCTGTTCTGAGCTCTGCCAGATTTCTGCTGAAGCTTGGCCTCTTTTACACCTTTCGGATCAATAAAACATTTGGTCAATCAAGACCCAAACCACAATTTCCCTTCCTGTCACCTGTCAATCATCCTCACCCCAAGCGTAATCACAACAGGAATAAAAACAGAATCAAGTTAAAAATCAATGCACAGCCAGTCATAGTTTATAATTAAATGTTCTCTAATTAGCAACAAATCCTGAAGTAGGGGTTCCCCCAGGACTCTTACAGTCCACACCTTGAGGGGGCAGAGAACTCTCTCTGACACCTCACTCAATTTCATTCCATTATTTTCCAGTTCTGTCCTGGCCCCACCTGGGGTAACATCTACTTGATCTTTTCTTCCCCTGAAGGAGCGCTGTGAACGCTAGGTTACTAGTACATAAGGATCTATGCTCCAAGCAGCATATCAAGCATGGATGTAAAAGATTCTCCAGCTCTCTCCTTACCCCTGACCAACTTGTGGAGAGTTGTCACTCAGTATTATTTCTCCCAAGCCCTTCATTGTCCAAATCCATAATTTTCTCTCACTTTCAGCTTAGTTTTACTCACTTTTCAACCATGACTGGTGTCTTTAATTCTATCCTGACTATTTTAAAGTCAGTTTCTCTCTGGAGCATGTGTCAGTGCCTTGATCACAGGAAAATGTTGTCTCATTCCTCTGGCCACATTAAGCATTTCATGTCATACTGTTTGTCAAGTCACTGTTTATGTTTGGGACTCTTCCACGTATTTCACCATGAATTTCCTTCTATTAGTTGCTTAACATTTAACAAATCACATCTGCACGTACACTGGTACCCCAATAGCATGACAGACATTTTTTGACTTTCGTGTCAATTTATCTAAAGTTCATGGGGCGGTGGAGGTTGGGGTGTGTGTGGGGGCGGTGGGTCTGCCTGAACAGCTTTGCTGATCTCTCTGTCTGCAGTCCCAATATTTCAGGTAGTGGCCAGGATTTCAACTGTGGTTTTCTTTTAAAAAAGGGTTCAGAGGCAAATTATGTAAACATCTCCAAGAGAAAGCTATCGACTTATTCATCTTGTCTACACTTCCCTGAATTTCACTAGAATCTACATGGTTACCAGATTGATCTGTTCCATTCAACTACACCCAAGGTGAGTTATTCCAATTCCTTCACTGCCCAGTGGAATTGTAAACATTCCCATTTTATTCCAGGCATGAACATATCTTGTTTCTTTGTTCTGGCAGGGACTGTTCTCCTTGGAGCAAAGGAGGTTGCGGGGAGATTTGATAGAGGTGGACAAGATTATGACAGGTTTACATCAGCTGGGCAAAGAAAAGCTGTTCCTGCCAAGGACAAGGGAACACAGGTTGAAGGTTTTAAGTGAGAGATGTGGGGGGGATGTGAAGAAGAAGTTTTTTTTACACAGCAAGTGAGAATGACCTGGAACTCGCTGCCTATGAGACGGTGCAATCAGAGATGATGAACGATTTCAAAAGAAAATTGGATGGGCACTTGAAGGCAATAAACTTGCAGGGATACGGGGATATAGAGGGGGAATGGGACTGACTGGATTGCTCTACAGAAAGTCAGCATGGACTCGAGGTACAAAATGGACCTTTTTGAAGTTAACTTTGTAACATTTAACCCATGTTGGTACAGCTGTTCAACAAAACTAATAACTTCTTAAACAAGTATTTGTGACTCGGCCAATGGGAAAAGTGTTCCTCATTTCCCCACAACAAATTGAGCCAATCAGCTTGGAGTCCCTTCTAACTGTGAACTATAACTTGTATCTAAACAGGGTGTCCTGGAACACCTGATGCTCTGACTCCTTCCTGACCTTAACACCAGTTTTATTTTCCTTTAAGCTACATTACTGTATCTGGAACTGAAAGAGCCAGGCAATTGAAGACACTTCATCGTTAAGCTTACACACAGTACAATTTGGTAATATAAGCCTTATTAATTACACAAATGTGTCATCGGGGTGAACTCTAACAGCTAACACTGATAAAGAGGCTGACTCCAGTTATTTTGCAGGGAATCCCCACTCTTTTTAGTGAATTCAATGCGTTGACATCACCAAACCAAGACAAGTAGAACTTTCATTCTCCTTAACCTTGTGTCAATCCCTGTACGAGGTGAATTTGGGTAACATGTTCACCAATCTCATCCGCATACTGTCGAGGTGCAGCCACTATCTAACAGCACAGCTGAATGAGTCTGTGACTAACACACTCATCACTGGATCAAAGCTCCTTGTGACTAGTACAATTCCTTCAGTGATCTGGAACTCGCTGCCTATGAGGTGGTGTAATCAGAGATGATGAACGATTTCAAAAGAAAATTGGATGGGCACTTGAAGGCAATAAACTTGCAGGGATACGGGGATATAGAGGGGGAATGGGACTGACTGGATTGCTCTACAGAGAGTCGATCATCATCTTTAGCCTCAGAATTCTCTGTGTCATGTGTCACTTTGAAGACCCTGATTTTCCACTTTGGGCAGTTCATCACATAATGATATTTTGAGTCAGACCTGAAACACCTGTTAAAAGCAAAAAACTGCGGATGCTGGAAAACCAAAACAAAAATAAAAATACCTGAAAAACCCAGTAGGTCTGGCAGCATCTGCGGAGAGGAACACAGTTAACATTGAGTCTGTATGACTGTTCTGTTGAAGAGTCATACGGACTCAAAACGTTAACTGTGTTCTTATCCACAGATGCTGCCAGACCTGCTGAGTTTTTCCAGGTATTTTTATTTCTGTTCTGAAACACCTGTTAACTGTTCCCTGGTCATCCCTGGGGTTCATTCACCTACTGGTGCTGTTCTAACCCGACTTTTGTTGTGATATCCAGATCTGCTACAGATGCTTTTGCCCTCATTCAAAACCTGTCAAAGTCCAACTATGCTTCATAGGCATCCACTAGAACATCTTTCTTGTAAATCTCATCAATGAACCCAAATAGAAGATCCAAACCTTCGTTAGTATCCAACTGACGGGCATCTAGCTCACTAAATACTTTGCTTCTGATTTTACTTTTGTTGGAAAGTGACGATGCCAAGACCAGACCTTGTTTCCTCCTTGGTAGGGACATAACCCGTGTCTACATATCCACTTCATTCTTCCACTGGTCGTGTGGCTCAGACTCCGAGAACATCGGCGGGTAATCAGACCCTGACAATTCCCACTTGCTTTCAGCCATTTCTCACAAAAGTTACTCAGATTGCAAGTTTCTGTCTGAAATTTAATTTTCCTTTAGTTTCCAACCTTCACCATGAGACAAGCATTCTCTGTTACAATCCTGATAGCCTGATGGTGAAGGAGGAAACTGGAGCCAGTCTTTACTTGGTATAGATTTATTCACTGAGTGAAACATTACAGGTATATACTTTCTGACTTGGCTCCACTCTATATCAGTACGAGTCTCTTTATGTGTGCTCAAGTAACTATCCAATCCATGACACCCACCTGTATATACTTAACCTCAATTGATACAATTAACACCCACAGTCAGAGCATCTAAAAGGTCTCTAATCAGTGTGAACTGTCTGGTGTCTCAGCAGCTCGGATGAACATGTGGATCCATTCCCACACTCAGAGCAGGTGAACGGTCTCTCCCTGGTGTGAATTTGCTGGTGTCTCAGCAGGGTGGATGTATCACTGAATCCCTTCCCACACTCAGAGCAGGTGAATGGCCTCTCCCCGCTGTGAACTCGCTGGTGAGTTAGTAGGGAGGATGAATCACTAAATCCCTTCCCACACTCAGAACAGGTGAAGGGTCTCTCCCCGGTGTGAACTCGTTGATGTCTCTGCTGGTGGGATGACCGAATGAATCCCTTCCCACACTCGGAGCAGGTGAATGCCCTCTCCCCGTGTGACTGCGTCGATGAGTATCCAGCTCAGACGGGGCTTTGAATCCCTTCCCACAGTCCCCACATTTCCACGATTTCTCCATTGTGCGCGTGTCCTTGTGTCTCTCCAGGTTCGACGATCAGTTGAAGCCTTGTCCACACACAGAACACGTGTATGGCCTCTCCCCACTATGAATGGTGATGTTTTTTCAGGCTGTGTATTTGGTGAAAGCTCTTTCCAGAGTCAGTGCACTGGAACACTTTCACTCAAGTGTGTGTGTTTTGGTGCTTTTCAGGTCACACTGATGTTGGAAACCTTTGCAAGCAGACAGAACAGACAAACATTTCTCCTTCCAGATTCAAAAGCCGATCACACTCAGCTCCCAATGAATGAGGTGGCTCTGTCAGATCTTGATGTGAAGTTTAGTTTGAGATTTCTGGCTCCAAATCCTCCCCTTCGAATATCCTGTTAAAGGAGTTTACAAAAGTCATCACTGTCAGTACAGGATAGAAATTCAGAACAAACAATTCTCGTTTCTATGGAACATTCTTTCCTCTCTCGCTCCCCAAAAGCTGTAAATCTCCATCCCACACACTCTCACTCCATTCTCACCCTGCTGTACCTCATATACACCCAATAGTAGTGCACTAAAAATGTGTCTAATACACAGGACTCTATTACATGATTAGAGACACATGATGCTGTGGGGAAGAACTTTATTTCAACAGCCAGTGGTGATGTCTTGGAAGCCACAGCCTATGAGGGTGGTGGTTCCAGAAACAATCAATAATTTCAAAATGAAATTGAATTGACATTTGAAGGAAAGGAACATGCAGGGGAATGGGGATATAGAAGGGGGAATGGGATTGCCTGGCTCACTCTACAGAGAGTCAGTCTGGACTCAAGTTATCAAATGGACTCCTTCTGTGTCATAATGACTATCACTGGAAATGTATTAAGTACCTGCAGTACTCTCCTCCAAGACTAGAAAGGATAATAAATGAACTTAATTACAGAACTATAAATAATATATCTAAAGTGTCCCCGATGACAACATTAGACATACCTTTGTCCTCTATTACTATATTGTCCAGGGGGCAGAAGTCTTACAAAATAAAATAACGGACACTTCAGCCGTGGGGTTGGAGACATGGGTGGGGGAGTGGCTGGTGGTGGGATGCTGGTGACCGTGAGAGCAGGTTGGATGGGGGTTTGGGTTTCAATATGAGAGGGGGTGAGGAGGAGGGGTCTTGAGACAATAATAGTGGGAGGGGTGGTGGGGTTTAAAATAAATTAAAACTTACAACTTATCTTGTTCAGTCACAACATCATCATCTCTCTGCTGGCCAACTCACTCACTTGCAGAACAAAAACAGAATTACCTGGAAAAACTCAGCAGGTCTGGCAGCATCGGCGGAGAAGAAAAGAGTTGACGTTTCGAGTCCTCATGACCCTTCGACAGAACTTGAGTTCGAACTCAAGTTCTGTCGAAGGGTCATGAGGACTCGAAACATCAACTCTTTTCTTCTCCGCCGATGCTGCCAGACCTGCTGAGTTTTTCCAGGTAATTCTGTTTTTGTTTTGGATTTCCAGCATCCGCAGTTTTTTTGTTTTTATCATTCACTTGCAGTCCCACTCGAATCACTCAAACTCACCCTGGAGATTCTCGGGATCAGTTTCCCACAGGCTGTCATAGAAATATTGGCCAAAAGGCAAAATAAGGAGCAATCCCTTAAAATACAGGACAGTTAATCACCCTGAAATTGTCTCCTTAAATGTCAGCCATCTCCTGGGGAAACCACCCCTTTAATTGTGAACATTAGGAAAGAGACCATCCTTTTAGCCAAATAAATGTGTGTCAATGTCTTTAAGAGAGAGAGAGAGACCTGGGTCAACCTTTCCAGAGTCTGCACCCTCCCTGGATTCACTTCCTTTCCCTTCAGTTCCTGCAAGTCAACAATTTGCCCCCAGAATGAGAAAAGAAATGGAAAGGGGGAAACATTGATTTCCTCACAGATGTTGCCCAGAGGAGGAAGTTTTAGTCTGAAGCTCATTGTCCAACTTCCTCATTCTAACGTCCACAATGGAACCCTTCCCGAACCAGCCAATAGGAATCACTCTGCTGCGCAATGATATCCTCGGGTTCCAACCGTCTCCTCTTCACTGTGGACGTCCAATCCCTCTACACCTCCATCTCCCACCGGGATGGTCTGAAGGCTCTCTGCTTCTTCCTCAAACAGAGGCCCGAACAATCCCCATCCACCACTACTCTCCTCTGTCTGGCTGAACTTGTTCTCTCACTGAACAATTTCTCCTTAAACTTCTCTCACTTCCTCCAAATAACAGGTGTGGCTGTGGGTACCAGCATGGGCCCCAGTTATGCCTGTCTCTTTATGGGGTATGTGGAACGTTCCTTGTTCCAGTCCTACTCAGGCCCCCTCCCACAACACTTTCCCTGGGACATCACTGACTGCTTCGGTGCTGCTTCATGCTCTCGTCTGGACCTGGAAAAATTTATTAATTTTGCTTCCAATTTCCACCCCTCCATCATTTTCACGTGGTCCACCACTGACACTTTCCTTCCCTCCCTTGACCTCTCAGTCTCAATTTCTGGTGATAGACTGTCCACCAATATTCATTACAAGCCTACCAACTCCCACAGCTACCTTGACTACAGCTCCTCACACCCCGCTTCCTTAAGGACTCCATCCCATTCTCTCAGTTCCTTCGCCTCCGTTTCATCTGTTCTGATGATGCCACTTTCAAAAACGGTTCCTCTGACATGTCTTCCTTCTTCCTTAACCGAGGTTTTCCACCCAGGGTGGTTGACAGGGCCCTTAACCGTGTCCGGCCCATCTCCCGTGCACCGCCCTCACACCTTGCTCTCCCTCCCAGAGCTATGATAGGGTTCCCCTTGTCCTCACTTATCACCCCACCAGCCTCTGCATTCAAAGGGTCATCCTCTGCCATTTCCACCAACTCCAGCATGATGCCACCACCAAACACATCTTCCCTTCACCCCCCCAGCAGCATTCCACAGGGATCGATCCCTTCAGGACACCCTGGTCCACTCCTCCATCACCCCCTCCCATTCCACCTTCCCATGCAACCGCAGAAGGTGCAACACCTGCCCTTTTACTTCCTCCCTCCTCACCGTCCAAGGGCACAAACACTCCTTTCAAGTGAAGCAGCATTTCACTTGCACTTCCCTCAATTTAGTCTACTGCATTCGCTGCTCCCAATGCGGTTTCCTTTACATTGGAGAGACCAAACGCAGACTGGGTGACCGCTTTGCGAAACACCTTCGATCTGTCTGCAAGCATGACCCAGACCTCCCTGACACCTGCCATTTCAACACACCACCCTGCTTTCATGCCCACATGTCTGTCCTTGGCTTGCTGCATTGTTCCAGTGAAGCTCAACGCAAACAGGAGGAACAGCACCTTCCGACTAGGCACTTGACAGCCTTCTGGACCGAATATTGAGTTCGACAATTTTAGATCATGAACTCTCTCCTCCATCACCACCCCCTTTCTGATCCTCCTTTTTTCCAATAATTTATATATATTTTTCTTTTCCCACCTATTTCCATTATTTTTAAAAGTATTTCCATCCATTGTTTTATCTCTACCTTTTAGACTATTTCAATCCCTTCCCACCAGGGCTATCTGTACCCTCCTTGTCCTTTCTACCTTTAATTTGCACATTCCTTAGATAATATCATCACCTTCAACGCCTTTGTCCTTTTGTCTGTGACATCTTTTGGTTTCTCCACCTATCACTGACCCTCTATCCAACTCTACCTGCCCTATCCCCCCTTAAACCAGCTTATATTTCACCTCTTTTCTATTTTCCTTAGTTCTGTTGAAAAGTCATACGGACTCGAAACGTTAACTGTGTTCCTCTCCACAAATGCTGTCAGAGCTGCTGAGTTTTTCCAGGTATTTTTAATTTTGTTTTTGTTTTGGATTTCCAGCATCTGCAGTTTTTTGCTTTTATTCTCGGGTTCCTGTCTGCAGGCCCGGCGCGCGGACACGGGAGCCCCGCCCCCATCCATTGTTCCCTCTCCACCTCCTCGAGCCAAGGTTTCCAGGAAATCGGCTGACGACTCCGGCCGGGGCGAGAAGCCGCTCGGAGAACTCGGGAGAGGGGAAGCTGCGCATGTGCGGAGGAGAGCCCGCCCCTTCCTTTCATTGTGAGGGCTTGACCAATGGGAAGAGTTGGACGACTGGAAGGACGTTGGTCCTCCAGCCAATCAGCGTAATCTAGTTTTGTCATAAAGTTCATTTGCTATCCTTCTAGTCCTGGAGGACAGTACTGTAGCTACTTAAATAAAATAAAAAAACTGCGGATGCTGGAAATCCGAAACAAAAACAGAATTACCTGGAAAAACTCAGCAGGTCTGGCAGCATCGGCGAAGAAAAATGTTGACGTTTCGAGTCCTCATGACCCTTCAACAGAATTGAGTAAAATTAGGAGAAGGGTGAAATATAAGCTGGTTTCAGATTTGGGGGGTGGGGGGAGAGAAGTTTGGGGGAGGGGTGGTTGTAGGGACAAGCAAGCAGTGAAAGGAGCAGATAATCAAAAGATGTCACAGACAAAAGAACACAGAGGTGTTGAAGGTGGTGATATTATCTAAACGAATGTGCTAATTAAGAATGGATGGCAGGACACACAAGGTACAGCTCTAGTGGGGGTGGGGTGGAATAAGACTAACAGGGCATAAAAGGTATAGATTTTAAAAATAATGGAAATAGGTGGGAAAAGAAAAATCTATATAAATTATTGGAAAAAACAAAAGGGAGGGGGAAGAAACAGAAAGGGGGTGGGGATGGAGGAGGGAGTTCAAGATCTAAAGTTGTTGAATTCAATATTCAGTCCGGAAGGCTGTAAAGTGCCTAGTCGGAAGATGAGGTGCTGTTCTTCCAGTTTGCATTGAGCTTCACTGGAACAATGCAGCAAGCCAAGGTCAGACATTTGGGCAAGAGAGCAGGGTGGAGTGTTAAAATGGCGAGCGACAGGGAGGTTTGGGTCATTCTTGTGGACAGACCGCAGGTGTTCTGCAAAGCAGTCGCCCAGTTTGCGTTTGGTCTCTCCAATGTAGAGGAGACTGCATTGGGAGCAACGAATGCAGTAGACTAAGTTGGGGGAAATGCAAGTTAAAGATAGTATCAAGCTTAAAGCAAAAAGAGCTGGCAGGTAAGAAGACTGGACAGAAAATAAAAACAGCAAAGACTGACTAAAAGATTGATAAGGAGGGAAAAATTAGAGTACGAGAGAAAGCTAGCTGGAAATAGAAAAATAGATACTAAGTGTTTCTATAGATGTTTAAAAAAGAAGAGTTAACAAAGTGAGCGTTGGTCTTATAGAAAATGAGTCTGGAGAATTAATAATGGAAAATAAGGAGATGGCAGATGAATTGAGCAGGTATTTTGCATCAGTCTTCACAATAGGGGATACAATTAACAACCCAGAAATAGCTGTAAATCAGGAAATGGAAAGGAGTGTGGAATTCAAGAAAATTACAATCAGCACAAAAGTGGTACTGAGTAAATAGTTGGAGCTGCAGGCTGACAAGAACCCAGGTCTTGATGGACTTTATCCTCGAGTCTTAAAAGAAGTGGCTAGTGAGATAGTTGATGCATTGGTTTTAATTTTCCAAAATTTCCTAGATTCGGGGAAGATTAGATTGGAAAATGGTGAATGTAACTTCTTCATTCGAAAAGGGAGGGAGACAGGAAACTGGAAACGACAGGCCAGTTAGCTTAACATCTGTCACAGGGAGAGTCAGCATGGCTTTGTGAGAGGAAAATCATGTTTATCCAATTGATTGGAGTTCTTTGAAGAAGTAACATCTGCTGTGAATAAAGGGGAACCAATGGAATACTATTCTTAGATTTCCAGAAAGCATTTGATAAGGTGCCACATCAAAGGTTATTGCAGGAAATAAAAGCTAATGATGTAGGAGGTAAGCTATTGGCATGGATAGAAGATTGGGCAGCTAACAGGAAACAGAGAGTAGGCATAAATGGGCCATTTTCTGATTGGCAAAATGTGACAAGTGGTGTGCCACAGGGATCAGTGCTGGGGCCGCAACTTTTTGCAACTTATATAAATGACTTGGACAAAGGACCAAAGTTATGGTTGCTAAATTTGCTGTTGACACTAAGGTAAGTAGTAAAGTAAGTTGTGAAGAGGACATAAGGAGGCTACAAAAGGATATTGACAGGTTAAGTGAGTGGGGAAAGGTCAACCAAATGGAGCATATCCACTTTGGCAGGAAGAATAAAAAATAAGCATACAGTGAGAGATTGCAGAGTTCTGAGATGCAGAGGGATCTGGGTGTCTTTGTGCAAGAATTGCAAAAGCTAATTATTCAGATACACCAAATAATTAGGAAAGCTAACCACAGAAGGTTATCATTAGAAGTAGGAAGGTTATGCTTCAGTTATACAGGGCACTGGTGAGACCATATCTGGAATACAGTGTACAGTATTGGTCTCCTTATTTAAGTAAGGATGTAAATGTATTGGAAGCATTTCAGAGAAGGTTTACTGGACAAATACCTGGGATGGGCGGGTTGTCTTATGAGGAAAGATTGGACAGGCTGGGCTTGTATCTGCTGGAGTTTAGAAGAGTAAGAGCTGACTTGATAGAAACATATAAGATCCTGAGGGGCCTCGACACAGTGGACGTGGAGAGAATGTTTCCTCTTGCGGGAGAATCTGGAAATTGGGATCACGGTTTAAAAGTAATGAGTCGCCCCTTTAAGACAGAGAAGAAAATTTTTCTCTCAGAAGATAATGAGTCTTTGGATCTCTCTTCCTCAAAGTAGAGTCTTTGAATATTTTGAAGCAGAGCTAGATAGATTCTTGATAAGCAAGAAGTAAAAGGTTATCGGGGGATAGATGGGAATGTGGAGCTGAGGTCACAATCAGATCCGCCAGGAACATATTGAATGCGGAGCAGGCTCGAGGGGCCGAGTGGCCTACTCCTGCTCCTAAGTCATATGTTCCTATGTTATCACATCCTTTATAATAGTTTCTAGCAGTTTCCCTGCTACTGATGTCAGGTTAACAGGTCTGGAGTTCCTCATTTTCTCTCTCCCTCCTTAAACAGTGGGTGACATTTGCCACCTTCCAATTTGCAGGAACCATTCCAGAATCTTTATAATTTTGGTGGATGATCACCAATGCATCCACTATCTCTACAGCCACCTCCTTCAACACTCTGGGATGTAGATCATCAGGTTCAGGGGATTTATCAACTTTCAATCCCATTCATTTCTCCAGTGCTACTTTTTTACCAATACTAATCTCTATCAGTTCCTCATGCTCACTGGTCCCTTGGTTCTCTAGTATTTTTGGGATGATTTCTGTATCTTCCTCTGAAGACAGACACACATTGTTTAGCTTCTCTGCCAATTCCTTATTCCTCATTATAAATTCTCCTGTCTCTGCCTGGAATGGACCCACATTTCTCTTTGCTAATCTTTTCCTTTTCACATCCCTATAGAAGCTTTTACAATCGTTTTTTATGCTTCTCACCAGTTTGCTGTCAAGTTCGATTTTCTCTTTCTTTATTAGTTTCTTGGTCCTCATTTGCTGAATTCTAAAAAATGCCCCAATCCTCAAGCTTACTCCTTATTAGGACCTAATTCAATCTTCAACTTCTCTTGTTAGCCATGGTTGCATCCCTTTTCCTGTTGGTTTTTTGATCCTTAAAGGGATCTGTATTTGTTGCAAATATGTAATGATTCCTGCAATGCTAGCTGTTGCTTGTCTACTGTCATAACTTTTCATGTAGTTCCCCAATCTACCACAGCCAACTTGACCCTCAAACTGTGATAGTTTTCCTCTGTGAGAAACACCCAGATAAATGAAACAAAAGAACCATCTAGCCAGCACAGCCCATCTCCATGGCAACATGGCATGGTTTGGGGGTTCCAAACAGAAAGGCAAACAAAATACCTTCTACATTCCAAACACTCTTTCATCCTGTGATCCCTGTGAAATATGAAACTAGATATTCGTAACAAGGTTCAAAGAGCACCAGCCACTGGGGACAAAGTCATGGGACTTGTCAGTCCAGTGGAAAAAAACCCTCCAACCCTCCCACTTCACCAACTGTCAGAATGAACATGGTTCAGTCCTGGATGTGATTAATGGCAGCAAAAACAGCAGAATCCAACTCCTGCAATCACTTGTGAACTTGATGATGTGACTGTAGGTAGTGTAACCGAGCAAATCCCTTCCCACGCTGAGAACAGGTGAACGGCCTCTCCCCAGTGTGAACTCACTGGTGCACCTGCAGCCTGTATAACTTGGTGAATGCTTTCCCACACTCAGAGCAGGGGAACGGCCTCTCAGTGTGGACTTGTTGGTGTGTCAGCAGGTTGGATGACCGAATGAATCCCTTCCCACACTCAGAGCAAGTGGATGGTCTTTCCCCGGTGTGAACCCATTGGTGAGTAGGTTGGGTAATTGAGTAAATCCTTTCCCACACACGAAGCAGGTAAATGGCCTCTCCCCAGTGTAAACCTGCTGGTGTGACTGCAGGTGGAGTAATCGAGCGACTCCCTTTCCACACTCAAAGCAGGTGAACGGTCTCTCTCCGGTGTGGCTGCATCGATGAGTCTCCAGCTTCAATGGGGTTTTGAATCCCTTCCCACAATCTCCACATTTCCATGGTTTCTCCATGGTGCGGGTGTCCTTGTGTCTCTCCAGGTCTGACAGTCAGTTGTAGCCTCGTCCACACACAGAACATGTAAAATGTCTCTCCTCACTGTAATGGTGATGTTTTTTCAGGCTGTGTAACTGGTTAAAGCTCTTTCCACAGTCAGTGCACTGGAACACTCTCACTCAGGTGCGTGTGTCTCGGGCCTTTCCAGTCACACTGATGCTTAAAATCTTATCAAGCAGACAAAACAGACAGATATTTCTCCTTCTAAATTCAAAAGCTAATCATGTTCACGTTCCGATAAATCGAGTGACTCTGTGAGATCTTAACCTTTAATTCCAGACTTAAGTCTGCGAATCCTCCCCTTCTAGTCTCCTTTAAAAGAAATTCACAACAGACATCACTGGAGTGTTCTATGGAACATTCTTTCCTCTCTCATTCCACTAAAGCTGTGAATCTCCATAACACTCTCTCTCTCCATTCACACTCTGCTGTACCTAACATACACCCTCCCAATTCTCCTGAAGGTTCATGCTGATCGACAGATCAACGCTCACCACTCCCTGTCCAGGACACAGAAATCATAAGAAATATGAGCAGGAGTAGGCCATTCGGCTCACTGAGCCTGCTCCATCATTGAATGAGATTATGGCTGATCTGCCTCCGTGCCATTTTCCTGAACTATCAACAAAAACCCTTAATATCTTCAATATCTAAAACCTATCAATCACTGTCTTGAATATATTTAACCTGAGGCCTCCATAGTCCTGCAGGGATCAGTACTGGGGCTCCAACTATTTACAATCCATATTAATGACTTGGATGAAGGAACTGACTTTATTGTTGACAAATTTGCCAATGATATAATAGGTCGGGAAGTATGTTGTTAGGACTTTACAAAGAGTCCACAGAGGGATAGCGATAGGTTTAATGAGGGGGAAAATATTGGCAGATGGAGTATAATGTGTGAAAATGTGAGGTTGTCCAAGTTGGCAGGGAGAATAGAAAAGTAGAATATTATTTAAATGGAGAGAGACTGCAGAATGCTGCAGTACAGAGGGATCTGGATATCCTTGTACATGAATCACAAAAAGTCAGTCTCTCGGTGCAGCAGGTAATGAGGAAGGCAATTGGAATGTAAGCCTTTATTGCAAGGAGGATGGAGAATAAAAGTAGGGAAGTCTTACTGCAGCTGTACAAGGTATCGGTGAGACCACACCTCGAGTACTATGTACAGTTGTGGGCTCCTTCTTTAAGGAGGGATATACTTGCATTGGAAACAGTTCAGAGAATGTTCACCAGACCGACTGGGTTACTCTAAAGTGAGTCGGCATGGGCTCAAGTTTCCGAATGGACTCCATCTGCGCCATAATGATTCTAGAACTGGAAACATATAACATAGTTAGTGTTATACAACAAGACTAGAAATAATAAATGTATCTTATTACAGAACCATAAATAATATTTCTAATATGTACAATATAACAATACTAGAGATATCTCTGTTCTATATTAATTTTCTGTCCCCTTAAATGTCAGCCATCTCCTGGGGAAACCACCCCTTTAATTGTGAACATTAGGAAAGAGACCATCCTTTTAGCCAGACAAATAAATGTGTCAAGCTGAAGGAGCAAAGGATGTCAATGTCTTTAAGAGAGAGAGAGAGAGACCTGGGCCAACCTTTCCAGAGTCTGCACCCTCCCTGGATTCACTTCCTTTCCCTTCAGTTCCTGCAAGTCAACAATTTCCCCCAGAATGAGAAAAGAAATGGAAAGGGGGAGAAAAGAAAGTGTTTTACTCACAGATGTTGGACACAGGAGGAAGTTTTATTCTGTGTGAAGCTCAATCCGAATTCACACAAAGCCCACGCTCTGATTGGCTGGAGGAGCAGTGACCTTCCGGTCCTCCTACTCTCTCCATTGGTCATCATGAAGGGAGGGGGCGGGCTCTCCCCCGTACATGCGCAGCCTCCCCTCTCCCGAGCAGCTTCTCGCTCTGTCCGGAGCCGTCAGCCGGTTGCCTGGAAACCTTGGCTCGAGGAGGTAGAGGAGGAACAATGGGTGGGGGCGGGGCTCCCGTGACGGGAGATTTATAGCTCGAGAGGCGGCGGGATAGTGACAGGTATTCCAGAGACCCCGGGTAATTCTCTGGGGAACTGAGTTCGCCACTACGGCAGCTGGCAAAATTTGAATTCAACAAATACCTGGAGCTTAAGGTTTGATGATGACAGTGAAACCATTGCCGATTGTTGCAAAAACCCTTCTGATCCCATAAGGAAATCTGCTATCGTGACCCAGCCTGGTCTACATGTGACTCCAGACCCACAGCAATGCGGTTGACTCTTAAATGCCCTCTGAACAAGGGCAGTTTGGGATGAGCAACCCATATCCCATAAGCAAATGAGAAAAAGGGAGTGGAATGTTCTATGATATAATCTTGAACAACTTTATCAACTTTTGTCAAATTCTGTTCCAAAATGCTCCTTGGGACCTTGACCTTGAACACGCAGTGGACTAAGTCAGAGTCAAAGGCAATACCAGGCTCAATTACATCGAATATACAGCACAGAAGCAGAACGTTTTGTTAAGTTAAAGGTGCTATATAAATACAGGTTGTTGCTTTATTGAAGGCTGCCACTTGAACTCCCTCACTGTCCCCAACTCCAAGAGCCCTATGCTGAACAGTCTGATTGACGGTCTCATTCCCACATCATAGCCCAACTCAGCCATTCTCAGTGAAGCTCCTGTTCTCAGTCTCCCTTGTGACTCTGTCCCTGCTCTCTCATTGTGCTGAGCTCAGGTATGAACAAAGCATTTTTGTCTTCAGATGTTTACTCTGAGAGGTTTGATGCATCAGGAGACGATAAATAGGCTGGGTCACTTCTCTCTTAGAAAGACAAGGTTCAGGGCTAATGGAAGTTTTTTAACTTCTGAAAGGTTTTGATAGACACAGAGAATGTTTCCACTTGTAGGAGGAAGAGCAAAACTAGAGGCCACCAACATAAGGTAGTGACTGATCAATCTAATCGGGAGTTCAGGAGAAACTTCTTTACCTGAGAGTGGTGAAAATGTGGAACTCGCTACCGCAGCGAGTGGTGGAGGTGAATGACACCAGTACATTTAAGGGGAATCCAGATAAACACATGGGGGAGAAATGAACAGAAGGATTCACTGAGAGTGAGATGATAAAGAATGGGAGGAGGCTCAAGCGAAGTATAAACACTGGCTTGGATAGGATGGGCTGAATGGCCTGTTTCTGTGCTGTATTTTCAATGTAATTGAGACCAGTATGGCCTTTAACTCTGACATAGTGCATTGCAGGTTCAAGGTCAAGATCCCAATGAGCATTTTGAAACTGATTTTGATAAAGTTGTTCAAGATTATGTCATAGAACATCCCACTCCCTTTTTCTCAGCTGTTCCTGGGATGTGGGTGACTCATCCCAAATTGCCCTTGTTCAGAGGGCATCTAAGAGTCAACCACATTGCAGGGGTCTGGGGTCACATGTAGGACAGACTGAGTAAGGACGGCAGATATCCTTATGCAATCAGAAGCGTTTTTGCAACAATTGGCAATGGATTCACTGTCATCATCAAACCTTAAACTCCAGGTATTCGTTGAATTCAAGTTTTGCCAACTGCCGTGGTGGCATTCGAACTCGGGTTCCCAGAGAAATACCCGGGGTCTCTGGAATACCAGCCCACTGACAATGCCATTATCCCACCACCTCTCGAGCTATAAATCTCTGCGCCTGGGACATTTCCTCCTCTCTATTGATTGTAACTAATTCATCTGACTTATTTCCTCCTGCTTTTTCCCAAGTTCTCCTCCCCTGAAGGTGCTGACTCTCGGGTTCAGTTTCACAGTCACCAATTGCCCTCCCCAATCTGTTACCCAGGTGTCTAAATCTTTACACCTAAAGTTAACAAACTGTTTTGCTAAGGGGGCTTCACAATCAAATCCAGTCACTATCCACATGTACTTTCTGTCAGGGTGGGGTCATTGCGCCCCCCCACCCCCACTTTCCATCCCAGTCCCAGGAGTTTGGAGACTGGAGTCCGGATCAGTAATGGCAGCGATAGCTCCCACAATCCCCCTGGTTGGGGAAACCGCTCTATCCGCCGCGCAGACGGGCGCCCCGGAACTGCGCATGTCCAAGGGAGAGGGAAAAGTGCGCATGTGCAGGGGAGAGCTCACCCATTCCCTTTATGATGAAGGATTGGCCAATGGGAAGAGTTGGAGGACCGGAAGGACTCTGGTCCTCCAGCCAATCATAGTGCGCGATTTGTGTGAATGAAGATTGAGTTTCACACAGACTAAAACTTCCTTCTGTGTCCAACATCTGTGAGTAAAACACTTTCTTTTCTCCCCCTTTCCATTTCTTTTCTCATTCTGGGGGGAAATTGTTGACTTGCAGGAACTGAAGGGAAAGGAAGTGAATCCAGGGAGGGTGCAGACTCTGGAAAGGTTGGCCCAGGTCTCTCTCTCTCTATCTCTTAAAGACATTGACATCCTTTACTCTATCAGCTTGACACATTTACACATCTGGCTAAAAGGATAGTCTCTTTCCTAATGTTCGCAATTAAAGGGGTGGTTTCCCCAGGAGATTGCTGACGTTTAAGGGGGCAATAAATGAATATAAAACGGAGATATGTCTAGTTGTTATATGATGCCTTGTCCATATATTATTTAAGGCTTTATAAACTTCATTTATTCTTATTTATTGGTTTATAATATCGTATCATACCTACAGTTCTATATTTCCAGCCAGAATCATATTAGAGAAAGGTTATATTCAGCAACTCGAGTCCATGCTGAGTCACTGAGGAGCAATCCAGTCAGTCCCATTCCCTTCTCCATCCCAGTTCCTCTGCAAGTTTACTTCCTTCAGGTGTCCCATCCAGTTTCATTTTGGAATCAGTAATTGTCTCTACTTCCACCATCCTCATTGGCAGTGAGTATCAGGCCATTAACACTTGCTGCAGAATTAAAGTTTCACCTCCTCCATTCTGTATTGTTAATCAGTAAATATACATATATATAGACATAGATATTTGGGTTAGCAGCCTGTCTGAAGATTTTCAGGTCTCTGTGTCCAGGACAGGAAACAGTAACCCTGGATCTGTCAACCAGCATGAATTGGCACCTTCAGGACGATTGGGAAGGTGTGTATTTGGGACAACAGAGTGAGAATGGAGGGAGAGTGTGTGGGATGGAGATTTACAGCTTATGGAGAATGAGAGGGGAAAGAATGTTCCGTACAAACTAGAATTGTCTCTTAATTTCTACCCTGTACTGATGGTGATGATTTTTGTAAATTTCTTTTAGGATATCAGAAGGGGAAGATTTGCAGACAGAAATCTCAAAACAAGATTCATTTCAAGATCTGACAGACTCATTTGATTAATTGGGTCTTGGATATCATTGGCCCTTTGAACTGAGCAGGAAAACGTTTGTCTGTTCTGTCTGCTTCAAAAGGTTTTAAGCCTCATTGTGATTGGAAAAGCACCGAGACACACACACCCGAATGAGGGTGTTCCAGTGCACTGACTGTGGAAAGAGCTTTAACCAGACATACAGGCTGTAAAATCATTGCCCCATTCACACTGGGGAGAGACTGCATGTGTGTGGATCAAGCTGCCTTTGATCGTTGAATCTGGAGACACAAGGACATGTGCACCATGGAGAAACCATGGAAATGTCGGGACTGTGGGAAGGGATTCAAAGCCCCATCTGAGCTGGAGATTCATCGACGCAATCACACCGGGGAGAGGCCATTCACCTGCCCTGAGTGTGGGAAGGGATTCAGTGATTCATCCACCCTGCTGATGCACCAACGAGTACACACTGGGGAGAGACCATACACCTGTTCTGATTGCGGGAAGGGATTCACTCAGTTATCCAACTTGCAGACACATCAGCGAGTTCACAGTGGGGAGCAGCCATTCACTTGCTGTGAGTGTAGGAAGGCATTCACTCTGTTATCCCACTTGCGGGCACATCAGCGAGTTCACACCGGGGAGAGACCATTCATCTGTTCTGAGTGTGAGAAGGGATTTACTAATTCATCCAATCTACAGAAACACAAGCGAGTTCACACCAGGGAGAGGCCATTCAGCTGCTCTGAGTGTGGCAAGGCATTTAATCAGTTATCCCACCTGCTGACACACCAGCCAGTTTACAATGGTGAGAGGCCATTCACTTGTTCTGAATGTGGAAAGGGATTCATTCAGTTATCCAAACTGCTGATACACCAGCGGGTTCACACTGGGGAGAAGCCATTAACTTGCTCTGTGTGTGGGAAGGGATTCACAGAGTCATCCACCCTGCTTTCTCACCAGCGAGTTCACAGTGGGGAGAAGCCGTTCATCTGTTGTGTGTGTGGGGAGGGATTCAGAGATACATCCAGCCTGCTGATACACCAGCGAGTTCACACCAGGGAGAAGCCTTTCACATGCTCCACATGTGGGAAGGGATTCATTCAGTCATTCCACCTGCTGAGACACCTATTGGATTATTGAACCCCTTCATCATCTTAAAGTCTTCCATCAGGTCGCCCTTCAGTCTTCTCTTTTCTAGTGAAAAGCAGCCCCAGCCTTTCCTGAAGGTTAAATGCTCTCAGTTCTGGTATTATTCTTGTGAATCTTTGTTGCTCCTTCTCCAGTGCCTCTATTTCCTTTTTCTAAATGGAGAAATGTTGACAGTACTCCCAGTGTAGTCTAACCATGGTTCGAAAAAAGTTGAACATAACCTCGCTGCTTTTCAATTCTATCCCTCTCGAATGGAACCCAGTATCTGGGCCCCACACTTTAGGAAAGATGTGAAGTTCTTCAAGAGGGTGCAGAGGAGATTTATGAGAACGGCACCGGGGATGAGGGACTTAAGTGAGTTGGAGAGATTGGGGCAGCTGAAATTTCTCTCTTTGGATCATGGAATCATTAAGATATACAAGGAGACTATTCAGCCCATCAATTCCATGCTAGCTCTCTGTAGAGCAATCCAGTGAGTCTCATTCCCCCATTCTATCACTGAATCCCTGAAAGTTTATTTCCCTCAAGTACCCATCCAATTGCCTTTTGAAATTGTTCATCATCTCTACTTCCACCAACTCCCCCCACCTCCCCCACACCTCATAGGCAGCAAGTTCCAGGTCATTACCAATTGCTGTGTAAAAATATTCCTCCTCACATCCCCCCTGCATCTCCTGCCCAAAACTTGAAATCTGTGTCCCCCTCGTCCTTGTACCATCAGCGAATGGGAACAGCTTTTCTTTGTCCACCTTATCTAAACCTGTCATAATCTTGTACACCTCTATCAAATCTCCCCTCAACCTTCCGGATTCAAGGAAAATAACCCCAGTCTGACATCTAAAATAAAGAACAAACAATATGTTAATGCCTGAAATCAAATGGGAATGTTTGATTTCTGTTTTAAAGATATGATGAATATATTGTATTGGACAGTAAAGGAATTGGAGTAACTCACCCGGGTGATCAGTGGAATGTATCAATTTGGTATCCACCTACATTCTAGTGAAAGTCAGGGAGGTGTAGATGAGATGAATAAGTTGATAGATTTCTCTGGGAGATATTTACATCCTTACCTATGAGTTTTGTTTTAAAGAAAACCACAATTGACAGCCTGGCCACCACCTGAAATATCAGGACCATAACAGGGGGAGATAAGCAAAGACAGACATTCACTTTGATCTTTTGATAAGTGCACCTGAAAGGTCAGAATATGTGGCCTGACATTGGGATACCGGTGTGAGTGTGCAGATGTGATTTGTTACATGTGAAGACAATAGAACGCGTAAATTCATTGTGAAGTGGATTGAGGAATGGGTCCCAAACATACACAGCTACTTGACAAACAACATGACATGAAATGGTTAATGTAATGAGAATGAGACAATATTTTGACATCATCAAAGCATTGAAGCATACTCCAGAGAGAAACTGACTGTAAAACAATCAGTATAGAATTAAACACACTGGTCATGGTCAAAAAGTGATTAAAATTGAACAAGCAGAGATAAACATTTGGATTGGGTCAGTTAAGGGCTTGGGAGAAATAATACTGAGTGAGAACTGCCCACAGGTTGGACAGGGGTAAGGAGAGAGCTGGAGAATTTTTTACATCCATGCTTGATCTGTTGCTTGAAGCATATGTCCTTATGTATTAGTAACCTGGAACTCACGGGACTCCTTCTGGAGAAGAAAAGATCGAGTAGATGTTGCCCCAAGCGGGGCCAGAACAGAACTAGAAAGTAAGAGAGTGAAATTGAGTGAGGGGTCGGAGAGAGAGTTCTCCTCCCCCTCAACATGTGGACAGTAAGAATCCTGGGGGACCCCCTACTTCAGGTTTTCTTGCTAATTAGTGAAAACTAAATTAAAAACTATGACAGGCTGTGCATTTATTTTTAATTTGATTGTTACACTTCTCCTGTTTTTATTCCTGTTGTGATTACTTTCTGGGTGAGAATGGTTGACAGGTGACAGGATGGGAAATTGTGGTTTGGGTCTTCAATGACCAAATGTTTTATTGATCCGAAAGGTGTAAAAGGGGCCAAACTTCAGCAGAAATCTGGCAGAGCAGAGAACAGACGACTTGCTATGTGGGAACAGGGAGATGAACAGCTCCCACAGGACAGAGAAAACAAGAGTGCATTGAATCCTAGAAAACTCCTGAGTGTCAAGGCCACCATGTTTTCACTGCTTGGCATGGGAATGCTGACTCCCTGTACCGGGGACGGAGCATGGGAAGCCAATTGTTTGAGAGTTTGACGTGGCTTGGGCAGGTACAGATGGTTCAATGACGGGTTTTGCATTTGATCAGTTCAAATGTTAGCTCGGAAATGATTGGGTTAAATCAGTCTCCATAGACTTTGTGATGTAAAAAAGTATCAGAAGGGATTCCCCGAGCACAGAGATTTGTAGAGGTTTTACATATTGCATTGACTGGTGCCATGGCATCTGGGGCAGACCAGGGAGCATTTACATGGAGATGGTGCTTCCACCCAGAGTGTAATGGTAATGCTGCTGCACTTTGATACTACTGCTCAGACATGAGCATGTGTCAGGTCTTATTTACACTGAATAAAATCTAACCACTCTCACCAATAAGGGTTATCACTGTGAATCATTTCCGAGTTTGGGAAAGGGGGTTAAAGGGTTAATACATACAAATCAAGAGCATGAGTAGGCCAGTCGGCCCCTCGAGCCTGCTCCTCCATTCAATAAGGTCATGGCTGATCTGACTGTGGCCTCAATCCACTTTCCTTCCCACCCTCAAAACCCTGTCACTCCCTTGTCAATCAAGAATCTATCAAACTCAGCCTTAAAACTATTCAGTGACCCGGCCTCCATCACTCTCTGCGGAAGGGAGTTCCACAGACCCACAACCCCCTCAGAGAAAGAATTTCTCCTCATCTCTGTCCGAAATGGGAGACTCCCTTATTTTTAAACTGTGTCCCCAATTCTATTCTCTCTGACAAGGGGAAACATCCTTTCAGTATCCACCCTGTCAAGTCCCCTCAGGATCTTATACGTTGCAATAAGACCACCTCTCATTCTTCTGAACTCCAATGCGTACAGGCCTAACCTGTCCAACCTGTCCTCAGAGGATAACCCCCTCATTCCAGGAATCAGGCGAGTGAACCTTCTCTGAACTGCTTCGAATACAGTTATGCCACTTGTTAAATAAGGAGACCAAAACTGTACACAGTATTCCAGATGTAGTCTCACCAAGGCTGCAGGAAAACATCCCTACTTTTTTATTCCATTCCCCTTGCCATTATCAAAGCATGTCATTTGCCTTCCTAATCACTTGCTGTACCTGCAGACTCACATTTTGTGATTCATGTACCAGGACACCCAGATCCTTCTGTACCTCAGAGTTCTGTAATCTGTCTCCATTTTAATAATATGCTGTTTTTTTATCCTTCCTGCCAAAGTGGACAAGTTCACATTTTCCCACATTATGCTCCATCTGCCAAATTTTTGCCCATTCACTTAACCATCTATGTCCCTTTGCAGGCTCCTTAAATCCTCTTCACAAATTATTTTCCTACGTATCTATGTCATCAGCAAATTTAGCCACCATACATTTTATCCCATCATCCAAGTCATTGAGATAGATTGTAAATGGTTGAGGGCCCAGCACGGATCTCCAGTGACATTCCAGTTGTCCTATCTTACCAACCCGAAAATGAAAAGGATGAGGTCTGAAAAACAGAACATAGGGAGTTAGGAATAAGCTGAAAAGTAGGACCTCAAAGGTAGTGATCTCAGGATTACTCCCAGTGCCACATTCTCTTCAGAGTAGAAATAGCAGCATATATCGGATAAATACATGGCTAAAGAGATGGTGTGAGGGGGAGGGTTTCAGATTCCTGGGACATTGGGACACTGATGTCCTGGGGGAAATATTTGCTAGAGTGGTTGGGGAGGGTTTAAACTAAAGTGGTAGGGGGATGGGAACCTATGCAAGAAGTCAAAGGAAGGGGAATCAAAGACCAAAAACAAAAGACAGAAAGGGGAATAAGAAAAGTGATAGGCAGAGAAATCAAGGGCAAGAATCAAAACAGGGCCTCAGTGAAAAATAGTGGGAATGGGAAAAGTCATGTTAAAAAGACAAGCCTTAAGGCTTTGTGCCTTAACGTGAGGAATATTTGCAATAAAGTGGAAGAATTAAGCGCGCAAATAGATGTAAACAGGTATGATATAGTCGGGATTACGGAGACATGGCTTCAGGATGACTAGGGATGGGAACTGAACATCCAGGGGTATTCAGTATTTTGGAAGGACAGACAAAAAGGAAAAGGTGGTGGAGTTGCATTGCTGGTTAAAAAGGAAATTAACGCAATAGTGAGGAAAGATATTAGCTCCGACAATATGGAATCTGTATGGGTAGAGCTGAGAAACACTAAGAGGCAAAAAACGTTAGTGGGGGTTATATATAGACCCCCAAACTGTAGTGATGTTGGGGATGGCATTAAACAAGAAATCAGAGACACGTGCAATAAAGGAACATCTGCAATTATGGATGCATTATATAATGAGAAAGGAATAATTGGCAATCTAGTTGTGCTATCATCCTTGGGGATGAGTGACCATAATATGATAGAATTCTTCATCAAGATGGAGAATGACGTAGTTAATTCTGAGACTAAGGTCCTGAATCTCAATAAAGGAAACTACGATGGTATGAGACACAAGTTGGCTATGATGGATTGGAAAACATTACTTAAAGGGGTGATGGTGGATAGGCAATGGCAAACATTCAAAGAGCGCATGGGTGAACTGCAACAATTGTTTATTCCTGTCTTGCGCAAAAGTAAAACAGGAAAGGTGACCAAACCATGGCTTACAAGGAAAATTAGAGATAGTGTTAGATGCAAGGAAGAGGCATACAAATTGGCCAGAAAAAAAAACAGACCTGAGGATTGGGAGCAGTTTAGAATTCAGCAAATGAGGACCATGGGATTGATTAAGAAGGGAAAATAGAGTATGAGAGTAAGCTTGCGGGGAACATAAAAACTGACTGTAAAAGTTTCTATAGGTATGTGAAGAGAAAACAAATGTTGGTCTCTCACAATCAGAAACAGGGGAATTTAGAATGGGAAACAAAGAACTGGCTGACCAACTAAATACATACTTTGATAAAAACAAAAAACTGCGGATGCTGGAAATCCAAAACAAAAACAATTACCTGGAAAAACTCAGCAGGTCTGGCAGCATCGGCGGAGAAGAACGAAGTTGACATTTCGAGTCCTCATGACCCTTCAACAGAACTAAGTAAAAATAGGAGAGAGGTAAAATATAAGCTGGTTTAAGGTGGGGGGTGGAGGGAGAGAAGTTGGGGGGGGCGGTGGTTGTAGGGACAAGCAAGCAGATAATCAAAAGATGTCACAGACAAAAGAATAAAGAGGTGTTGAAGGTGGTGATATTATCTAAAAGAATGTGCTAATTAAGAATGGATGGCAGGACACGCAAGGTACAGCTCTAGTGGGGGTGGGGTGGAATAAGACTAAAAGGGCATAAAAGGTATAGATTTAAAAATAATGGAAATACGTGGGAAAAGAAAAATCTATATAAATTATTGGAAAAAACAAAAGGAAGGGGAAAGAAATGGAAAGGGGATGGGGTTGGAGGAGGGAGATCAAGATCTAAAGTTCTTGAACTCAATATTCAGTCCGGAAGGCTGTAAAGTGCCTAGTTGGAAGATGAGGTGCTGTTCCTCCAGTTTGCGTTGAGCTTCACTGGAACAATGCAGCAAGCCAAGGACAGACATGTGGGCAAGAGAGCAGGGTGGAGTGTTAAAATGGCAAGCAATAGGGAGGTCTGGATCATTCTTGCGGACAGACCGCAGGTGTTCTGCAAAGCAGTTGCCCAGTCTGCATTTGGTCTCTCCAATGTAGAGGAGACCACATTGGAAGCAAAGAATGCAGTAGACTAAGTTGGGGGAAATGCAAGTGAAATGCTACTTCACTTGAAAGGAGTGTTTGGGCCCTTGGACAGTGAGGAGAGAGGAAGTGAAGGGGCAGGTATTGCATATTTTACATATGCATGGGGAGGTGCCGTAGATGGGGTTTGAGGAGTAGGGAGTGATGGAGGAGTTGACCAGGGTGTCCCAGAGGGAATGATCCCTATGGAATGCCGATAAGGGGGGTGAAGGGAAGATGTGTTTGGTGGTGGCATCATGCTGGAGTTGGTGGAAATGGCGGAGGATGATCCTTTGAATGCGGAGGCTGGTGGGGTGATAAGTGAGGACATGTGGGACCCTATCATAGTTCTGGGAGGGAGAGCAAGGTGTGAGGGTGGATGCACGGGAGATGGACCGGACACGGTTGAGGACCCTGTCAACGACCAAGGGTGGAAAACCTCGGTTAAGGAAAAAGGAGGACATGTCAGAGGAACTGTTTTTGAAGGTAGCTTCATCAAAACAGATGCAACAGAGGCAAAGGAACTGAGAGAATGGGATGGAGTCCTTACAGGAAGCGGGTGTGAGGAGCTGTGGTTGAGGTAGCTGTGGGAGTTGATAGGCTTATATTGGATATTGGTGGACAGTCTATCACCAGAAATTGAGACTGAGAGGTCAAGGAAGGGAAGGGAAGTGTCAGAGATGGACCATGTGAAAATGATGGAGGGGTGGAGATTGGAAGCAAAATTAATAAATTTTTCATTTCCGACGAGAGCATGAAGCAGCACCGAAGTAATCATCGATGTACCGGAGAAAGAGTTGTGGGATGGGGCCGGAGTAGGACTGGAACAAGGAATGTTCCACATACCCCATAAAGAGACAGGCATAGCTGGGGCCCATGTGGGTACCCATAGCCACACCTTTTATTTGGAGGAAGTGAGAGGAGTTAAAGGAGAAATTGTTCAGTGTGAGAACAAGTTCAGCCAGACGAAGGAGAGTAGTGGTGGATGGGGATTGTTCGAGCCTCTGTTCGAGGAAGAAGCTAAGGGCCCTCAGACCATCCTGGTGGGGGATGGAGGTGTAGAGGGATTGGACGTCCATGGTGAAGAGGAGGCAGTTGGGGCCAGGGAACTGGAAATTGTTGATGTGACGTAAGGTGTCAGAGGAATCACAGATGTAGGTAGGAAGGGACTGGACAAGGGGAGAGAGAAGGGAGTCAAGATAACGAGAAATGAGTTCTGTGGGGCAGGAACAGGCTGACATGATCGGTCTGCCGGGACAGTCCTGTTTGTGGATTTTGGGTAGGAGGTAGAAGCGGGCCATCCGAGTTTGGGCGACTTTGCTTTATACATACTTTGGTTCTGTCTTCACAAAGGAGGACACAAATAACATACCAGCTATGTTGGGGAACACAGGGTTTAGTGAGAGGGAGGAACTGAAATAAATCAGTATTAATAGGGAAATTGATGGGATTGAAGGGCGATAAATCCTCAGGCCCTGATAATCTACATCCCAAAGTACTTAAGGAAGTGGCCCTAGAAATAGTGGATACATTGGTGGTCATCTTCTGAGATTCTATAGACTTTGGAGCAATTCCTACAGGTTGGAGGGTAGCTAATGTAACCCCACTATTTAAAAAAGGAGGTAAAGAGCAAAAAGGGAATTATAGACCAGTCAGCCTGACGTTGGTCATGGGGAAAATTCGAGAGTCCATTATAAAAGATGTAATAGCTGAGCACGTGGAAAACAGTGTCAGAATCGGACAGAGTCAGCATGGATTTATGAAAGGGAAATGATGCTTGACAAATCTACTGGAATTTTTCAAGGATGTAACTAGTAGAGTTGATAAGGGGGAGCCAGTGGATGTGGTTTACTTGGACTTTCAGAAGGCTTTTGACAAAGTCCCACATAAGAGATTGGCGTGTAAAATTACAGTGCATGGGATTGGGGGTCATGTATTGAGATGGATAGAAAAATGGTTGGCAGACAGGAAACAAAGAGGAGGAATAAACGGGCCTTTTTCTGAATGGCAGGCAGTGACTAGTGGGGTACCGCAGGGATCGGTGCTGGGACCCCAATAATTCACAAGATATATTAATGATTTAGATGAGGGAATTAAATGTAATATCTCCAAATTTGCAGATGACACAAAGCTGGGTGGGAGGGTGAACTGTGAGGAGGATGCAGAGATGCTTCAGTGTGATTTGGACAAGCTGAGTGAGTGGGCAAATGCATGGCAGATGCAGTATAATGTGGATAAGTGTGAGGTTATCCATTTTGGTAGCAAAAGCATGAAGGCAGATTATTATCTGAATGGCTATAAATTGAGAGAGGGGAATGTGCAACGTGACTTGGGTGTCCTTGTACACCAGTCACTGAAGGTAAGCATGCAGGTGCAGGAGGCGGTAAAGAAGGCAAATGGTATGTTGGCTTTCATAGCCAGAGGATTCGAGTACAGGAACAGGGATGTCTTGCTGCAATTGTATAGGACCTTGGTGAGACCACATCTGGAATATCGTGTGCAGTTTTGGTCTCCTTATCTGAGGAAGGATGTTCTTGCTATAGATGGAGTGCAGCGAAGGTTTATCAGACTGATTGCTGGGATGGAGGGTCTGACATATGAGGAGAGATTGAGTCGGTTAGGATTATATTCGCTGGAGTTCAGAAGGATGAGGGTGGATCTCATAGAAACTTATAAAATTCTAACAGGACTAGACAGGGTAGATGCAGGAAGGATGTTCCCTATGGTGGGGGAGTCCAGAACCAGGGGTCACAGTCTGAGGATATGGGGTAGACCATTTAGGACTGAGATGAGGAAATATTTCTTCACCCAGAGAGTGGTGAGCCTGTGGAATTCGTTACAGCAGAAAGTAGTTGAGGCCAAAACATTATTTTCAAGAAGGAGTTAGATATAGCTCTTGGGGTGAAAGGGATCAAAGGATGTGGAGAGAAAGCAGGAGTTGGATGATCAGCTATGATCATAATGAATGGTGGAGCAGGCTCAAAGGGCCGAATGACCTACTCCTGCTCTCTATGTTTCGATGTTTCTATGACCCATTTATGCCTACGTTCTGTTTCCAGTTAGCCCATCAATCCTCTACCGTGCTAATATGTTACCCTGGCCACCACTAGTTCTTATTTTGTGTAGTAACCTTTGATGTGGCACCTTGTGAAATGCTGTCTGGAAATCTAAGAAAACCACATCTACAGGTTCCCCTTTATCCACATTTCTTGTTACTTCCTCAAAGAACTTGGATAAATTAGTAAATCACGATGGACTCCCTGAACCCCATTTTCTAACATTTTGTCAAAAGAAAAATAAAATCTCACCTTCCCCTCTGGCTCCTTTGCCAATTCCCTTAGAGGGATTCACTTTCTTTTAAAGAGCCTGCCAACCCCTCTCACCCACTTTCCTTAACATGCAGAAATCTAATCATGAAAAATCCAGAACAACCAAATATTTTGACTGCTAAAAGTTTATTAATGAAACAGGACATGGGTTTAAAAAAACAAACAGAAAATTACTTGAGGATCAAAGACAACAGAGTAAAACGATGTGCACAATGGTCTGGACCCAAATTGTTTCTCTTCGGCTCCTCTGTAACCTGTTCCCGCAACTCCCACTTTGGACACAGGGGCACTGAACCCCGGAGGTCATGTCACCATCAGCCACGGTCACCCCCTCCTGCGCCCCACTGGAGGCCGATTTCCCAATAAGTCCTCCAGCACCTTCCTGTCTCTCTATCAGTGCGACACCCATGGCAGTTTCCCAACTGGGGCGCAGGCCCTGTTATTCTCAGCTAAATTCAGCCCTTAGCTCCATTGCCTGGTTGTCATTGACACGAGCAATAGAGAGACAGAAAGGTGCTGGAGGCTCAAATGGGAAGTTGAACTTGTGGCTCTAAATCAAATGTTAGGATCTCTGTAAAGACTGGTAACTTCTAAAGTTAAATTCAAATTTCCATTGAACAAATTAAAGGTTCACATGACAAGACTTCAAGTTTTGTGACTTTTACTGCAACAAACAATCTAGGAGCAACTTTGATGAAACACCATTTTTGTTGACAACATATACCTTAAACTATCAAACAGAAATTTACCATTATACTTTGAACATAATCTAAAATCCCACTCCACGGTCATATTTTACTCTGTCCTTGAAATAGACACTCAATTCTCCTGGAACCTGTCCAAAGTGATTCATCGCTCTCGGGGGTTTACTTCCATTCTTTTCCTTTCCCAGTCGAGCAAACTTTAACATCAGAACTGTCTTTCAGGTGAAGGTTCTCCTGGGTCATCCCTCTAACTCAAGCAAGACAAATCTTCCAGTCTCTCCTTAAATCGTAATGAAATTGGTCTTTTCAACGTGAGCACAATGTCCCATCCACATTCCCGCGTGGTGGAACAGAGACTTGCCGCCTCTATCAGCTCTCTCTCTCTCTTGGATCCTGGCAGACTGATCTGTCTGTGGAATTCAGGGATGGCTTTTAGGAGAACTTTCCAATCTTGATCCTACAATGGCTTCCCATGGATCCTTCCCCTATTAAAACTCATCTCCATGGCAATGTGAATCACATGAGCCTTGTATCCAGGTAGACATGCTTAGTTACCTTTTAGATTCCCAACTTCATTCTGTCTTGAAATTTAATAGAAAATTCAAGTATAGCCATTTACAAAATCTGACATTTTTAACACCTTCCTGGGACTTTGGAGATGAACAGACTAACTGAATATTGAAAGATGCATAACATTTAGGAAGGACAGGAAGCTAGGAAAATGTGAAGGGGTGGCACTGTTAATTAATGATGGCATTAGCGCAATAGAGAGAGGTGACCTAGGTTCAGGAAACCAGAATATAGAAGCAGTTTGGGTAGAGCTGAGAAATGATAAAGCCACATGTGGGAGTGGTGTACAGGCCCCCTAACAGTAACCACATGGTAGGATGGGGTATAAGGGGAAAAATCATGGGAGCTTTTCATAAAGGTATGGCAATAATTATGGGGAATTTTATCTATGTATACACTGAAAAAGTCAGATAGACAAAGGTAGCCTTGATGGGGAGCTCATCGAATATTTTTGTGATGGTTTTCTAGAACAGCATGTTCTGGAGACAGAGAGCAGGCTCTACTGGACCTGGTATTATAAGACCATAAGACATAGGAGCAGAAATTAGGCCATTTGGCCCATCGAGTCTGCTCTGCCATTCAATCATGGCCGATAAGTTTCTCAACGCCACTCTCCCACCTTCTCCCCGTAACCTTTGATCCCCTTACCAATCAAGAACCTATCTATCTCGGTCTTAAATACACTCAATGACCTGGCCTCCACAGCCTTCTGTGGCAATGAATTCCATAGATTCACCACTCTCTGGCTAAAGAAGTTTCTCCTCAACTCTGTTCTAAAAGGTCTTCCCTTTATTCTGAGGCTGTGCCCTTGGGTCCTAGTCTCTCCTACTAATGGAAACATCTTCCCCACGTCCACTCTATTGCAGGCCTTTCATTATCCTGTAAGTTTCAATCAGATACCCCCTCATCCTTCTAAACTCCATCGATTATAGACCCAGAGTCCTCAAACGTTCCTCATATGTTAAACCTTTCATTCCTGGGATCATTCTCATGAACCTCCTCTGGACCCTCTCCAGGGCCAGCACATCCTTCCTGAGATACAGGGCCCAAAATTGCACACAATATTCTAAATGTGGTCTGACCAGAGCCTTATAAAGCCTCAGCAGCACATCCCTGCTTTTATATTATAGTCCTCTCAAAATAAATGCCAACATTGTGCAATGAGATAAGATTAATTAATGACCTCATAGTGAAGACGCCCCTAGGTCGCATTGAACACAATATGGTTGAATTTTACATTCAGTTGGAGGGAGAGAAGAATGGGTCCAAGACTAGTATTTTAAACTAAAGTGAGGAAATTATGAGGGCATGAAAGCAGAGCTAAAGTGAACTGATGATTTAGGTTATGGGATTGGCCAATAGAGATGGAGTAGCAGACATTTAAGGGGATATTTCAGAACAAACAGAATAGATACATTCCAACAAGAAAAAAATGAAGTGCAGGACCAGCCATCTGTGGTTAACTACAAAAGTTAAAGAGAGCATTGAACTCAAAGAAAAAGCATGTAATTGCACAAGGATGGTTGGCAGGTCAGAAGATTGGAATGAATATAAAATAAACAACAAAGAATGAGTAAAAGATTAATAAGCAGGGAAAAATTAGAGTATGAGAGAAAGCTAGCTGGAAACTGATGTTTAAAAAAGAAAAGAGATAAAGTGAGCATTGGTCTTTTGGGAGTGAGTCTGGGGAATTAATAATGGAAACTAAGGAGAAGGCAGATGAATTGAACTGATATTTTGCATCGGTCTTCGCTACAGTGATTACAAGTAACATCCCAGAAATAGCTGTAAAACAGGAAATGGAAGGGAGGGAGGGACTCAGGAAAATTGCAATCACCAAATTGTTGGTGCTTTGGGCTGACAAGAGCCCAGCTCCTGATGGACATCATCCCAGAGTCTTAAAAGAAGTGGCTAATGAGAAACTTGATGTTTGGGTTGAAATTTTCCAAAATTTCCTAGATTCAGGAAGGTTCCATTAGATTGGAAATTAGTGAGTGCAACTCCTTCATTCAAAAAGGGAGACAGAAAGCAAGCTAGTTAGCTTAACATCTGTCAGAGGGACAATGTGAGAGGCTATTATTAAAAACGTTATAACAGGGCACGTAGATAAATTCAGGGTAATCAGACAGAGTCAGCACGGTTTTGTGAGAGGGAAATCATGTTTAACTAGTTTATTGGAGTTCTTTGAAGAAGTAACATGCACTGTGGATAAAGGGGAACCAGTGGAACACTAACTTAGATTTCCAGAAGGCATTTGATGAGGTGCCACATCAAAGGTTATTGTGGAAAACAAAGGCTCATTCTGTGGGAGGTAACATATTTGCATGGATAGAAGATTGGCTAGCTAACAGGAAAGAGAGTAAGCATAAATGGGTCATTTTCTGGTTGGCAAAATATAACGAATGGAGTGCACAGAGATCAGTGCTGGGGCCTCAATCTTTTTGACAATTTACATAAATGAATTGGATGAAGGGACCCAAGGTATGGTTGCTAAATTTTCTGATGACATAAAGACAGGTAGAATAGTAAGTTGTGAAGAGGACAAAAGGAGACTACTAAAGGATATAGACAGGTTAAGTGAGTGGGAAAAGATCTGGCAAATGGAGCGTAATGTGGGAAAATGTAAAATTGTCCATTTTGGCAGGAAGAATAAAAACGAAGCATATTACTGAAATGGTGAGAGATTGCAGAGCTCTGAGATGCAGGGGGATCTGGGTGGCCTTGTACGTGAATCACAAAAGCTAATTAGTCAGGTACACCAAACAATTAGGAAAGCTAACAGAATGTTATTGTTAGAAGTAGGAAGGTTATGCTTCAGTTATACAGGGCATTGGTGAGACCACATCTGGAGTACCATCTACAGTATTGATCTCCTTATTTAAGAAAGGATGTAAATGTGTTGGAAGCAGTTCAGAGAAGGTTTCCTGGACTAATACCTGGAATGGGAGAATTGTCTTATGAGGAAAGGTGGGCCAGGCTGAGCTTGTATCCGCTGCGGTTTAGAAGAGTAAGAGGTGACTTGATTGAGGGGTTTCGATAGGGTGGATGTGGAAATGATGTTTCCTCTTGTGGGACAATCTGGAAATTGGGGTTTAAAAGTAATTGATCACCCCTTTAAGACAGGGGAGAGCTTTTTTCTCTCAGAAAGTAGTGAGTCTTTGGAACTCTCTTCCTCAAAAGGCAGGGGAAGCAGTCTTTGAATATTTTTAAGGCAGAGCGAGATAGATTCTCGATAAGCAAGAAGTAAAAGTATTTTTGGGATGATTTCTGTATCTTCCTCTGTGAAGGCAGACACACATTGTTTAGATTCTCTGCCAATTCCTTATTCCCCATTATAAATTCTCCTGTCTCTACCTGGAATGGACCCACATTTCTCTTTGCTAATCTTTTCCTTTTCACATACCTATTGAAGCTTTTACATTCGTTTTTATATTTCTCGCCAGTTTGCTCTCATGTTCGGTTTTCTCTTACTTTATCACTTTCTTGGTCCTCCTTTCCTGAATTCTAAAAAAACGCTCCAATCCTCAGGCTTACTACTTATTGAGACCTAATTCAATCTTCAACTTCTCTTGTTAGCCACGGTTGCATCACTTTTCCTGTTGGGTTTATGTTCCTTAAAGGGATTTATATTTGTTGTAAATGTGTTATAATTCCTTCAACGCTAGCTATTGCCTGTCTACCGTCATAACTTTTCATGTAGTTTCCCAATCTACCACAGCCAACTTGACCCTCAAACTGTGATAGTTTTCTTCTGTGAGAAGCGCCCAGATAAAGGATACAAAAGAACCATCTAACCAGCACAGCCCATCTCCATAGCAAAGTGGCATGCTTTGGGGGGTTCCAAACAGAAATGCAAATTGAATACCTTTTACATTCCAAACACCCATTCATTCTGTGATCTTTGTGAAATATGAAATTAGATATTTGTAACAAGACTCAAAGAGCATCAGCCACTGGGACAAAGTTGTGGGACTGGTCAGCCCAGCAGAAAGAAACCCTCTAACCCTCCCAATTTACCAACTGTCAGAATGAACATGGTTTAGTCCTGGATGTGATTATCAGCAGCAAAAACAGCAGAATCCAACCCCTGGAATCACTTGTGAACTCGCTGGTGTGTCTGCAGGTGGGACGACTGAGTGAAACCCTTCCCACACTGAGAGCAGGTGAATGGCTTCTCCCTGGTGTGAATTCGCTGGTGTGTCTGCAGGTTGTATAACCGAGCGAATCCCTTCCCACACACGGAGCAGGTGAACGGCCTCTCCCCAGTGTGAACCTGCTGGTGTGACTGCAGGTGGTGTAACCGAGCGAATCCCTTCCCACACCGAGAGCAGGTGAATGGCCTCTCCCCAGTGTGAACTCGCTGGTGCACCTGCAGCCTGTATAACTCAGTGAATCCTTTCCCACACTCAGAGCAGGCGAACTGCCTCTCAGTGTGAACCCGCTGGTGTGTCAGCAGGTTGGATGACCGAGTGAATCCCTTCCCACACACAGAGCAGGTGAATTGTCTGTCCCTGTTGTGAACCCGCTGGTGTGTCAGCAGGTTGGATGACTGAGTGAAACCCTTCCCACACACAGAGCAGGTGAACGGCTTCTCCCCGGTGTGAACTCGCTGGTGTGTCTGCAGGTTGTATAACCGAGCGAATCCCTTCCCACACACAGAGCAGGTGAATGGTCTCTCCCCGGTGTGAACCTGCTGGTGTGACTGCAGGTGGTGTAACTGAGCAAATCCCTTCTCACACTCAAAGCAGGTGAATGGCCTCTCCCCAGTGTGACTACGTCGATGAGTCTCCAGCTTCGATGGGGTTTTGAATCCCTTCCCACAGTCCCCACATTTCCATGGTTTCTCCATGGTGCGGGTGTCCGTGTCCCTCTCCAGGTCTGACGGTCAGTTGAAGCCCTGTGCTCACACAGAACATGTATAATGTCTCTCCTCACTGTGAATGATGTGATGTTTTTTCAGGCTGTGTAACTGGTGAAAGCTCTTTCCATAGTCAGTGCACTGGAAACACTCTCACTCGGGTGTGGGGATCTCGGGCCTTTTCCAGTCCGCCTGACGTGTAGAACATTTTGAAGCAGACAGAACACAGAAACATTTCTCCTTCTAGATTCAAAAGCTGATCATTTTCAAGTTCCGGTAAATCGCGTGTGTGATCTTAACCTTTGATTTCAAATCTCTGTCTGCAAATCCTCCCTTTCTAGTGTCCTGTAAAAGGAATTCACAACAGACAACACTGTCAGCACAGGGTAGAAATTCAGAACAGACAATTCCAGTTTCTAAGGAACATTCTTTCCCCTCTCATTCCACAAAACTTTGAATCTCCGTCACACACACACTCTCTCCATTCTCACTCTGCTGTACCTAACATACACTCTCCCAAATCTCCTGAAGGTTCATGCTGATCGACAGATCCATGCTCACCACTTCCTGTCCAGGACACAGAGATCATAAGAAATATGAGCAGGAGTAGGCCATTTGGCCCGTCGAGCCTGCTCCACCATTGAATGAGATTGTAGCTGATCTGCCTCAGTGCCATTTTCCTGAACTATCCCCAAAAACCCTTAATGTCTTTAACATCTAAAACCTATCAATCTCTATCTTGAATATAACCCGGGGCCTCCATAGTCCTGCAGGGATCAGTACTGGGGCTCCAACTATTTACAATGCATATTAAAGACTTGGATGAAGGAACTGACTGTATTGTAGACAAATTTGCTGATGATACAACAATAGGTAGGGAAGCAAGTTGTGAGAACTTTACAAAGAGTCCACAAAGGGATAGCGATAGGTTTAGTGTGGGGGGGAAAGTATTGGCAGATGGAGAATAATGTGTGAAAATGTGAGGTTGTCCACTTTGGCAGGAAGAATGGAAAAGCAGATTATTTAAATGGAGAGAGACTGCAGAATGCTGCAGTACAGAGGGTGTCCTTGCACATGAATCACAAACTGTCAGTCTGCAGGTACAGCAGGTAATGAGGAAGGCAATTGGAATGTAAGCCTTTATTGCAAGGAGGATGGAGTATAAAGTAGGGAAGTCTTAGTGCAGCTGTACAAGGTATTGGTGAGACCACACCTAGAGTACTGTATACAGTTGTGGGCTCCTTCTTTAAGGAGGGATATACTTGTATTGGAAGCAGTTCAGAGAAGTTTCACCAGGCTGACTGGAATACTCCACAGAGAGTCGGCATGGATTCAAGTTTTGGAATGGACTCCATCTGTGGCATAATGATCCCGGAACTGGAAACGTAAAACATAGTTACAATACTATGTTACAAGACTAGAAATAATAATAAATGTATTTTTTCACAGAACCACAAGTAATATATCTAATATGCATCACATAATAACACTGGACATATCTCTGTCCTCCATTAATTTATTGTCCCCTTAAATGTCAGCCATCTCCAGGGGAAACTACCCCTTTAATTGTGAACATTAGAAAAGAGACTATCCTTTTAGCCAGACAAATAAATATGTCAGGCTGAGGGAACAAAGGATGTCAATGTCTTTAAGAGAGAGAGAGAGAGTGAGAGACCTGGGCCAACCTTTCCAGAGTCTGCACCCTCCCTGGATTCACTTCCTTTCCCTTCAGTTCCTGCAAGTCAACAATTTCCCCCCAGAATGAGAAAAGAAATGGAAAGGGGGAGAAAAGAAAGTGTTTTACTCACAGATGTTGGACACAGGAGGAAGTTTTAGTCTGTGTGAAGCTCAATCTTCATTCACACAAAGCCCGCTCTCTGATTGACTGGAGGACCAAAGTCCTTCCGGTCCTCCAACTCTTCCTATTCGTCAATCCCTCAGTATGACGAGTAGGGAGGCGGGCTCTCTCCGCACATGCGCAGCTTCTCCTCTCCTTCGGACATGCGTAGTCCCGGGCCGACCGCCCACGCGGCGGATAGAGCAGATTCCCCGGCGCTGTGGATTTTGGGAGCTTCGGCCGCCATTACTAATCCGGAGCCCAGTCGCCAAACTCCTGGGACTGGGATGGAAGGGGATGGGGGGCGCAGTGACCCCACCCTGACACAAAGTACATGTGAGTAGTCATTGGATTTGATTGTGACGCCCCCTTAGCAAAACAGTTTGTTAACTTCAGGTGTAAAGATTTTGACACCGGGGTGACAGAATGGGGAGGGCAATCGGTGAGTGTGAAACTGAACCCGAGAGTCAGCACCTTCAGGGGAGGAGAATTGGGGAAAAAGCTGGAGGAGAATAGTCGGATGAATTGGTTACAATCAATAGGGAGGAGGGAATGTCTGGGGCGCAGAGATTTATAGCTCAAGAGGCGGTGGGATAGCGGCATTGTCACTGGGCTGGTATTCCAGAGACCCCAGGTAATTCTCTGGGGAACCGAGTTTGCCACCACGGCAGCTGGCAAAATTTGAATTCCATGAGTACCTGGAGCTTAAGGTTTCATTATGACAGTGAAACCATTGCCAATTGTTACAAAAATCCTTCTGATTCCATAAGAAAATCTGCTGTCCTTACCCAGTTTGGCCTACAAGTGACTCCAGACCCACAGCAATGCGGTTGACCCTTACATGGCCTCTGAACAAGGGCAATTTGGGACGATCCACCCGCATCCCAGAAACGAATGAGAAAAAGGGAGTGGGATGTTCTATGACATAGACAACTTTTTCAGCTTTTGTGAACTTCTGTTTCAAAATGCTGCTTGAGACCTTGACCCTGAACCCGCAATGGACTATGTCAGAGTTCAAGACCATCCTGGGCTCAATTACATTGAAAATACAGCACAGAAACAGGACGTTTTGTTACAGTAAATGTGCTGTATAAATACAGGTTGTTGCTTTATTGAAGGCTGCCACTTGAACTCCCTCACTGCCCCCTAACTTCAAGAAACCTATAATGAACAGTCTGATCAACAATCACAGCATAGGCCAGCCCAGCCAATTTCAGTGAATCTCCTCTTCTCAGGTTCCCTTGTGACTCTGTTCCTCCTCTCTCACTGTGCTGAGTTCAGGTGTGAACAAAACATTTTTGTCTTCAGATTTTCACTCTGAAAGGTTTAATGCACCAGGAGACGATGAATAGGCTGGGTTACTTCACTCTTGGAAAGACAAGGCTGAGGGCTAATGGAGGTTTATAAAATTCTGAAAGGTTTTGATAGACACAGAGAATGTTTCCACTTTTAGGAGGAAGAGCAAAACTAGAGGCCACCAACATAAGACAGTGATTTCTAAATCAGATCGGGAATTCAGGTGAAACTCCTTTAACAGAGAGTGGTGAGAACATGGAACTCGCTGCCACAGGAAGTGGTGGAGGTGAATAACATAGATACATTTAAGGGGAAGCTGGGTAAACTCGTGGGGGAGAAATGAACAGAAGGATTCACTGAGAGTGAGATGAGAAAGAATGAGAGGAGACTCAAGTGAAGTATAAGCACTGGCATGGATGGGCTGGGCTGAATGGCCTGTTTTGTGCTGTATATTTAATGTATTTGAGTCTGGTATTGCCTTTAACTCTGACATTGTCCATTCTGGGTTAAAGGGAAACAGTTTAACTCACAAAAGAACATTTCAGCTCATTGCTTCCAGCTATTGTCCAATCACTGCCTCTTGTCAGTCAGGTATCCGAGTGAGGAACCAAGGCGTTCAATTCAACTACAAATATCTCTTGTGATTTGTTCCAATAAAACTTTGAAGAGCAAATCTTTTGAAAATGGACTGAAACTATTTAAATTTACTGGGCCCCAGTCATTTCCTAAAACAATTATTATTTATCAGCCAGTCTTTTTCAAATTGGAGAGTCTGTTTCATCCAGGACAACGCAGCCTACTTTAATGGCACCCCATCTGCCACCTTCAATAGTCACTCCCTCTCCCAGTGACGTACAGTGACTGCAGTGTGCAATGCACTGCATTGACTCACCAAGGCTCCTTGAACATTATCTTCCAACTCCACTATCTCTACCATCTCGAACAGCAACAGACACATAGGGACAGCACCAGTTGAGATTCCCCTCCGAGTGGCACACCATCCTGACTTGGACCTCTATTGCTCAGGATCTGTGCGTATGAAAAGCCCTTCAGCTCAATGTCTGTGTATACACACACCTCTTTAGTTCATGGTCTTTGTGTATTCAAACCCCTTTAGTTCAAGGTCTGTGTGTCTGAAAACCCTTTTAGTTCAACATCTTTGTGTATGCAACCCCCTTTAGATCAGGGTCTGTGTGTATGCAAACCCTTTTTGATCAGAGTCCAAGTGTATGCACACCCAATCAGACTCTGCTTGTACGCAAACCCCTTTCCATCAGAGTCCTTGTGTACGCAAACCCCTTTCGATCAGCGTCTATGTGTATACAAACCCCTTTAGATCAAAGCCTGTGTGTATGCAAACTCCTTTCGATCAGAGTCTGTGTGTAAACAAACCCCTTTTAGCTCAGCGTCACCTTGCTCAGCCCATCCTGCTGCATTCTGGGTAGATTTTAATTTGACCATTTCCTGATCTTTAGTCACTATCCTCTGATTCCCAGCTATCTCTATGTTTATAAGTGTGGCTGTTTGTGCAGTAAGATCCTGAACCTAAACTTGGGAGTGGTTTATATGTTAAAAACCCCTTGACTCTATATTAATTAAAAAAAGGCTGAAATGCCTCACCTTAAAAAAAGTATTTCATTGGCTGAGGGGATGGAAGATGTTGTGTGGTACAAATTCTTCACACACAATGTACAGCAAAGAACCAGGCCATTCAGTTCATTTCATTTACACTGTACACGAGTCTCCTCCCGTTTTACTTCAGCAAGCTCCAACTTTCTTCCTCCTGAACATACCAAGCTCCCCATAAATGTATCTATGTGATTTGTCTCAACCACTCTGTTTGGGAGTGAGTTCCACATTCTCACCATTCTCAGGGTGAAGCATTTTATTCTCTTAACTTTCTTCTTGCCCCATTTAATTGTTGCCCAGTTTCTCAGCTCGATCTGCTGATCCTTGAATGGGATGAAGGACAGAGAAAGGATGAGGCAACTGAGACTTCACATCGAACACCAGCGCTCAGTCAGTCTCATACTCTAGCCTCTGAGTCTGAAGGTCATGGGTTCAATCCCCACTCCAAAGACTCGAGTCCCCCATATCCAGGGCTGACACTCTTTCAGTCTTCAACTACCAGGTTCCTAAACTCTGGAATTCCCTCCCTTAACCCCTCCACTTCACTCTCTCCTCCTTTAAGTCTGTGCTTAAAACCTACCTTTACTTCTCTCAGTGACATCAGAGACTTGACAAACTGTGTGTCCAAATCAAAGCTGATTGATTTGACGCTTATCCAGAATATTAATCTCCAGCCCAGTTACAGGGATTATCATCAGCAGAAACGGGCCCCAATTGTCAAAATGAACATGGTTCAGTCCTAGATGTGATTAGCAGCAGCAATAAAAACAGAATCCAACCCCTGCAGTCAAGGAGGGACTCACAGGTGTGTCAGGAAGTGGGATGAGTGAGTGAATCCCTTCCCACATTCGGAACATTTAATCAGCCTCTCACCAGTCCGAAATCACCGGTAGGCCAGCAGGATGGCTGACCCAATCAATCCATTCCCATATACGGAGCAGGTGAATGGCCTCACACATATATAATCGCGCTCACTGAGGGAGTGAATCCTTTTCCTCCTTCTTGAATTATCTGACCAAAGACAGGTCTGATCCACAGTGCCACGACCTCCACCACGGGCGGATAGGGCAAGGAGGCAGATCCTGAATCCACCCCAGCCAGAATGGGTTGTTCCACCAATCTAATATACACTCACCTTCCAGGCGACTGAGCCAACCGGCCTCCCAAGGAGTGGGAGTTGCTGTGGCAACATACACTGTTTGTTAAACTCAACTCACAGTCTGGAGCTATGGATTGTGATGGTCACGGCTTCAATTTCCTTCCACCATGTGGCTGAGCAGGAATCTCTCCCGCTCTTACCACCTGCCATTGTTGTGTTGGAAGGTTTTACAAGTTGATACTAAACCTGTTTGGCTGCATCGTGAAGTCACTTTCCTTGGTCATCAAGTCCTGGAGTTGGACTTGAACCAGGAGCTTCTGGCTCAAACGCTAAGACACTACCCACTGCTCCACAAGACCTCCTCCATTTCCTATTGTCCTCCCCAAAAAGTCACCTAGCTGCCTGCATCTTTACAGAAAGAGAGTAATATTCTACTCGAAACGTTAACTCTGTTTCTCTCTCCACAGATGATTCCAGACCTGTTGAGTGTCTCCAGCACTTTCATTTTCTATTTCAGTCTAAATCTTTACACCTGAAAACAAACTGTTTTGATAAGGTGGCGTCACAATCAAATCCAGTGATTACGCATGTACTTGGGTCACTGCGTCCCCCACCCCCACCTTCCATTCCAGTCCCAGGGGTTTGGAGACTGGGCTCCGGATGGGTAATGGCGGTCACAGCTCCCACAATCCCCCGCGGTAAAGAAACCGCTCTATCCGCCGCGCTGGCGGCCGGCCCGTGACTGCGCATGTCCTAGGAAGAGGGGAAGCTAAAACAAAAACAAAAATACCTGGAAAAACTCAGCAAGTCTGGCAGCATCTGCGGAGAGGAACACGGTTAACGTTTCGACTCCGAATGACCCTTCAACAGAACTAAGTAAAAATAGAAGAGAGGTGAAATATAAACTGGTTTAAGAGCGGGGGGAATCAAGAGGGGAAGCTGCGCATGTGCAGAGAATGGCGTTCTCCATTGGCCAGCATTTGTTGCGACATGGGGTCAAAGTGTTTCCCACCGTCACGAATGCTTCCGCTACCCCATTGTTTTCAATGCGGGGATTAACCAATGGCAAGCATTGGAGGACCGGAAGGACTCTGGTCCTCCAGCCAATCAGAGCGCGGGCTTTGTGTGACTGAAGATTGAGCTTCACACAGACTAAAACTTCCTCCTGTGTCCAACATCTGTGAGTAAAACACTTTCTTTTCTCCCCCTTTCCATTTCTTTTCTCATTCTGGGGGCAAATTGTTGACTTGCAGGAACTGAAGGGAAAGGAAGTGAATCCAGGGAGGGTGCAGACTCTGGAAAGGTTGGCCCAGGTCTCTCTCTCTTAAAGACATTGACATCCTTTGCTCCCTCAGCTTGACACATTTATTTGTCTGGCTAAAAGGATGGTCTCTTTCCTAATGTTCACAATTAGGTGGTTTCCCCAGGAGATGCCTGACATTTAAGGGAACAGTAAATTAATATAGGACATTGTTATATGGTACATATTAGATATATTATTTATGGTTCAGGAATAAAGTACTTTTATTATTATTTCTAGTCTTGTGATATAGTAGTGTAGCTACGTTATATATTTCCAACCTTACATTCATTACAGCACAGAAAGAGTCCATTTGGCAACTCGAGTCCAAGATCATGACCATGCGCTGCCGAAATAAAGTTCTTCCTCGCACTCTCCCTGTAGCTCTCACCAGTAAATATACTTCTATGAAGATTTTCAAGTCTTGAATAGGAATCGGTGAGCATGCATCTTTTGATGAGCATGAATCGGCACCTTCAGGAGAATTGGGAGGGTGCACTTCAGGTGCAGCAGGGTGAGAATGGAAGGAAAGTATGTGGAATGGAGATTTATAGCTTTTGGGGAATGAGAGAGGAAAGAATGCTCCATACAGACTAGAATTGTTGTTTCTGAATTTCTGTCCTGTACTGACAATGATGAATTTTGTAAATGCCTTTTACAGTATGTCAGAAGGGGAGGACTTGCAGACAGAATCTCAATGTAAACATCGCATCAAGATCTGATAGAGCAACCCATTTCATCAGGACCTGAATATCACCAGCCTTTGAATCCAGAAGGAGAAATGTTTGTCTGCTCTGTCTGCCTCAATCAGTTTTAAACGTCAGTGTGACTGGAAAAGCACTGAGATACACACACCCGAGTGAGAGTGTTCCAGTGCACTGACGGTGGAAAGAGCCTTCACCAGTGACACACATTGAAAAAACATCACAGTGAGGAGAGACATTGTACATGTTCTGTGCGTGGAGGAGGCTTTACCTGACTGTTGGACCTGGAGAGACACAAATACACCTGCACCATGGAGAAACCGTGGAAATGTGGGGACTGTGGGAAGGGATTCAGACGCCCATCTCAGCTGGAAATCCATAGACGCAGTCACACTGGGGAGAGACCGTTCACCTGCTCTGTGTGTGGAAAGGGTTTCAGTCATTTATCCAACATAATGTCACACAAACTAGTTCACACCGGTGAGAGACCGTTCACCTGCTCTGAGTGTGGGAAGGGATTCAGATCCCCATCTAAGCTGAAGATTCACCGACGCACTCACACCGGGGAGAGGCCATTCACCTGCTCTGAGTGTGGGAAGGGATTCACTCAGTTATCAAACCTGCAGACACACCGGCGAGTTCACACTGGGGAGAGGCCATTCACCTGCTCCGACTGTGGGAAGGCATTCAGTGATTCATCTGGCCTGCGGACACATCAACGAGTTCACACCGGGGAGAGGCCGTTCACATGCTCTGAATGTGAGAAGGGATTCAGAGATTCATCCAGCCTGCTGACTCACCAGCGAGTTCACACAGGGGAAAGGCCGTTCATCTGCCCTGTGTGTGGGAAGGGCTTCACTCAGTCAAGCAACCTCCTGAGACACCAGCGAGTTCACAAGTGATTCCAGGGGTTGGATTTTGCTGTTATTGCTGCTGTTAATCACATCCAGGACTGAACCATGTTCATTCTGACACTTGGTGAAGTGGGAGGGTCGGAGGGTTTCTTTCTGCTGGACTGGCCGGTCTCACAACTTTGCTTCCAGTGGCTGATGCTCTTTGAGCCTGGGAGTGCACATTTCCACTGAAATAATCCACAAAAGCTGATGAAGTACATTTATTTTAAACTCGATAGTAAATAATGCTTTTCTTACGGACTGGAGGTAGATCTAAAGTAACTACATTTGTCTCTGTTCCATTGAGTCTACAGCACAGGGGCAGGCCAGTCGGTTCAATTGGTCTCTGTCAGTATTTATGCTCCACATGAGCCTCCACCCGCCCCTCTTCATCTCCCTCCATCAGCATATCCTTCTATTCCTTTCTCCCTCATGTATGTATCTAGCTTCCCCTTAAATATATTCATGCTATTCACCTCAACCACTCGCTGTTGTAGCGAGTTCCACATTCACAGCACTCACTGGGTAAAGAGGTTTCTCATGAAATCCCTATTGAATTATTGAACCCCTTCAACATTTTAAAGACTTCCATCAGGTTACCCTTCAGTCTTCTCTTTTCTAGAGAAAAGCAACCCCAGCCTTTCCTGAGGGTTAAATGCTCTCAGTTCTGGTATTATTCTTGTGAATCTTTGTTGCCCCTTCTCCAGTGCCTCTATTTCTTTTTTTAAATGAAGATCACAAATGTTGACAATACTCACAGTGTAGTCTAACCATGGTTCGAAACAAGTTGAACATAACCTCCCTGCTTTTCAATTCTATCCCTCGAGAATGGAACCCTATATCTGGGCCCCACACTTTAGGAAAGATGTGAAGTTCTTAGTGAGGGAGCAGAGGAGATTGACGAGAATGGCACCCAGGATGAGGGACTTCAGTTGGTTGGAGAGACTGCAGCAGCTGAAATTTCTCTCTTTGGAACATGGAGTCATTTGGACATACAAGGAGACCATTCAGCCCATCAAGTCCATATTCTTTCAAGTGTCCATTCAATTGTGAATCGTCTCTGCTTACACCCAACTCATTAGCAGCCAGTTCCAGGTCATTACCACTCACTGTGTGAAAATATTCCCCCTCACATCCCCTTGCATCTCCTGCCCAAAACCTTAAATCTGTGTCCCCCTCCTCCTAGCACCATCAGTGAATGGGAACAGTTTTTCTTTGTCCACCTTAATTCATGGTGAAGTGGACTGAAGACTGGGTCCCAAACATACGCAGCTAATGACAAACAACATGACATGAAATGGCTAATGTGACCAGGTGAACGAGACAACATTTTGACATTATCAAGGTATTGACACATACTCCAGAGAGAAACTGACTTTAAAACAATCAGTATAGTATTAAACACACTGGTCATGGTCACAAAATGAGTAAAATTGAAGTAACAGAGATAAACATTTGGATTGGAATAATTAAGAGCTTGGGAGAAATAATAGAGTGAGAATTGTCCACAAGTTGGATAGGGATAAGGAGAGAGCAGGAGAATCTTTTACATCCATGCTTGATCTGTTGTTTGAAGCCTATGTCCTTATGTACCAGTAATCTAGAACTCACGGCGTTCCTTCAGGAGAAGAAAAGATCGAGTAGATGTTGCCCCAGGCGGGGCCAGAACAGAACTGGAAAATAATGGAGTGAAATTGAGTGAGGGGTCGGAGAGAGAGTTCTCCTCCCCCTCAAGGTGTGGACTATAAGAATCCTGGGGGACCGCCTACTTCGGGTTTTCTTGCTAATTCGTGAAAACTAAATTAAAAATTATGGCTGGCTGTGCATTTATTTTTTAATTTGATTGTTACACTTCTACTGTTTTTATTCCTGTTCTGATTACTCTGTGGGTGAGGATGGTTGACAGGTGACAGGATGGGAAATTGTGGTTTGGGTCTTCATTGACCAAATGTTTTATTGATCCGAAAGGTATAAAATGGGCCAAACTTCAGCAGAAATCTGGCAGAGCAGAGAACAGACGACTTGCTATGTGGGAACAGGGAGATGAACAGCTCCCACAGGACAGAGGAAACAAGAGTACCTTGAATCCTAGATGACACCTGGGTGTCAAGGCCACCATGTTTTCACTGCTTGGCATGGGAATGCTGACTCCCTGTACCGGGGACGGAGTGTGGGAAGCCAATTGTTTGAGCGTTTGACGTGGCTTGGGCGGGTACAGATGGTTCAATGACAGGTTTTGTAATTTGTCCGTTCAAATATTAGCTCGGCAATGATTGGGTTAAATCAGTCTCCATAGACTTTGTGATGTAAAAAAGTATCAGAAGGGATTCCCCGAACACAGAGATTTGTAGAGGTTTTACTATTGCATTGACTGGTGTCATGGCATCTGGGACAGACCAGGGAGCATTTACGTGGAGATGGTGCTTCTACCCAGAGTGTAATGGTAATGCTGCTGCACTTTGATACTACTGCTCAGACATGAGCATGTGTCAGGTCTTATTTATACTGAATAAAATCTAACCACTGTCACCAATAAAAGTTATCACTGTGAATCATTTCAGAGTTTTGGAAAAGGGGATAAAGGGTTAATTGACACCCTGAACCCCATTTTCTAACATCGCTGTGTCAAAAATAAAATCTCATCTCCTCCTCTGGCTCCTTTGCCATTGACCTTAGAGGGATTCACTTTCTGTTAAAGAGCCTGCCAACCCCTCTCACCCACTTTCCCTAAAATGCAGAAATCTAATCATGAAAAGTCCAGAAAAATCAAATAATTTTATTCATAAAAGTTTATTAATGAAACAGAACATGGTCAAAAAAACAGAAAATTACTTGAGGATCGAAGACAACCAGAGTAAAAGAATGTGCACAATATTCTGGACCCAAATGGTTTCTCTTCAGCTCCTCTGTACCCTGTTTCTGTGACTCCTGCTTTGGACACAGGAGCACTGAACCCGGGGGTCAGGTCACCTTCAGCCCCAGTCACCCCCTCCTGTGTCCCGATTGGTTGGAGACCCATTTCCCAGTCAGTCCTCCAGCACCTTCCTGTCTCTCTATCAGTGCGACGCCCATGGCAGTTTCCCAACTGGGGCGCAGGCCCCGTTATTCTAAGCTAAATTCAGCCCTCAGCTCTGTCACCTGACTGTCACTGACATGAGCAATAGGGAGACAGAAATGTGCTGGAGGCTTAAATGGGAAGTTGAAACTTGTGGCACGAAACCAAAACTTCAACATTTGTCTGTCAAAAACATGTAATTTATCCTGGGGTTTTTGCTATTAGCTTCAGTGAGTGAGGTGTCCATAAAAGTGTTCATTTTGAAAAGGAAAGATTTGAAAAGCAGGGAAGTTATGCTTCACCTGATTCGTTCCATATTTCGACTCCACTGGGGGTACTGTTAACATTTGTGACCTCCATGTAGAAGAAGGAAATAGGAGCAAATAGTCATTTGGTAGGACAGAACTATTCAGTAGCAACTTGAGTGGTATTGCCCACGAACAGGATACTGCTGTCAAGGCAAAAAGACATTCCGCCTGTCACACAAGTGAGCGACTGGTATATGAATTTCAGTGCTAGTGCGATGCCAGGTATGTAGGGCGTACGTCCCAACTGGCGGGTCGTATCAAACAGGATGTCCCTTCAGCTGTTCACAACAGGTAAAGTACCGACTGTACCCAATCAGCCCGTGCTTGCAAAACTCAAAACATAGCGTCCAATGTGAGATGTGATTCTGTGAATGGATAGCACTTGCTAAGCAATCCTGATTGTGCTAAGAATTAAACTGACAATCAATGTAAGATTATCAGCTGGTCTCGCAGTGTGACTCACTTACTCGTACTAGAAGCTGTGGGAGGGACCTGTCTCTTTGGGCCCCTGTTGCTAGGCAGAAGTACTGTTTTTTCAACTCTTGTGTTTGCTTAACTTCTCTTTAGGAGTCATAAAACTCATGAAAAACACAGGCACCTTTTAAAGTGAAGCTAAACCTCAGTTTGACCTTTCTTAACACACAAATACAGAAATACAAATCAAACTTAAACATTAAAGCTAAAACTCATTCCTAACACCCACGAATACAAATATAATTTCCTTAAACTATCCCTATTTCCTAGCACTAGCATCACACTGGCACTAAAATTCATGTCCCACATTACACATTTGTCTGATAGGCAGAATGCCTTTTTGGCTTGGCGGAATACCACTCGTGTTGCTACTACATTGCAGCAGCGTGAAACAGCGAGCTTCAGCTGCTGCTCAAATGTTGCTGAGTGCCAGACGAAAAGCTTCGACATGTCTCTCTTTTCAGCAACACTTTGAGTTTAGCTCCTGCTGAGGGCCATTTGTTAGCTCTTCCCAGGCACTTGTACAGAGAAAAGCAACAAGACGCTGTCCTATCCACTGAGGAATGTCGACATGGAAACCTGAAACAGGAGATCTCGACATTTCCAGGGACCTGTCAAAAATTCGTTCATGGGATCTGGGTGTTGCTGACAAGGACAGCATTTGTTGTTCATTCCTAATACCTCCTGGATACTGTATTACAGAGGGCAGTAAAGGGTCAACCACATTGTTGTGGCTCTGTCGTCACAGACAGACCAGACCACATAAGGACGGCAGATTTCCTTCCCTGAAGGACATTAGTGAACCAGATGGGTTTTTACAACAACCAATGATACTTTCATGGTCACCATGACTGAGACTAGTTTTATATTCCAAATATAATTCAAATATAATTAATCAAATTCACATAACAGGCCACAGTGGGATTTGAACCCATGCCTCTAGAGCATTAGGCTGGGCCCCCGGATCCGGTGGCATTACCACTACACTATCATCTCATCGACCCTGAGCCTGTTTCTAGAGACAATTTATGTGTTTTTTAAATTCAGAGTTATGTAACACAACAAATTCTGTAAGAATTCTATATCTATGCTGAAAAGTATCAATCATTCAATGTCTCATTTCTCACAGATGTATTTATTTGAAATCTACCTGTAGTGGTAGGAAAAAACACTATTTACTATCCAGGATGAAATAAATGTCTTTCATCAGCTTTTGTGGATCACTTCAGTGGAAATGTGCACTCCCAGGCTGAAAGAGCATCAGCCACTGGAAACAAAGTCGTGAGCCGGCCAGTCCGGCAGAAAGAAACCCTCCGACCCTCCCACTTCACCAACTGTCAGAATGAACATGGTTCAGTCCTGGATGTGATTCCAACCTCTGGAATTACTTGTGAACTCGGTGCCTCAGCAGGTGGCATGACTGAGTGAATCTCTTCCCACACACAGGGCAGGTGAACGGCCTATCTCCAGTGTGAACTCGCTCATGCGCCAGCAGGTTGGATAAATCACTGAAACCCTTCCCACACTCAGAGCAGGTGTACGGCCTCTCCCCGGTGTGAAGTCGCTGGTGCTTCCGCAGGTTGGATAACTGAGTGAATCCCTTTCCACACTCAGAGCAGGTGAACGGCTTTACCCCAGTGTGAACTCGCTGGTGTGTCCGTAGGGTGGATGAATCACTGAATCCCTTCCCACACTCAGAGCAGGCGAGCAGCCTCTCCCCAGTGTGAACTCGCTAGTGTGTCAGGAGGTTGGATGAATTAGTGAATCCTTTCCCACACCCAGAGCAGGTGAATGGCCTCTCTCCAGTGTGAACTCGCTGGTGTATCTGAAGGTGGGATAAATGTATGAATCCCTTCCCATACTCAGCAGGTGAACAGCCTCTCCCCGGTGTGACTGCGCCGATGAGTTTCCAGCTCAGACGGGACTTTGAATACCTTCCCACAGTCCCCACATTTCCACGATTTCTCCATGGTGTGAGTATCCTTGTGTCTCTCCAGATTCGAAGATCAGTTTATGCCTCATCCTCACAGCGAATGCATGAGAGGTCTCTCTCCGCTGTGAATGGTGTGATGTTTTTCGGCCTGTGTAACTGGTTAAAGCTCTTTCCACAGTCAGTGCACTGGAAACACTCTCACTCGGATGTGTGTGTCTCAGTGCTTTTCCAGTGACACTTATGTTTAAAATCTTTTGAAGGAGGCAGAACAGACAAACATTTCTCCTTCTAGATTCAAAGGCCGATGATATTCAGGTCCCAATGAATCGAGTGATTCTATCAGATCCTGACGCCACGTTTCATTTGAAAGTTCTGTCTGTAAATCCTCCCTTTCTAATGTCCTGTAAAAGGAGTTTACAAAATATATCACTGTGAGTACAGAATACAAATTCAGAACAGATAATCCTTGATTGGATTCAATTGTTCGTCCATCTCATCTGTAAATCCTCCCCACCCACCCACACTCACTGCCCTCCCTCCTTCTGTCCTCAATGATTATTCAAAGTGTTAATTATTCCCATTCTCTCCTAATGATCCTGGTAACATAAGAACACAAGAAATAGGAGCAGGAGGAGACCATTCAGCCCCTCAAGCCTATTTTGTCATTCAGTAAGATCATGCCTGACCTGCACTGTCCCCAAATTCGTTCATCCTATAATATTCAAAAACCTATCATTCTCTCGCTCAAATATACTCAGTGACTGAGGACCCACAGCACGCTGGGATTTTTATTATCCTTTCATCTAATGTAGGTGTGACTGGCAAGGCCAATAGTTGTTGCCCCTCCGTAGTTGCCCTTGAGAAGTTGGGGCTGAGCCACCTTGTGAGCCTCTGTAGTCCAACAGGTGCGACATTTCTGTCGCAGTTTGGTCCAACTGAGTGTCTTGCTCGGCCATTTCTGAGGGCAGTTAAGGGTCAGCCACATCCCTGTGAGTCCAGATTCACATGTAGGTCAGACCAGGTAAGAGCGGCAGATTTCCTTCCCTGAAAGGCATTGGTGAACCAGATGGATAAGAGAATTCCAAAGATTCACAAGCCTCTGAGTGAAGAAATTTCTCCTCAACTCGGTCTGAAATGATCGGCCCCTTATCCTGAGGCTGTGCCCCCCGTGTTCTAGATTCCCCAGCCAGGGGGAAACAGCCTCTCAGTGTCCACCCTTCACACCCTGGCACTGGCTGCACGTTGGTTCCACCATTTGCCGAATGACCCTCCAGGACCGACGTGAGGGGGGCACATTCTTGATGAATAAGACCCCAGGCTCCCTCCCAGCCGGGGGATCACTGTGAGGAGCAGGAACCCCGGCTTTGTCTCCTGTGGCACTGAGGCCAGGTCTGGTGCCCCTCCCCCCACCCGGACAGATACCAGGGACCCAACATTGATCCCCTCGGCGTCTATAAAAATCAGAAGCATTTTCAAAACAAATGTGATTCTCCTTTAAATTGATTCACTTCCTGTCCCTTCAGTTCCTGTAAGTCAACAATATGCCCCCAGAATGAGAAAACAAATGGAAAGGGGGAGAAAAGAAAGTGTTTTACTCACAGATGTTGGACACAGGAGGAAGTTTCAGTCTGTGTGAAGCTCATGCTTCATTTTCACAAAACCCGCGCTCTGATTGGCTGGAGGACCAGAGTCCTCCCATTGGTCAACTCCTCAGCATGATGGGAAGGTGCGGCTCTGCCCCGCACATGCGCAGCTTCCCCTCTCCCCAGTTCTTCGAGCGGCTTTTCGCTCTGGCCGGAGCCGTCAGCCGGTTGCCTGGAAACTTTGGCTCAAGGAGGTGGAAGGGGAGGGGGAACAATAGGTAGGGGCGGGGCTGGCCTGCAGACTGGAACCAGAGGACACCGCGGCTAATGCAGGCAGGGTTCCATTGTGGACGTCACAATGCGGAAGTTGGACAATGAGCTTCAGACTAAAACTTCCTCCTCTGGGTAACATCTGTGAGGAAATCAATGTTTCCCCCTTTCCATTTCTTTTCTCATTCTGGGGGCAAATTGTTGACTTGCAGGAACTGAAGGGAAAGGAAGTGAATCCAGGGAGGGTGCAGGCTCTTACCAATTGCCTTCCCACCTATTTTTGTGTCATCTGCAAACTTGGCGATAGTACATTCACTTCCCTCATCCAACTCATTAATATATGTTGTAAATAATTGTGGCACCAATCCCTTTACAAGTTGCCATCCTGAAAATGCCCCCCTTATCCCAATTCTGTCTTTTATTAGTTACCCAATGCTCTATCCATGCCAACACCATGGGCTCTTAGCTTATTAATTAGCCTTATATGCGGTACCTTATCAAATACCTTTTGGAAATCCAGATATATTACATCTACTGGCCCCTTTATCTATCCTGCTTGCTAGCTCTTCAAAGAATTCAAATAAATTGTCAGGCATGATTTCCCCTTCATGAAGCCATGCTGACTCTGCTTGATTATATAATGTATTTCTAAATGCTCTGCTATTACATCCTTTATAATAGACTCTAATATTTTCCCAATGACAGATGTTAAGCAAATAGTTACCTTTTTTTTGTCTCCCTCCCATTTTGAATAAGGGTGTTACATTGGCAATTTTCTAATCCTTTGGGACTTTTCCAGAATCTGAGAATTCTTGGAAGATCACTACCACTGCATCCACTATCTCTGTAGCTACTTCCTTTAATATCCTAGGATGCAACCCATCAGGTCCAGGGGACTTCGGCCTTTAGCCCCATTAGTTCCCCTAGTACTTTTTCTCTAGTGATAGTTTTTGAATTTATTTCCCCCACAACACTGTCCCCCGCCCCATCCCCACCCCATCGGCTTTGCCCCTTGATGATTTAGTATTTTTGGAATGCTGTTAGTGTCTTCTACCGTGAAGACTGAGGCAAAGTATGTATTCAACTCCTCTGCCATTTCCTGGTTCCCCATTATTATCTCCCAAGCCTCATTCTCTAAGGGGCCTCTGTTCACTTTTCCCTCTCTCTTCCTTTTTATATACTTAAAGAAGCTCTTACTGTCTGTCTTTATGTTACTTGCTAGTTTACCCACAAAGTTTATTTTCTCCCTCTTTTTTTGGTAATCTTTTGTTGGTTTTTAAAACTTTCCCAATCTTCTGGCTTACCACTAATCTTTGCCACATTGTACGTTTTTTCTTTCAATTTGATACTATCCTGAACTGCCTTGGTTAACCATGGTTGGTTTATCCCCTTCCTAGAATCCTTCTTCCTCACTGGGATGTATCTTTGTTGTGAGTCATGAACTATTTTCTTAAACATCTGCCATTGTTCACCAACCATCTTTTCTGCTGAACACCTTCCCCAGTCCACTCCAGTCAACTCTGCCCTCATTCCCTTGTAATTACCCTTATTTAAGTTTAGCACAGTTGTTTCCGACCCAAGTTTCTCACTCTCAAACTGAATGCTAAATTCTACCATGTTATCATCATTGTTTCCGAGGGGATCTTTTACTCTGAGATCATTTATTAAACCTGCCTCATTACCCATTACTACATCCAAAATAGCCTGATCCCTGGTTGGATTCACAACATATTGTTCTAGGAAACTGTCCTGAAGGAATTCTTGCTTATGGCTACCTCGGCCAATTTGATTTTCCCAATCTACATGAAGATTAAAGTCACCCATGATTAGTGTACTGCCTTTTTTACATGCCTTCATTATCTCCTGATTTATTCTCTGCCCTACAGTATAGCTACTGTTAGGGGGACTATAGACCACTCCCACCAGTGTCTTCTTCCCCTTGCTATTTCTTACCTGCACCCATATGGATTCTACATCTTCCAATCCAAGATCACATTTCTTGCTCTTGCACTTATTCACTCTTGTACAAAGCTACCCCATCACCCTTTCCTTCCTGCCTGTCCTTTCGAAAAGTAACATACCCCTGAATATTTACTTCCCAGCTTTGATCTCCTTGTAACAACGTCTCCGCAATGGTTATAAGATCATGCCCATTAACCTCTATTTTTACCTTTAATTCATTTATCTTGTTCTGAACACTAGGAGCATTTAAGTAAAGAGCCATTAATTTTGCCTTTTTACCATTTTTTCCCCCCTTTGACCATATTTGCTGCTGTTTTTATGTTTGTACACTCTGTTCCTTCCTGGGAATCATTACCTAAATAGCTGCCCTGCAATGCTGCCATATCCTTTAGCTTTGTAAGCCTATGTGTCCCCTCTCCAGAACCCTCCCCCCGTCTATTTGCTGGGTGGGGGAGGAGTGGGCTGGATGACCTCCTTTGAACTGGTGCATCGCGCATCAGTGGGTGTCCAGCTCGCGGCCGATGTCATCCAGCAGCTTCAAACAGTGGTGTTCAGCCCCAACAGCACACGTGGCTTAGAGGACACTCAGGTGCTCGGTGGTTCCCGTCTGAGTGTACCCCTGCTCGGACGGAATTCCACATTGGCCCCAAGCCCCGAACCCTCTCTCGGGAGCCTGGGCCCCACAGCCTGAGCTGCCTCGTGGAATGCGCATAGTGCCTTTTAGCTCGGCACGGAGGGGTTTCCTGTCTGGGCTGCTGCTGCACACCCTTCACCTCCTTGTCTTTGCCTGCTGGCCAGACACGCCTTGGTGTGCTCTCTTACCATTTTGGGGTGGAGGTCCCCAGTGTGGGGGGCTCTCTACGTGGGGTCCTTCCCCTTTCCAGCGGGGACCTGGGGTGGAGGGTGTTGCATGCAGCAGTCCCAGACAACGGTAGGTTAAGGGGGTTCACAGACTCCCAAGTTGCCTGTGTTTTCTACAGCCTGGTGGAGTCCATGGACCACGTCTGTGTTAGTTGTAGTAGATTATTACAGCCCCTTTTCAGTTTTCTTAAGGGGATTTTTCTTAATTTTTGGTTGCACTTCAGCCCCACGCTCCTGATCTTTGGGCACCTGGTGCAGAGTGGGGAAGGCGAGGAGTGAGGAGGACCTCCTTGTAAGCCTGCTCCTGGGCCTGGCCAAGTTGGCCATTAACAGGTCCCGGCAGTGGGTGGTCGAGGGGGTTGTCCATCCCGACTGTCTGCCCCTCTTCCCCGGCTATGTTCACAGTCGGGTGTCCCTGGAGAGGGAGTGAGCGGTGTCCGCTGCCACACTGGAGGCCTTCCGTGACCGGTGGGCACCGCGGGGGCTGGGGTGCATCATTACCCCCTCCCCCCAAAACCACATTTTGATTTGAATTAGACAAGTTTCCTTTATGCTTTTTGCTTTTAGTCACAGTGTCCCTTTAAGGGACTACCCCCTTTAATTTGTTAATTTGACCTTTCTGTTGATTTGTCAATTGGTTCTCGTTTTATTTGTTATCATGGGGAAACAATTTGGTTAGCTTCTTCATTTATTCTTTGTGCTCATTGGTTGTTTTTGTTTTCCTCAAAAGAGTATAAAGAGACACTTAATTGACATGGAGTGGAGTGGAGTCAGGAGGTATATACCTGTAATGTTTCACTCGGTGAATAAATTTAAACCAAGTATAGATTGGCTCCAATAAAAACAGAAAATGCTGGAAAAAAGCTCAGCAGGTCTGACAGCATCTGTGGAGAGAGAAACAGAGTTAACATTTCCCTATGACCCTTCTTCAGTTTCAATGAGATTGCCGCTCAGTCCTCGAAGCTCTATAGATTACAGGCCCACTTTCCTCAATCTCCCCTCATAAGATCGAGGCCTTCTGTGACCAGTGGGCACTGCAGGGGCTAGAGTGCTTTGTCAGCACCGGGTACCACACTTTAAAAGGAAAATTACAGAATTAAATTAAAGGTTTGTTTATGTCACAGTGTCCCACCAGGGGCTGTCACTACCTTTTATCAGTTTATTTCATTGATTTAGTTTCCTTTAAAAGAGCAGATGAAGCCACACTTACTGACATAGGGTGGAATGGAGCCAGGAGGTATATACCTGTACTGTTTCACTCTGTGAATAAATCATCGTTCCTTCACTGTCGCTGCATCAAAATTCTGAAACTCCCTCCCTAACAGCACGGTGGTTGCACCTACAGCAGGTGACTGCAGCAGTTCAAGAAGGTGGCTCATCACCACCTTCTGAAGGGCATTTAAGGACAGGCAATAAATGCTGGCCTAGCCAGACCCACCCTCAGCCATTGTTCCCCCTCCCCCTCCACCTCCTCGAGCCAAGGTTTCCAGGCAACCGGCTGACAGCCCCAGCCAGAGCCAGAAGCCGCTCGGAAAACTCCCCCTCCCCCTTTCTATGGTGGTTGGCTGGTCCAAAAAAAGATGCAGAGTGACCGCTGGCAGCAGCTGCACTGCGCCTGCTCTGGACAGCTTGGCTCAGCAGCGCTTTCTGCACCTGCGTGCTGGGCTGCCAGCTGAGGGAGTGGGGGAGGGAGGGGACTTGGCAAAATGTCTTCCCTTCATTTTCTTCCCAGTTTGATTTTAAACAGCACAGCTTTTGTTTTTAGCTTCACACACAGACTAACACTTCCTCCTGTGTCCAACATCTGTGAGTAAAACACTTTCTTTCCCCTCCCCCTGGGAAATACAGAGAGGTGTGGGACTCTGTAACTGGAATTAGTGCTGAGGGGGGAAATGCTGGGGATTTTGTGGAACCTGTTTTTATTGTTTGAGCTGTTAAAAATCAAATTTATCCTGTCTGTTCAAATACTATTTGCCTCTTAATGCATACTTCATTTATGTTGGTTTTAGTTTGATTGTTATAGTAAAGATTTTAAAAAGTGAAACCTTGTCCTTCAGTTTATTCCATTGGGGTTGTTTGGAAATTTGTTTAATTTAAGGTTATCGGCCTCCACAGGGATTGTAAGAACAGAGGTATGTCTAGTGTTGTTATATGGTACAAATTGAATATATTATTTATGGTTCTGTAATAAAGTACATTTATTATTATTTCTAGTCCTGTAAAATACTATGTTGGCTACATAATATATTTCCAGTCATAGATTCATCACGGCACAGAAGGAGCCCATTTGGCAATAGAATGAGAATGGAGGGAGGGTGTGTGGGATGGCAATTTACAGCTTTTGGGGAATGAGGGAGGAAAGAATGTTCCATAGAAACGAGAATTGTCGGTTCTGAACTGACAGTGATGACTTTTGTAAGCTCCTTTTACAGGATATCAGAAGGGGAGGATTTGCAGACAGAAACCTCAAACCAAACATCACGTCAAGATCTGACAGAGTCACTTGATTCATCAGGACCTGAACATCGTTGGCCTTTGAATTTAGAAGGAGAAATGTTTGGCTGTTCTGTCTGATTCAATAGGTTTTGAACATCAGCGTGACTGGAAAAGCACTGAGATACACACACGTACTCCAGAGACTCGAGCCCGCATACTCCAGGGCCCACACTCCCGGTGCCAATACCGAGGGAGAGCATCTTTCGAGTAAGACATTGACCCGAGGGTCCCATCTGCCCTCACAGGTGGATGTACAAGACTGAATTGAAGGCCACAATTGGAAGAGAGCAGGAAGGGGAGGAGTTCACCCCCGGTGTCCTGGGGCCCGATATTTATCCCTCAATCAACATCAGTAAGAACAGATGATCTAGTCATCGTCACATTGCTGACGGTGGGAGCTTGCTGTGCACACATTGGCTGCCAGTTTTGCGACAATGACTACACTTCAGAAAGAGCTGCATTGGCAGTGAAACGCATTGACGTGCCCTGAGGTGGTTAAAGGCCCTATATGAAAGCAAGTTTCTTTTTACATGGACCCACTCCTATCCTTCAAGGCAGATCGTCCAGCAGGACCACGAACCAGCATGAGCCAGCTGACTGGGGGGCACAAGAACTCCCAGTGTGGACCGAGGCTGCTTCCCTTCAGAGGCCACTGAATCCATTGTGGGAAGTGGCCATTTAAAGAGGGTGCCTTGACTTGCTGGTCTGAGAATCCAGCCCTTTTCCCCCTGTGTAATGCTGGCTGAGAATAGACATCGGGGCTGCTCAATGTACTGAAAGTATCTCTGCCACTGAAGATGGGCGGAGGTAATGTTTTCATCCCTGTTATTCTGTTTGTCTGTAAACAATTTATCTCCCAAACTAATGAATGGATTTTAACAAAACTCACTACACCGACAGGATATGGCCCACAGAAGAACTGATTTGTTTTTGGTGAAGATCTGAATCCTGGAATTTTTGAAGGAATCCGTTCACATTGGGAGATCGGAAGAATCGACCTTTTCCTTTCGATTGTTGTAGTTTGCTTTATTTCAAATGTTGATTGTTTTCAAATGTTGTGGATTGTCTCTGCTGCTGGGGTGGAATTTGTCACAGCTGTCAAAATGTGAGCAGAGTTTTCAGAACAGGTTGTTGGATGTGCAGATGGATGCTGTTAATAAATACATTAATATTTTTCTGCTTTGCAGATACAGAGCATGTTTTCATCCTTGATTGTCTGTCTTTAATACATCTCAAAAACTAACGGTTGGATTTGAACAAGCATAGTATGCAAATATGGTATGGCCCAAGGAAGAAATTATTACATTTGGTGAAGATGCGAACCAGATCCAGATCTTGGAATCTTTTGTATTCGTATGCAGAGCCCGGTCCTCTGCAGGCAAAAGGAATTTGTCCAGACATTTCACCTTTTCAATTAAACAAAAGCTTGGTGGACAATTATTCCTTGGTGCATTCCCCATGGCAACCCCTCAACCAATCAGAGTACATGTACCAACCAATCAACACCCTGTTTCTCAGTCAGTATAAATTGTTGTTCCCTTTGACATTTAGTATCCTTGCATCTGTCCTGATGAATGCAAGACAAAAAAACTTCAACAGCATGTCTCGTTTTTCAGAAATACTCGAAATTTTAAAAGCATTTGTTAACATTGGGAGATTATTTCACCCAATGTTTTTTTTTCCACAACAATTTATTGTAAACAAAGAAAACAAACTGTTGTCGAAAAAGTCACATACATTTGCACGAGCAAATTTGTTAATTTTAGTGGTAAATGTTCCAGATCCAGATCACTTTCCAGATCTGAAGATCAATTCTGTACATGTAGTTAAAAATTCTGTTTACAAACGATCGTTTCTGCTCACTGCACAATGATAAAGCAATGTGCAGCCATCAGCTAATCCCACACTCCCAATGAAGTCTATAGTCTGGTGTCAGCTGATTGTGGAATCACAAACAAGCTGATGTCATCTTATGACATCATCACAATAGAATGTGATGACATCAGCGGATTGCGCAATCCCAATGGAATGCGATGATGTCAGCTTGATCTTAGACATAAGCGGTGTGATGGGAAATGTACAGAACTGGACCAGTTTTCTTCAATAGAGAAACTCTGCTGCCCATCTCCCAACTCACACTCAGTCCCGTTCACCTATCACCCCCTGTGCTCACTGACCGACATTGGCTCCCACTCAAGCAATGCCTCAATTTTAAAATTCTCCTCCTTGGGCCCAATTTACCTCTGTAAAAGTGAATGAGATGTTGATTGAGCTAAATTCTGGCTCATTCTTTTCAAATCCCTCCATGGCCTCCTTTTTTTCGATTCAAAATGTGGTCACACTCTCCCCATCTCTGTAATCTTCCCCATCCCTACAACCCTCCGAGATATCTGAGCTCCACTAATTCTGGGCTCTTTACAATCCCCGGTTTCAATTGCAGAACCACTGGGGGCTGTGTCTTCAGCTGCCTGGGCCCCACGCTCTGGAATTCCCTCCCTAAACCTCTCTGCCCCTCGATCTTTTTTGCTCCTTCAGGACACTCCTTCAACCTACCTCTCTGACTAAGCTACTGGTCATCTGAGCTAATATCACTTAATGTGGCTCAGTGTCAACTTCTGTTTGGTAATGGCTCCTGTGAAGCTCCCTGGGATCTTTAAAGGTGCTACATAAATGCAGGTTGTTTTTGTTGAGGTGTTTGAACTATTTTCAGGGGACACCACTATTAAGCAGTCAAACACTTTTTTGCTGCGTCCAGAAAGGGCTACAGGAAGGCTGTTCACTTTAATCGGCCATGCAAGGCTTTGTTCGATGTTTAAATATACAGAGGAGTAGGGACATTGTTATATCGGTCACTCAGAGCTGAACAGAAACCCGTCTCTTTAAATACAGATACAGGGAAGAGGCTGAAATGAAATCTGTCCCTTATAACCAGCAAAAAAGCAGGAGGCTCAGATTCAGAGGCAGCAGGAGTTCATTCAGCCCATCATGACCCTGCCATCTCTTTGAAAGGACTTTCTGATTCATCCAATTACTCTGTTTTTTCCCCTTGGCCCTGCAAATTGCCAATTACCTTAGAGGGACTCACTCTCTGTCAAAGAGCCTGCCAACCCCTCTCACCCACTTTCCCTAAAGTGCAGAAATCTAATCATGGAAAATCCAGAAAAATCAAATATTTTTACTGATAAAAGTTTATTAATGAAACAGAACATGGTTAAAAAACAGAAAATTACTTGAGGATCAAAGACAATCAGAGTAAAAGGATGTGCACAACGTTCTGGACCCAAGTGGTTTCTCTTTAATTCATCTGTCCCCTGTTCGCTGCCCTCTTTGTGGAACACCTCCACTCAGTCCACAAGCGTGACCCTGACCTTCCAGTTGCTGCCATTATAATTCACCACCTTGCTCTCATGCTCACATTTCTGTCCTCGGCCTGCTGCAATGTTCCTGAGAAGCACAACACAAGCTGGACAAGCAGCACCTCATCCTCCGATGAGGCACCTTACAGTCTTCTGGACTCAACATTGAGTTCAACAACTTCAGACTGTCAACTCTGTCCTCTGTTTTGAGTCTTTTTTTTATCAAGTGCCAGTCTGCATCTTGCTTTCATGTTTTTGCTTTCAGACAGAGCTGTCCTTTATTCTGCCATTAACACTTACTCTGGGCCAATGCTTTGTTTCTTTACTGCAACCATTACCTCTCCCTTTGTCTTTTGTTCCATGATATTTTTGTTATTTAATCTCACCTGCCCTCTAACCAATTCCTGACTTTCCCTTTTGTTCTATCTGATCCTCCCCCCTTTCTCAACAGCATCAAATCCATCACATTTCTCCCTCTCTGTAATTCTGAGGAAGAGTCATATTGGATTGGAAAAGTTAACTCTGTTTCTCTCTCTTCACAGACGCTGTCAGACCTGCTGAGTTTTCCTAAACTTCTTGAATTTATTTTAGATCCAGTAGTGGTAGGAAAAACACTATGTACTGTCCAGGATAAAATAAATGTCCTTCATCAGCTTTTGTAGATTATTTCAGTGGAAATGTGCACTCCCAGGCTCAAAGAGCATCAGCCACTGGAAGCAAAGTCGTGAGACCGGCCAGTCCAGCAGAAAGAAACCCTCCGACCCTACCACTTCACCAAGTGTCAGGATGAACATGGTTCAGTCCTGGATGTGATTAACAGCAGCAATAACAGCAGAATCCAATCCCTGTAATCACTTGTGAACTCGCTGGTGTCTTAGCAAGTGGGGTGAATGAGTGAATCCCTTCCCACACTCAGAGCAGGTGAATGGCCTCTCCCTGGTATGAACTTCGCTCGTGTGTCCGCAGGTTAGGTAACTGAGTGAATCCTTTCCCACACTTAGAGCAGATGAACGGCCTCTCTCCCGTGTGAACCCGCCTGTGTTTCTGCAGGTCGGATGACTGAGCGAATGCCTTTCCACAATCAGAGCAGGTGAACGGTCTCTCCCCAGTGTGAATTCGTTCATGTCGCAGCATGTTGGATGAATCACTGAATCCCTTCCCACACTGAAAGCAGGTGAACAGCCTCTCCCCATTGTGAACTCCCTTGTGTTTTTGCAGATCTGATGAATCACTGAAACCCTTCCCACAGTCAGAGCAGGTGAACAGCCTCTCCCCAGTGTGAACTCCCTTGTGCTTATGCAGGTCTGATGAATCATTGAAACCCTTCCCACACTCAGAGCAGGTGAATAGCTTCTCCCTGGTGTGAATTCGCTGGTGTGTCCGCAGGTTGGATAACTGAGTGAATCCCTTTCCACACTCAGAGCATGTGAACGGCCTCTCCCCAGTGTGAACTCGCATGTGTTTCTGCAGGTCGGATGAATGACTGAATCCCTTCCTACAATCCAAGCAGGTGAACGGTCTCTCCCCAGTGTGAACGCGCTGGTGTCGCAATAGGTTTGATGAATCAACGAATCCCTTCCCACATTGCAAGCAGGTGAATGGCCTCTCCCCAGTGTGAACTCCCTTGTGTTTATGCAGGTCTGATGAATCACTGAATCCCTTTCCACACTCAGAGCAGGTGAACAGCCTTTCCCTGGTGTGAATTCGCTGGTGTATCTGCAGATTGGATAACTGACTGAATCCCTTCCCACACTCAGAGCAGGTGAATGGCCTCTCCCCAGTGTGAACACGCATGTGTCTCTGCAGGTCTGATGAATGATTGAATCCCTTCCCACATTCAGAACAGGTAAATGGCCTCTCCCCAGTGTGAACTCGCTTGTGTTTCTGCAGGTCTGATGAATTACGCAATCTCTTCCCACACTCAGAGGTGAACGGCCTCTCCCTGGTGTGAATTCGCTCATGAGTCTGCAGGTTGGATAACTGACTGAATCCCTTACCACACTCAGAGCAGGTGAATGGCCTCGCCCCAGTGTGTACTCGCTGGTGTCGCAGAAGGTTGAATGAGTTACTGAATCCCTTCCCACACTCATAGCAGGAGAACGGCCTCTCCCCGGTGTGAACGCGCTTGTGTTTCTGCAGGTCGGATGAATTACTGAATCCCTTCCCACAATCAGAGCAGGAGAACGGCCTCTCCCCAGTGTGAATTAGCTGGTGTTTCAGCAGGTTGGATGAGTGGGCAAATCCTTTTGCACAGACAGAGCAGACGAATGGCATCTTCTCCCCAGTGTGAAATTGCTGGTGTGACTGCAGGCTGGATAACTGTCTGAATCTGTTCCCACACTCAGGGCAGGCAAATGGCCACTTCTCAGTGTGAATTTGCTGGTGCCTCCGCAGGGTGGATGAATGAGTGAATCCCTTCCCACACACAGAACAGATGAATGGCCTCTCCCCAGTGTGACTGCGTCGATGAGCTTCCAGCTGAGATGGGTATTTGAATCCCTTCCCACAGTCCCCACATCTCCATGGTTTCTCCATAGTGCGGGTGTCCTTGTGTCTCTCCAGGTCCGACAATCAGCTGAAGCCTTGTCCACACATAGAACGTGTATAATGTGAATGGTGCAATGTTTCTTTCAGACTGTGTAACTGGTTAAAGCTCTTTCCACAGTCAGTGCACTGGAAACACTCTCACTTGGGTGTGTGTGTCTCAGTGCTTTTCCAGTCACAGTGATATTTAAAACCTTTTGAAGAAGACAGAACAGACAAACATTTCTCCTTCTAGATTCGAAGGCCAATAATATTCAGGTCCCAGTGAATCGAGTGATTCTGTCAGATCATGACGTGGAGTTTGGTTTGAGATTTCTGTCTGCAAATCCTCTATTTATAATATCCTGTAAAAGGAGTTTTTAAAAAATATTATTGTCAGTCCAGAATATAAGTTCAGAACAGACAATTCTAGTTTCTACAGCACACTCTTATAGCACACTGTACTCTTTCTTGTTCCCCAAAAGCTGTAAATCTCCATCCCACACATAGTCCCTGTATTCTCACTCTGCTACACTCTCTCCATTCTAAATCTAATGTACCCAGTATACACCCAATCATACTGTACTTAAAATGTACAGTACTCCATTACATAATCAGAGACACATGGGGTGTGAGGGAGAACTGTATTTCAGCACTGAGTTGTGACAACCCGGAACTCGCTGCCTACGAGGGTGATGAAAGCAGAGATGATCAATGATTTCAAAATGAAATTGGAAGGGCACTTGAAGGAAATAAGCTTGCACAGGAATGGGGATGTAGAGGGGGAATGGGACTGACTGGATTGCTCCATAGACAGTCGGCATGGGCTCGAGTTGCCAAATGGGCTCCTTCTGTGTTTTTAATGAAGATATGACTAGAAATAAATAATATAGCTGCAGTACTATATTACAAAACTAGAAATAGTCATTTGGTAGTAGAGAACTTGAATATTGCTGAAAAAAGAGACACGTTGAAGCTTTTCATTTTGCACTCATCAGGACACTTTGCAAAAAGACAAATATAAGGGGAAAACAACAATTTATACTGTATGTGAAGAGAGTGCTGATTGGTTGGCAAGTGGACTCTGATTGGTACAGATATTCTTGCGAAGTGACCTGATGAGTGCAGGATGAAAAGCTTTGACATGCCTCTTTTTTCAGCAAAACTAGAAACAAGAATAAATGAACTTAATTACAGAACCATAAATAACATGCTAACATGTCCCCTATCACAACATTAGACATCACAAAGTTCTCTATTACTATATTATCCAGGGGGCAGCACTCTTCGAAATAAAAGAAGGGACACTTCAACCTTGGGACCGGGGTGGGTGGTGATGGAATGCTGGTGACCATGAGAGAGGATTGAGGGTGGGTGTTTGTGTTTCAATATGAGAGGTGATGGGGAGGAGGGGTCTTGAGACAATAATAGTGGGAGGGTGGGATTTAAAATCAACTAAAACTTACAACTTATCTTGTTCAGTCACAACATCATCATCCCTCTGCTGGCCGACTCACTCACTTGCCGTCCCACTCAAATCACTCAAACTCTCCAACTTCCGCATTGTGACGTCCACAACGGATCCCTGGCTGAATCAGCCAATAGGAATCACTCTGCTCCGCGGTGACGTCCTCGGGTACCAGTCTGCAGGCCAGGCGCGCGGACACGGGAAAAACCGGAGCTCGATGAACGCGCGGCCTTCGTGCGACCACCAGGCAGGAGCTGCACATGCGCAGCTGTGCGGCAGACTCTGCACATGCGCTGTGCCGGGCAACTCGCCCGCGCGGCGGATGGAGCGGTTTCCCCAGCCCGGGCGATTGTGGGAGCTGCGGCCGTCATTACTCATCCGCAGCCCAGTCCCCAAACTCCTGGGACTGGGATGGAAAGTGGGGGTTGGGGGGGGCACAGTGACCCCACCCTGACACAAAGTACATGTGAGTAGTTAATGGATTTGATTGTGAAGCCCGCTTAGCAAAACAGTAACTTCAGGTGTAAAGATTCAGACACCTGCGTGATAGATCGGGGAGGGCAACAGGTGAGTGTGAAACTAAGGCCTAGAGTTAGCACCTTCAGGAGAGGGGGATTAGGGGGTTTACTTCTGCTCATGTTAAGGACCCCCGTAATTGAGCTGGAGGTTATTATTCTGGATGTAAGTGGAATGAATCAGCTTTGGATTGAACGCCCTATGTCATGTCCTTGATGTGGGATAAATTGGGACTGCTGATTTGCTGAGTGAGCAGTTTTTCTTTAAGAACTGCTGCGTGTGATCTCTCCTCATTCATTCAGAGAACTCTCAGCAGACATTATTTTACAATAAAACAGGTCCCTTTCAGCATCACACCCAAACAAACCTTTCGTGTGAAATCAACTAATCTGTATTTGAAATGTTCTACTTACTGAAATTAAATAGAATTAACATCAAAGGACCAGACCAATCGGGCCACCTGGTCTGTGATGTTTTTTGTTCTCCACACATGCCTCCTCCCACTCCTCTTCACTTCATTGTCAGTTGGGGCTCAGTGGGTAAAACTCCTGCCTCTGATTCCCAAAAATCTGGGCTCATGCCCCCAATCAGGAATTGAGCACAAATCTCGCATCTGACCCTCCAGTGCAGTACTAAGGGAGTGCTGCCCTGTCGGAGGTGCCATCTTTCAGGTGAGATGCTACACCGAGGCCCCATTTGCCTGCTCGGGTGGATGTAAAATATCCCACTTCATTATTCTGGAAGAAGAGCAGGGCAGTTCTCTTTGGTGTCCGGATCAATATTTATCCCTCAATCAACATCACAAAAATTTATCATCTGGTCATTATCACGTCGCTAGTTGAGGGACTTTGTAAATTGTCCAGAGGAGCTAGAGAGTCTGAAAAAAGATATACACAGGTTAAGTGAGTGGGAGAACATTTGCAGATGGAGCATAATGTGGGGAAATATTGGGAAGAGTGTCCCAGGGTTTTGACCCGGTGACAGTGAAGGAATGGTGATATGGATCTGAGTCCGGATGGTGAGTGGCTTGGAGGGGAACTTGCAGGTGGTGGTGCATCTGCTGCCCTTGTCCTTCCAGGTCGGAGTGGTCACGGGTTTGGAAGGTGCCGAATCTGCAAAGTCTGTCCACAATCTACAAGGCACCACGTGATTCAGGAGAAGCTTTGGGATCCCCGGTTAGCATTAGGTTTATTTACAGGTTAGTGTATATTCTGGGTTAGGGTTAGTGTTGGGTTCAGTGTTAGGATTAGTGTTATGGTTAGATTAGGCATTATGGTTAGGTTTAGGGTTATGGTAATGTTTAGGGTTAGGTTTAGGGTTAATGCCCAGGTTTAGGGTTAAGGTTAGGGTTAGGGTTGTGTTTAGGGTTATGGTTAAGGGTAGGGTTATGGTTAGCTTTAGGGTTAGGTTTAGGACTATGGTTAGGTTTACGGTTAGGATTAGGATTATGGTTTGGTTTAGGGTTAGGGTTAGTGTTAGGGTTAGGTTTACGTTTAGGATTAATGTTACGGTTCAGCTAGGTTTAGGGTTAGGGTTGGGCTTATGATTTGGTTCATGGTTAGGTTTAGGGTTATGGTCAGGTTAGGTTTAAGACTAGGTCATGGCTAGGTTTAGGGTTATGGTTAGGTATAGGGTTATGGTTAACGTTCGCGTTTGGTTCAGGGTTGTGGATAGGGTTAGGGTTAGGATCAGGGTTAGGTTTAGGGTTATGGTTAGGTTTATAGTGAGGGTTCGGGTTAGAGTTAAGTTTAGGGTTTGGGTTATTGTTAGGAATTAGGTATATGGTTAGGCTTAGGTTTAGGGTTATGGTTAGGTTTAAGGTTATGGTTATATTTAGGGTTAGGATTAGGCTTAAGTTTAGGTTTACGGTTGTGTTTAGGCTTAGGGGTATTTTTAGATTTAGGGGTATGGTTCGGTTTAGGGTTAAGGTTAGGGGCTAGGGATTAGGGTTAGGGTTCGTGTTAGACCCCTTTATTTCCAGATTGGTGCATACACAAGACCCTTTATCTCTGGGTCATTGTATACACAAGCCCCATTATCTCCAGTCAGTGTGTACACAAGTCCTTTTATCTCCGGTCAGTGTATACACAAACCCCTTTATCTCCCGGCCAGTTTATGCACAAACCCCTTTACCTCCGGGTCAGTGAATACACAAGCCTCTTTTATTGCCGAGTCTTCAAACCCCTTGAGCTCAGCATCTCCTAACTCAGCCCATCCTGCTGCAATCTGGGTCAGCTTTATCTTGGCCGTTTCCTGCTCTTTACCCACTATCCTCTGATTTCCAGCTATTCCAATAGCCATGTGCTGTTTGCACATTAACAGTCCGAATGTAACCTTGAGAGTGGTTCAAATGTTCAAAACTCCTCGCCTAAGTTAAAAATGCTGAAAATGGGAAGCCTCTTCCTAATTTACTTCATCAAGTCCCACCAACATATTCTTCTGTTTCTTTCTCCTTCATGTGTTTATCCAGCTTCTCCTTACAGACATCTATCCTATTCACCTCACCCACCCACCGTGGGGGCGAGAGCCACATTCTCACCACTCTCTGGGTGAAGAAGTTTATTCTCTTAACTTTCTTCTTGCCCCTTTTAATTGTTGCCCAAGTTCTCAGCTCGATCTGCTGATCCTGGAAAGGGGCAAAGGATAGAGAAAGGATGAGGCAACTGAGACTTCACATCACTTCCCCGAACAGCAGGGCTCAGTCTGTCCCTTACTCTCACCTCTGAGTCTGAAGGTCGTGGGTTCAAGTCCCCAATCCAGAGATTCGAGTCCCCCATTATCGAGGGCTCACACTCTTTCAGACTTTAGCTGGCAGGTTCCTAAATTCTGGAATTTCCTCCCTTAACCCCTTCACTTCTATCTCCTCCTTTTAGACTCTACTAAAAACCATCTTTTCTTAGCTCAGTGACACCAGGACTTGACAAACTGTGTGTCCAAAACAAAGCTGATTTATTTGTCACTTACACAGAATATTAAACTCCAGCCCAGTTACAGGGATTATTCACATCAGCAGAAACAGACCCCAACTGTCAGAATGAACATGGTTCAGTCCTGGATGTGATTAGCAGCAGAATCCAACCCCTGCAGTCAAACATGAACTCACTGGTGTTTCAGGAGATGGGACGAGCGAGTGAACTTTCAAACAGCCTTTCCCTGATGTGAACTTACTGGTGTATCAACAGGCTGGAGGATTGGCGGAATTCCTTCCCACACATGGAACATTTAAATGTCTCTCCCCAGTGTGAATTCACTGGTTTGCCAGCAGCTTAGCTGACTGAATGAATCCCTTCCGAGTCGGTTCAGGTGACTGGTCTCTCTCCGGTGTGAGGTCATTGATATGTTCTCAAGCTCAATGAGTGAGTGAATCCCTTCCAACACTCAAAGCAGGTGACTGGCCTTTCGTGGTGTCCCAGCAGCTGAGAGGAATCTCTGAACCTCTTCACACACTGGGACTGAGCAAAGGGCCTCTCCACAGTGTGAGCTAGTTAGTGTCTAAGCAGGGTGGATGAGCAAACAAATCCCTTCCCACACATGGAGCAGGTGAATGGCTTCTCCCCACTGTGACTGCACGGTTGAGTTTCCAGCTTAAATAAAAATACCTGGAAAAACTCAGCAGGTCTGACAGCATCTGCGGAGAGGAGCACAGTTAACGTTTCGAGTCCATGTGACTCTTCAACAGAACTAAGGAAAAATAGAAGAGAGATGAAATATACTATTGCAGGAACTGAAGGGAAAGGAAGTTGGGGGGTGGGGGGGGTGCTCTGCACTGCAAATGCGCACCTTCCCCACTCCCTTGGACATGCGCAGACCTGGGCTGCCTGCCCGCGCGGCAGATAGAGCGGTTTCCCCAACTGTAACCTGACAGGAGATGAACTATATAAACATGGCAGTGGCAAAGCTTTGAGAAAGCAACCAAGCTGGAAACCCCCACTAGGGCTATCTGTAGACGTTTCGAGTCCTCTACATTGGAGAGACCAAACGTAAACTGGGCGACCGCTTTGCAGAACACCTGCGGTCTGTCCGCAAGAATGACCCAAACCTCCCTGTCGCTTGCCATTTTAACACTCCACCCTGCTCTCTTGCCCACATGTCTGTCCTTGGCTTGCTGCATTGTTCCAGTGAAGCCCAACGCAAACTGGAGGAACAACACCTCATCTTCCGACTAGGGACTTTACAGCCTTCCGGTCTGAATATTGAATTCAACAACTTTAGGTCGTGAATCCCCTCCCCCATCCCCACCCCCTTTCTGTTTCCCCCTTTTTTTTTCCCAATAAATTATAAAGATTTTCCTTTTCCCACCTATTTCCATTATATAAAATAAAAAAAAACCCACTAGAGCTATACCTTGAGTGCCCTACCATCCATTCTTAATTAGCACATTCGTTTAGATAATATCACCAACTTTAACTTTAACACCTATGTGTTCTATTGTACTATTGTTGTTGACATCTTTTGATGATCTGCTTCTATCACTGCTTGTTTGTCGCTACAACCACACCAACCCCCTCCACCTCTCTGTCTCTCTATCTCTCCGCCCCCCACACACACACCTTAAACCAGCTTATATTTCAGCTCTTTCCTGGACTCGAACTCAAGTTCTGTCGAAGGGTCATGAGGACTCGAAACGTCAACTCTTTTCTTCTCCGCCGATGCTGCCAGACCTGCTGAGTTTTTCCAGGTAATTCTGTTTTTGTTTTGGATTTCCAGCATCCGCAGTTTTTTTGTTTTTATCTCTGTGTTTAATTGACTGCCACTGCTCTTCAAGAAATGCCTACCTCCTTGAAGAAGTTCTGTTCCTCTCTGCGACAAGATTTCCGGATTTCTCTGTTGCCTTGTTCACCTTCATTGCTTTCCATTTCTCTCCTAGTGTTTGACAAGGTGTTTACTAAAACCCGCTTTCACAGCCATATCTCCTTTCTCAGTGACTGTCTCCGTCTCCGACTTACCCCACATGGATTTCAACTGAAATTCCACCCCTCATGTTTCGAACCCACCCAGGATTACAGGTATCTCCGGGACATAAAACGTTTCTCGGACTGCTGTTCCCGTCACATTCTGTAATCCACTCTCAGTGCCATGCGCCGCCATATGAACACACTCGACCTCTCCCTCCAGCAGCACCGCCGTACCCTTTTTCAAAGCTGCGCGTGCCCCCAGTTTCATTTTATCCTTCGGCTCATCCGATGCCTCAACAAGAAACTTTTTCTCTTTCTCTCAAGTGCTAAGGAACGCAAGCTCCAACAACTCATCGACACCAACACCCATCTAGGACCCTCCACCCCTGCCTGTCCCTCCGTCCCCACCCCATCTTCCAATCCCAACCCCAGCCGTGTATTCACTATACCCCCTGACCTTCCCCTCTCCGATGCTGAACGTTCAGTGCTCAGCAAAGGACTTAGTTTCATACCCTTACGCCCTCACCTCAATGAATTTCGGGCTCGGCATGATACTGAACTCTTCTTCCGCCGTCTTCGTCTCCGGGCTCACTTCTTTGGGCAGGAGTCCTCTCCCAGTTCAACGGATCCTTTTACCCATCTTCAATATTCTCCCTCCACCTGGACCCCTCCCTCTGGATTCTTACCTTCTCTCGATCTTTTCATTGAGAACTGTCGGCGCGACATTAGTCGTCTCAATTTCTCTGCTCCTCTCACCCATTCTAACCTGTCTCTCTCTGAACTTACTGCACTCCATTCTCTCAGGTCCAACCCTGACATTGTCATCAAACCCGCTGACAAGGGTGGTGCTGTTGTTGTCTGGCGCACTGACCTCTACCACGCGGAGGCTGAGCGTCAACTCGCAGACACTTCCTCCTACCTCTCCCTGGACCATGACCCCACCACTGAACATCAAGCCATTGTTTCCAGGACTGTCACTGACCTCATCTCCTCTGGGGATCTCCCTCCCACAGCTTCCAACCTGATAGTTGCCCAACCTCGGACGGCCCGCTTCTATCTCCTACCCAAAATCCACAAACAGAACTGCCCCGGTAGACCGATCGTCTCAGCTTGCTCCTGCCCCACAGAACTCATTTCTCGTTATCTTGACTCCCTTCTCTCTCCCCTTGTCCAGTCCCTTCCCACCTACATCCGTGATTCCTCTGACACCTTACGTCACATCAACAATTTCCAGTTCCCTGGCCCCTACCGCTTCCTCTTCACCATGGACGTCCAATCCCTCTACACCTCCATCCCCCACCAGGATGGTCTGAGGGCCCTTAGCTTCTTTCTCGAACAGAGGCCTGAACAATCCCCATCCACCACTACTCTCCTCCGTCTGGCTGAACTTGTTCTCACGCTGAACAATTTCTCCTTCAACTCCTCTCACTTCCTCCAAATAAAAGGTGTGGCTATGGGTACCCGCATGGGCCCCAGCTATGCCTGTCTCTTTATGGGGTATGTGGAACATTCCTTGTTGCAGTCCTACTCCGGCCCCCTTCCACAACTCTTTCTCCGGTACATCGATGATTATTTCGGTGCTGCTTCATGCTCTCGTCAGGACTTGGAAAAATTTATTAATTTTGCTTCCAATCTCCACCCCTCCATCATTTTCACGTGGTCCATCTCTGACACTTCCCTTCCCTTCCTTGACCTCTCTGTCTCAATCTCTGGTGATAGACTGTCCACCAATATCCATTACAAACCCACCGACACCCACAGCTATCTCGACTACAGCTCCTCACACCCCACTTCCTGTAAGGACTCCATCCCATTCTCTCAGTTCCTTCGCCTCCGTCGCATCTGTTCCGATGATGCTACATTCAAAAACAGTTCCTCTGACATGTCCTCCTTCTTCCTTAACCGAGGTTTTCCACCCACGGTCGTTGACAGGGCCCTCAACCGTGTCCGGCCCATCTCCCGCGCATCCGCCCTCACTCCTTCTCCTCCCTCCCAGAAACATGATAGGGTCCCCCTTGTCCTCACTTATCACCCCACCAGCCTCCGCATTCAAAGGATCATCCTCCGCCATTTCCGCCAACTCCAGCATGATGCCACTACCAAACACATCTTCCCTTCACCCCCCTTATCGGCATTCCGTAGGGATCGCTCCCTCCGGGACACCCTGGTCCACTCCTCCATCACCCCCTACTCCTCAACCCCCTCCTATGGCACAACCCCTTGCCCACGCAAAAGATGCAACACCTGCCCCTTCACTTCCTCTCTCCTCACCGTCCAAGGACCCAAACACTCCTTTCAAGTGAAGCAGCATTTCACTTGCATTTCCCCCAACTTAGTCTACTGCATTCGTTGCTCCCAATGTGGTCTCCTCTACATTGGAGAGACCAAACGTAAACTGGGCGACCGCTTTGCAGAACACCTGCGGTCTGTCCGCAAGAATGACCCAAACCTCCCTGTCGCTTGCCATTTTAACACTCCACCCTGCTCTCTTGCCCACATGTCTGTCCTTGGCTTGCTGCATTGTTCCAGTGAAGCCCAACGCAAACTGGAGGAACAACACCTCATCTTCCGACTAGGGACTTTACAGCCTTCCGGACTGAATATTGAATTCAACAACTTTAGGTCGTGAATCCCCTCCCCCATCCCCACCCCCTTTCTGTTTCCCCCTTTTTTTTTCCCAATAAATTATAAAGATTTTCCTTTTCCCACCTATTTCCATTATATAAAATAAAAAAAAAACCCACTAGAGCTATACCTTGAGTGCCCTACCATCCATTCTTAATTAGCACATTCGTTTAGATAATATCACCAACTTTAACTTTAACACCTATGTGTTCTATTGTACTATTGTTGTTGACATCTTTTGATGATCTGCTTCTATCACTGCTTGTTTGTCGCTACAACCACACCAACCCCCTCCACCTCTCTGTCTCTCTATCTCTCCGCCCCCCACACACACACCTTAAACCAGCTTATATTTCAGCTCTTTCCTGGACTCGAACTCAAGTTCTGTCGAAGGGTCATGAGGACTCGAAACGTCAACTCTTTTCTTCTCCGCCGATGCTGCCAGACCTGCTGAGTTTTTCCAGGTAATTCTGTTTTTGTTTTGGATTTCCAGCATCCGCAGTTTTTTTGTTTTTATATTATTATTATTATTATTAGGGCTATCTGTACCTTGCTCGTCCTGCTTTCTACCCTTAATGTCACCTATTAGCACATTCCTTAGATAATATCACCACCTTCAACACCTCTTTGTCCTTTTGTCTATGACATCATTTGGCTATCTCCATTTGCCCATTCTCTTCATGCTGAGGAATCGACCAATGGGAAGAATTGGAGAACCGGAAGGACTCCAGTCCTCCAGCCAATCAGAGCACAGGCTTTGTGTGAATGAAGATTGAGCTTCACACAGACTAAAACTTCCTCCTGTGTCCAACATCTGTGAGTAAAACACTTTCTTTTCTCCCCTTTCCATTTCTTTTCTTTTTTTGGGGGCAAATTGTTGTTTTGCAGGAACTGAAGGGAAAGGAAGTGAAACCTGGGAGGGTGCAGACTGTGGAAAGGTTGTCTCTCTCTTAAAGACATTGACATCCTTTGCTCCCTCAGCTTGACACATTTATTTGTCTGGCTAAACGGATGGTCTCTTTCCTAATGTTCACGATGAAAGGGGTGGTTTCCCCAGGAGATGGCTGACATTCAAGGGGACAATAAATTAATATAGAACAGAGAAATGTCCAAGATAGAAGCAAAATACTGCAAAATGTTGCTAGAAATCTGAAACAAAAACAGAAAATTCTGGAAAAACTCAGCAAGTCTAACAGCACCTGTGGAGAAAAAAGAGAGTTAGCGTTTCAAATCCTTTTGACTCTTTCGATATGGCTAATGTTATATGGTACACATTAGATATATTACTTATGGTTCAGTAATAAGATACATTTTATTATTATTTCTAATCTTGTAATATAGTACTGTAACTAGCTTATATATTTTCAGTCAGAGTCATTAAGGCACAGAAGGAGTCCAATCGGCAACTGAATCCATGCCAACTCTCTACAGAGCGATCCAGTTAGTCCCATTCCCCCTCTATATCCCTGATCCCCAGCAAGGTTATTTCCTTCAAGTGTCCATCCAGTCTGATTTTGAAATCATTGGTTGTCTCTGCTTTCACCATCCTCATAGGCCGCGAGTTCAAGGTCATGACCACCTGCTTTTTCACATCACCCCTGTGTCTTAACCAAGTGATACTGTCCCAATGATAATGCAGGAAGATTTTCAGATCTCTGTGTCCAGGGGACCAAGCAATCTGCATTGATTTATCGATCAGCATGAATCAGCATCTTCAGGAGAATTGGGAGGGTGTATATTAGGTACAGCAGAGTGAGAATGGAGGGAGTGTGTGTGGGATGGAGATTTATAGCTTTTTGGGGAACAATGGGGGAAAGAATGTTGCACAAGAACTAGAATTGCTTTCCTGAATTTCTATCCTGTACTGAGAGTGATGACTTGTAATCTCCTTTCACAGTAGATAAGAGGAGTATTTTCAGAGAGAAATTTCACACTAAACATCACATCAAGGTCTGACAGAGTCACTCAATTCATGGGAAACAAACATCATCAGCCTTTGAATCTTGAAGGAGAAATGTTTGTCTGCTCTGTCTGCTTTCAACGGTTTTAAACACCAGTGTGACTGGAAAAGCACCGAGAGACACACACACCCAAGTGAGAGTGTTCCAGTGCCATGACTGTGGAAAGAGCTTTAACCAGTTACACAGCCTGAAAAAACATCACCATCACAGTGGGAAGAGACTGTACGCATGTTGTGTGTGTGAACAACGCTACATCTGATTGTCAAACCTGGAAAGACACAAGGACAGCCGCACCGTGGAGAAACCGTGGACATGTGGGGACACTGGGAAGGGATTCAAGTATCCATCCAAGCTGGAAACTCATTGACACAATCACACTGGGGACAGGCCGGTCATTTGCTCTGAGTGTGGGAAAGGATTCAGTGATTAATCTGCCCTGTGGAGGCACTGGTAAGTTCACCCTGGGGAGCGGCCGTTCATCTGCTCTGCGTGTGGGAAGGGATTCACTCAGTTATCCATCCTGTTGACATACCAGTGAGTTCACACGGGGGAGAGGCCATTCACCTGCTCTGAGTGTGCAATGGGAATCAAGCAGTTTTGCCACCTGCTGCAACACCATGTCACTCACACGAATGAGAGACTGTTTAAATGCTCAGACTGTGGAAGTGGCTTCAAAAGCTCTCGGGAACTGGAGAACCATCAGCGCATTCACACTGAGGAAAGACCGTTCAGCTGCTCTGAGTGTGGGAAGGGATTCAGTGATTCATCCGGCCTGCTGAGACACCAGTGAGTTCACACTGGGGAGACGCCATTCACCTGCTCTGTGTGTGGGAAGGTATTCACTCATTTATCCAACCTGCTGAGACATCAGGTGTAAGTGATTCCAGGGGTTGGATTCTGCTGTTATTGCTGCTGTTAATCACATCCAGGACTGAACCATGTTCATTCTGACACTGGGTGAAGTGGGAGGGTCGGAGGGTTTCTTTCTGCTGGACTGGCCGGTCTCACAACTTTGCTTCCAGTGGCTGATGCTCTTTGAGCCTGGGAGTGCACATTTCCAATGATATGATTCCCAAAAGCTGATGAAGTAAATTTATCTTATCCTGGACAGTAAATAGTGTTTTTCCTACCACTAAAATAAATACATTTGTCTCAGTTCCATTGAGTCTACAGCACAGGGCCAGGCCAGTCAGCTCAATTGGTCTCTGTCAGTATTTATGCTCCACATGAGCCTCCACCCACCCCTCTTCATCTCCCCCGATCAGCATATCCTTCTATTCCTTTCTCCCTCATGTATGTATCTAGCTTCCCCTTAAATATATTCATGCTGTTCACCTCAACCACTCTCTGTGGTAGCGAGTTCCACATTCTCACCAATCGCTGGGTAAAGAGGTTTCTCATGAAATCCCTATTGGATTATTGAACCCCTTCATAATATTAAGGACTTCCATCAGGTCACCCTTCAGTCTTCTCTTTTCTAGAGAAAAGCAGCCCCAGCCTTTCCTGAGGGTTAAATGCTCTCAGTTCTGGGATTGTTCTTGTGAATCTTTGTTGCCCCTTCTCCAGTGCCTCTATTTCCCTTTTCTAAATGGAGATCACAAATGTTGATAGTACTCCCAGTGTAGTCTAACCATGGTTCGAAACAAGTTGAACATAATCTCCCTGCTTTTCAATTCTATCCCTCTAGAATGGAACCCTATATCTGGGTCCCACACTTTGGCAAAGATGTGAAGTTTGTAGAGAGGGTGCAGAGAAGATTTACAAGAATGGCACCAGGGATGAGGGACTTCAGTTAGTTGGAGAGACTGGAGAAGCTGAAATTTTGCTTTTTCGATCACAAAGTCATGAGGGGAGAGGAGTAGGCCATTCAGACCATCGAATGAATGCCGACTCTGTACAGGAAAGCAGGCAGCCCAATTGCCTCATTCTGTTACCCTATCCATAAGAGTTTATTCCTCTCAGGTGCCCATCCAATTTCCCTTTGAAGTCAGTCATCCTCTCCAATTCCACCATCCTCAATCCTCACAGACAGTGAGTTCCAGCGCATTACCACTCACTGTGTAGAAATGTGCTTCCTCACTTCCTCCCTGCATCTCCTGCCAAGAAACATCACTCTGTGTCCCGTCATCTTGTACCATCAGCGAATGGGAACAGTTTTTCTTTGTCCACCTTATCTAAACCTGTCATAATCTGGTCCACCTCTATCAAATCTCCTCTCAACCTCCTTTGCTCCAAGGAGAACAACCCCAGTTTGTCATTTAAAATAAAGAACAAACAAACAGAATATGTTAATAACTGAAATACAATGGAAATATTTAATTTCTGTTTCAAGATATTCTAAAAATATTGTACTGGACAGTAAAGGAATCAGAATAACTCATCTTGGGTTTAGTTCAGTGGAATATGTCAACTTGGTATCCACCTACATTCCAGTGAAATTATGGGTGAAATGAATAAGTTGATCACTTTCTGTTGCCTATATTTGTATCCTTTGCCTGTGAACTTATTTTTTAAAAGTAAAGCACATTTGAGAGCCTGGCCACTGCCTGAAATATCAGGACTATGTTGGGAGAGATAAGTGATGATCTCGAGACAGACACCCACTTTGAGCTTTTGATAAGATGGCCTGAAAAGCAAGAATGTGTAACGTGCTATTGGGAGACCGGTGTGAGTGTGCAGATATGAATCGTTATATGTTAATCAAATAATATTGGGAAATTCCTGGTGAAATGCACTGAGGGATGGGTCCCAAACATATACAGCTACTTGACAAACAGCCTGACATCAAATGGTTAATGTGGCCAGAGGAATGAGAGAATATTTTGACATCACCAAGGCACTGACACACACTCCAGAGAGAAGCTGACTTTAAGATAGTCAGGATAGAATTAAACACACTGGTCATGGTCACAAAGTGAGTAAAATTGAAGTAAAAGTGATTAAAAACATTTGGAATGGGGCAATTAAGGGATTGGGAGAAATAATACTGAGTGAGAACTGTCCACAAGTTGGACAGGGGTAAGGATAGAGCTGGAGAATCTTTTACATCCATGCTTGATCTGTTGCTTGAAGCATATGTCCTTATGTACTAGTAACCTGGAACTCACGGCACTCCTTCTGGAGAAGGAAAGATCGAGTAGATGTTACCCCAAGTGGGGCCAGAACAGAACTGGAAAATAACGGAGTGAAATTGAGTGAGGGGTCGGAGAGAGAGTTCTCCTCTCCCTCAAGGTATAGACTGTAAGAATCCTGGGGGATCCCCTACTTCGGGTTTTCTTGCTAATTCATGAACACTAAATTAAATATTATTACATGCTGTGCATTTATTTTTAATTTGATTGTTACACTTCTCCTGTTTTTATTCCTGTTGTGATTCCCTCTGGGTGAGGATGGTTGACAGGTGACAGGATGGGAAATTGTGGTTTGGGTCTTCATTGACCAAATGTTTTATTGATCTGAAAGGTGTAAAAGGGGCCAAACCTCAGCAGAAATCTGGCAGAGCTGAGAACAGACGACTTGCTATGTGGGAACAGGGAGATGAACAGCTCAGAGGACAGAGAAAACAAGAGTGCCTTGAATCCTGGACAACACCTGGGTGTTAAGGCCACCATGTTTTCACTGCTTGGCATGGGAATGCTGACTCCCTGTACTGGGGATGGAGCGTGGGAAGCCAATTGTTTGAGAGTTTGACGTGGCTTGGGCAGGTACAGATGGTTCAATGACAGGTTTTGTAATTGGTCCGTTCAAATGTTAGCTCGGCAATGATTGGGTTAAATCAGTCTCCATAGACCTTGTGATGTAAAAAAGTATCAGAAGGGATTCCCCGAGCACAGAGATTTGTAGAGGTTTTACATATTGCATTGACTGGTACCATGGCATCTGGGGCAGACCAGGGAGCATTTACGTGGAGATGGTGCTTCTACCCAGAGTGTAATGGTAATGCTGCTGCACTTTGATACTACTGCTCAGACATGAGCATGTGTCAGGTCTTATTTATACTGAATAAAATCTAACGTCTGCCACCAATAAGGGTTATCACTGTGAATCATTTCAGAGTTTGGGAAAAGGGTTAATACATACAAACTAGGAGCAGGAGTAGGCCATTCAGCCCCTCGAGCCTGCTCCACCATTCAATAAGATCATGGCTGATCTGATTGTGGTCGCAATTTCACTCTCCTTCCTCGCCCCATCCCATTTCTCACCCTCGGCAATCAAGAATCTATCAAATTCAGCCTTAACAATATTCAGTGACCCAGCCTCCACTGCTACAATAGCAATTGTGTCATTTCTTAAATAAGGAGACCAAAATTGTACACAATTCCCAAAATGTGGTCTCACCAAGGCCCTGTACAGCTGCAGGAAAACATCCCTAATTTTGTATTCTATTCCCCTTGCAATAAATGACAACATGCCATTTGCCTTCCTAATCATTTGTTGCGCCTGAATAATAACGTTTTGTGGTTCATGTACCAGGAAACCCAGATCCCTCTGTACCTCAGAGTTCTGCAATCTGTCTCCATTTAAATAATATGCTGTTTTTTTTTATCCTTCCTGCCCAAGTTGACAAGTTCACATTTTCCCACATTCTACTCCATCTGCCAAATTTTTGCCCACTCACTCTTCACAAATTATTTTCTTACATACCTATAACATCAGCAAATTTAGCTGCCATACATTCAATCCCATCATTCAATTCATTTATATTCATAGCAAATGGTTGAGGGCCCAGCATTTATCTCCTGTGGCACTCCACTTGTCACATCTTACCAGTCCGAACATAACCCATTTATGCCTACTGTCTGTTTCCTGTTCGCTAACCAATCCTCTATCCATGCTGATATGTTATGCCCTCCACCACTAGTTCTTACTTTGTGTATTGTTTCCTGGCTCCTTTGCCAATTACCTTAGAGGGACTCACTTTCTGTTGAAGAGCCTGCCAACCCCCTCACCCACTTTCCTTAAAGTGAATAAATTTAGTCAGGAAATCAGATATTTTTACTGATAAAAGCTTATTCACATAACAGATCTGTAGTAATGAAACAGATGGTCTGGATTGCACTGCCTGGGAGATGGTGGAGGCAGATTGCCTCAAATCCTTTAAAAAGTACGTGGATGAGCACTTGGCACGTCATAACATTAAAGGCTATGGGCCAAGTGCTGGTAAATTGGATTAGGTATGTAGCTCAGGTGTTTCTCATGTGTTGATGCAGGCTCGATAGGCCTCTTCTGCACTGTTTGATTCTGTGAATCTTTCCTTAGCTTAATCTATAAAAAACTGGAGAAAAACACTTACTCACTGCTCACCAATCAACTCTCACCTTTGTGCTGACGTCACTTTTTGAAGCTTCCCCGCACTCGCGCTGGTTCTGATCTCTCCGCCGCTCTCTCACACTGTCTTGTGATGTCACTCTAGCTATTTTCAACAAGAACTGACTGCAGGACACTCCTCCCAGACTGCTTCACCATGATGCTGACTGCAGCACACTCTTCCCAGGCTGCTTTACCGCAATGCTGACTGCAGGACACTCTTCCCAGGCTGCTTCACCACGATGCTGACTGCAGCACACTCTTCCCAGACTGCTTCACCGCGATGCTGAGTGCAGAACACTCTTCCTAGCCTGCTTCACTGTGATGCTGACTGCAGGGCAATCTTCCCAGACTGCTTCACCGCGATCCTGACTGCAGGGCACTCCTCCCAGAGGACAGAGAAAACAAGAGTGCCTTGAATCCTAGATGACATTTGGGTGTCAAGGCCACCATGTTTTCACTGCTTGGCATGGGAACGCTGACTCCCTGTCCCGGGGACGGAGCGTGGGAAGCCAATTGTTTGAGAGTTTGACGTGGCTTGGGCAGGTACAGATAGTTCAATGACAGGTTTTGTAATTGGTCCGTTCAAATGTTAGCTCGGCAATGACTGGGTTAAATCAGTCTCTATAGACTTTGTGAAGTAAAAAGGTATCAGAAGGGATTCCCCGAGCACAGAGATTTGTAGAGGTTTTACATATTGCATTGACTGGTGCCCATGCAATCTGGGGCAGACCAGGGAGCATTTACGTGGAGAGAGTGCTTCTATCCAGAGTGTAATGGTAATGCTGCTGCACTTTGATACTACTGCTCAGACATGAGCAGTATTTATACTGAATAAAATCTAACCACTGTCACCAATAAGGGTTATCACTGTGAATCATTTCAGAGTTTGGGAAAAGAGGATAAAGGGTTAATTGACTCCCTGAACCCCATTTTCTAACATCGTTGTGTCAAAAATAAAAACTCATCTCCACCCATGGCTCCTTTGCCAATCACCTTAGAGGGACTCACTTTCTGTTAAAGAGCCTGCCAACCCCCCTCACCCACTTTCCTTAAAGTGCATAAACATAATCATGAAAAGTCCAGAAAAAACAAATATTTTTACTGATAAAAGTTTATTAATGAAACAGAACATGGTTAAAAAAATGGAAAATTACTTGAGGATCAAGGCCAACCAGAGTAAAAGGATATGCACTACGTTCTGGACCCAAATGATTTCTCTTTATTTCATCTGTCCCCTGTTCGCTGTCCTCTTTGTGGAACACCTCCCCTTCAGCCCACAGGCATGACCCTGACCTTCCAGGTTGCTCGCCATTATAATTCACCACCTTGCTCTCATGCTCACCATATTCTGTCCTCGGCCTGCTGCAATGTTCCCGAGAAGCCCAACACAAGCTGTAGGAGCAGCGTTTACTACCCAGGATAAAATAAATGTCCTTCATCAGCTTTTGTGGATCATTTCAGTGGAAATGTGCACTCCCAGGCTCAAAGAGCATCATCCCACTGAAAGCAAAGTCATGAGACCGGCCAGTCCAGCAGAAAGAAACCCTCCGACCCTCCCACTTCACCAAGTGTCAGAATGAACATGGTTCAGTTCTGGATGTGATTAACAGCAGCAATAACAGCAGAATCCAACTCCTGGAATCACTTGTGAACTCGCTAGTGTCTCAGCAGGTGTGGTGACTGAGTGAATCCTTCCCACACATGGAGCAGGTGAACGGCTTCTCCCCAGTATGAACTCTTTGGTGTGTGAGGAGGGGAGATGAATCACTGAACCCTTTCTGGCACTCAGAACAGGTGAATGGCTTCTCTCCAATATGAACTCGCTGATGTTGCAGCAGGTGGGATAATCGAGTAAATCCTTTCCCACACTGGCAGCAGCTGAATGGCCTCTCCCCAGTGTGAACTCGCTGGTGTGTCCTCAGATTGGATGACGTAGTAAATCTCATCGCACAGCGAGAACAGCTGAATGGTCTCTCCTCAGTGTAGATGTGCTGGTGGACCCTCATAACTGCAGCACTTTTGGAGCCACTCCCACAGTCCGAGCATTTAAAGGGTCTCTCATTGGTGTGAGTGATATGGTGTCTCCAAGCGATGGATGACTGAGTGAATCGCTTCCCACACACAGAGCAGGTAAATGGTCTCTCCCCGGTGTGAACTCGCTTGTGTGATCGCAGGGTGTATAAATCTCTGAATCCCTTCCCACACACAAAGCAAGTGAATGGCCTCTCCCCAGTGTGGCTGCGTAGATGGGGTTTTGAATCCCTTCCCACAGTCCCCACATTTCCACGGTTTCGCCATGATGTGTTTTGTGTCTTCCCAGGTCTGATGGTCAGTTGAAGCTCTGTCCTCACACAGAACTTGTATGATGTCTCTCCTCAGTGTGAATGGTGCAATATTTTCTCAACTGAGTAACTGGTTAAAGCTCTTTCCACAGTCAGTGCACTGGAACACTTTCACTTGGGTGTGTGTGCGTGTGTGTCATGCTGCTGTTCCAGTCACACGGATCTTTAGTACCTTTTGAAGCAGACAGAACAGGGAAACATTTCTCCTTCCACATTGAAAAGCCAATGAAATTCAGGTCCTGGTAAATCAAGTCACTGTCAGATTTGACATGCAATTTGGTTTGTGACTTCTGTCTGCAATTCCTCCCCTTCTAGTATCCTGTAAAAGTAGTTTACAAATAACATAGTAGTTTACAAATAATGTCAGTACAGTTTAGAAATTCAGAACAGAGAAGTCTAATTTCAGTGCATCATTCCTTCCTTTCTAATTCCCCATTGCAGACACATTCTCTCCATTCTCACTCAGCAGTACCAAATATACACCCTCCCAATTCTCCAGAAGGAGCGATCAATGCAGGTCGACAGATCCATGGTCACTGCTTCATGTCGTGGACACAGACATGAAAATGTTGATGCAGGCTGTAAATATGGAGGACAATGTGAGGATGAACTTTGTTCAGCAAGTGACTAGCCATGACCTGGAACTCGCTGCCTGGGCGTGTGGAGGTAGCAGGGGTGATCAATCATTTCAAATTGAAATTGGACAGGCACTTGAGGGAAATAAGCTTGCAGGGGAACGGGGGATATAGAGGGGGAATGGGACTGACTGGATTGCTCTACAGAGAGCTGACATGGACTCAAGTTGCCAAATGGACTCCTTCTGTGCCGTAATGAGTCTGACAGGAAATATGTAACGTAGCTACAGTACTACATTACAACACTATAAATAATATAAATGTACTTTATTACAGAACCATAAATAATATATCAAATAATTTATGCGCAGAATGAGAAAAGAAATGGAAAGGGGGAGAAAAGAAAGTGTTTTACTCACAGATGTTAGACACAGGAGGAAGTTTTAGTCTGTGTGAAGCTCAATCTTCATTCACGCAAAGACCGCGCTCTGATTGGCTGGAGGACGAAAGTCCTTCCGGCCGTCCCACTCTTCCCATTGGTCAATCTCTCGCATGAAGACAATGAGGCAGCGAAAGCCTTCGCAGGCGAGAGAGACCCTCTGACTCTCAAGACGGAATGAGCGGTTGGCCAATGGGCAACACCATTCACTGCACACGCGCGGCTTCCTCTCTCCCTTGGACATGCGCAGTCTCGGGCCGCCCACCCGCGCGGCGGATAGTGCGGTCTCCCCGGCGCGGGGTTTTTTTTTGGAAGCTACGGCCGCCATTACTCATTCGGATCCCAGTCTCCAAACTCCTGGGACTGGGATGGAAAGGAGGGGGGGGGGGGGGCGCAATAACCTCACCCTGACACAAAGTACATGTGGTAGTCACTGGATTTGATTGTGACGCCCCCTTGGCAAAACAGTTTGTTAATTTCAGGTGTAAAGATTCAGACACCTGAGTGACTTATTGGGGAGGGCAACAGGTGAGTGTGAAACTGAACACGAGAGTCAGCTCCTTCAGGAGAGGGGAATTGGTGAAGGAGGAGGAGAGTAGTCGGATGAACTAGTATTACAATCAGTAGTTGGGAGGGAATGTCTGGGGGGCACCGAGGTATATAGTTTGAGAGGCATAGTGGCATTGCCATTGGACCCTGCGTAATACTCTGGGGATCCGGGTTAGAATCACACCAAGGCAGATGTTGAAATTTGAATTCAACAAAAACCAGGATTTAAAGATCTGATGACCACCATAAAACCATTGCTGAGTGTTGCAAAAACCCATTTGATTTGTTTCACTAATGCCCTCGAGATAAGGAAATCTGGCCGACACGTGACTCCAGATCCACAGCAGTCTGGTTGACTCTTAAATGCTCTCTGAACAAGGACAATTTGGGATAGCCACCCACATCCCATTAACGATTGTAGGATGTTCTATGACATAATCATAATCCTGAACAAATCTTCTGTCAATTTCTGTTTCAAAATGTTCCTGTGAAAAACTCAGGACGTTGTTGTCACATTAAAGGTGCTATATAAATATGGGTTGTTCTGTTACTGAAGGCTGCCACTTGAACTCCCCACTGCCCCCAACTCCAAGACCCCGAAGATGAACAGTCTGATCAACCATCTCATTCCCACAACACAGCCCAGCCCAGCCATTCTCAGTGAATCTCCTGTTCTCAGGCTCCATTGTGACTCTGTTCCTGCTGTCTCACTGTGCTGAGCTCATGTGTGAACAAAGCATTTATGGCTTCAGACTTTTACTCAGAGTTTTAACCCATCTGGAGCCGATGAATAGGCTGGGTCACTTCTCTCTTGGAAAGACAAGGCTGAGGGCTATTGGAGGTTTTTTAGAATTCTGAAAGGTTTTGATAAACACAGAAAATGTTTCAATTTGCAGGAGGAAGAGGAAAACGAGAGGCCATGGTAAATCTAATCAGGAATTCAGGAGAAACTTCTTTACCAGAGAGTGGTGAGAATGTGGAACTCACTACCACAGGTAGTGATTGAGGTGAATAACACAGATACATTTAAGGGGAAGCTGGATACACACATTGGGGAGAAATGAACAGAAGGATTCACTGATAGAGTGAGATGAGAAAGCATGGGAGGAGGTTCACATGAATTATAAACCCTGGCATGGATTGGGTGGGCTGAATGACCTGTTTTGTGCTGTATATTCAATGTAATTGAACCTGGTATTGCCTTTAACTCTGACATAGTCCATTCCAGGTTAAAGAGAAACAGTTTCACTCACAAAAGAACATTTCAGCTCATTGTTTCCAGCCATTGTCCAATCACTGCCTCTTGTCAGTCAGGTATCCGAGTGAGGAGCCAAGGCATTCAATTCAACTACAAATATGTCTTAAAAAAGCAAACATTTTGCAAATTGACTGGATTTTTTAAATTCACTGATACCAGTGCTTTCCCAAAACGATTATTATTTTTCAGCCAGTCTTTATTAAATTGGAGAGTCTGTTTCATCCAGGACAAACTGCCCACTTGATCAGCACCCCATCCATCATCTTGAACGTTCACTCCCTCCATCGCTGACACACTGTGGTTGAAGTGTGTACCATCTACAAGATACACTGCAGCAACTTGTCAGGCACCTTTCAACAGAACCTTCCAAATACAACCTCTACCAGCTCGAATGACAAGGGCAACAGACACATGGGAACGGCATCAGTTGAAATTTCGCTCCATGTGACACTCCTGACTTGGACCTATATTGCTCAGGTTCTGTGCGTCTGAATACCCCTGCAGCTCAGTAACTGTGTGTACTCAAACCCCAGTATTTCAGGGCCTATATGGATGTAAACCCCTTTAGTTCAGGGTCTGTGTGTACACAATCTTCTTTAGTTCATGGTCTGTGTGTACAGAAACCCCTTTAGTTCAGGGTTGGAGAGGACACAAACCCTTTTAGTTCATTGTCTGTGTACACAAACTCCTTTAGTTCATGGTCTGTGTGCACACAATCCTCTTTAGCATAGGGTCCTTGGGCACACTAACCCCTTTAGTTCGGGGCCTGTGTGTATGGAAACCCCTTTGGTACTCTGAAAGAATTTATTACTAGGAAGGTAAAGTCCAACAACATATTGGAACAATGGGGTTTACATTAGAAAGGGAGAAACATGTATAAAGGAAATGAGGTTATGTGTAAGGGAAAGGAAATCTAAGATCTAACAAATGTGAAAAGCCTCCCAGCCTCTATGTACCAAGCTGCTGCCTATAAGAAACGAAACTAAGATAATTCATTGTGAATATCTCTGACCAGGGTATCGTGTGCCTTGCCTGGGTCTGTTAAAATCCATTTTGTTTTTGTTGCCTTCACAGGGGTGTAACAGGGAGTCTGATTAATTCGTGGAGCTTAGAGTTATCATAGTAATAATTTGTAGACCTATGTTTATCCTTAAAGTTACTTATTTTATTTATAAATGTTGGTATGACACAGCAGTTGGTAAAGGCTGAGTTATTTGAAATTCCCAGAGGGAAACTTTAAACAGCTGTCATAACCTATATTTTCAATTGATATGTTTTGAGTTGCAGCTCCATATTGAGGAAAAAGACCACCAAGTCTAGAGAGGTTTTTATATCAAACTAAATTAAATATTTATTAATTTACAACAAATTAAACACATGCACATGGCTACAAATTACTACGATCATAACTTTTTAACAAATTCCCAAATTAATCTCCACTAAGGCAACAATAACCAATGGACTTAAACAGACATCAGGCAAAGCACTTTTCACTTTACGAAATCAAAATGAGGTTCCTTTCAATTTGTTCCTTTGCAGACACAGTGGCAGGCTTACAGGCTAAGATCTTCCATGCCTCTGACTCCCACGCAGGAAAATCTTCTGTCTTTCCCTAGCCTCAGCTTTGAATGAAAATTCTCATTGTATCACCAGGCCCTTTGAACGCTACGTCCTTTAACAATTAATACTGTTTCATAGTACCAATTTTTTTAGCAATATAAACATATTGCTTGGTGTCTCCTAGCTAGATGCAAGATTTCACTCCCAATCTTATTGTTTATTCAACAAAATGCAAACGTACTCTTTATCTTAACTTCATCACTGTCTAACATCTCAAAACTACTACGCATCACAGCACCCAGACTAGCTGGCTTCACTCCAATTAAGACACACACACAGAAACACCCACAGACACAGACCCTATTACAAATCCAATTTAACATAATTTCCAATAACATTATGTACATTAATATCTCTTCGTGACAATGTTTTTTTAATTTTGTAAACAAAAACCTTTAAGACTCGGTGGACTCATTACCACTGAATTCAAAGCACACATCTCAAAATCAGAATATAAATTGCAAACCAGATGTGGCAGTTGTTTCAAGTTTCCATCTGGGATTTGAGCAGCAGAGTATTTATGAGCTGCTGTGCTAAACATATGCCTCATCTTTCTTCCCCCTGAACATATTCAAATTCCGATGAATGGATCTATACTATTAGTCTCAACCGCCTTTGTATTGGAGCAATTTCCTCATTCTCACCACTGACTGGGTGAAGAAATTTATTTTCTTAACTTTCTTCTTGCCCCTTTTAATTGTTGTTCAGTTTCTCAGCTGATCTGCTAACCATGGAATGGGACAAAGGAAGAGGAAGAATGAGGTGACTGAAACTTCACATCACGTCCCTGAACACCAGGACTCAGTCAGCCTCATACTTTCGTATCTGAGTCTGAAGGTCGTGGGTTCAAGTCCCTACTCTAATGACTCGAGTCCCCAAAATCCAGGGCTTCAGCTGTCAGGTTCCTAAGCTCTGGAATTTACCCCCTTAACCCCTCCACTTCTGTATCCTCCGTTATATCTCTGCTTAAAACCTACCTTTTCGCATCTCAGTGACATCAAGGACTTGACAAACTGTGTGTCCAAAACAAAGCTGATTTATTGGACATTTACCCAGGATATTAAACTCCAGCCCAGTTACAGTGATTATTAACATCAGCAGAAACAACCCCGAACTGTCAGAATGATCATGGTTCAGTTGTGGATGTGATTAGCAGCAGCAATAACAGCAGAATCCAGCCCCTGGAATCACTTGTGAACTCGCTGGTGTCTCAGCAAGTGGGATGAACGTATGAATCCCATTCCACACTCGGAACATTTAAACAGCCTCTTGCCAGCCTGAACTCGCTGCTGGGCCAGCAGGTTGGCTGACTGAGTGACTCCATTCCCACATATGGAGCAGGTGAATGGCCTCTCTCTCTCCGCTGGGAGCTCGCAGGATGTAATAAAGCTCAATGAGGGACTGAATCCCTTCTCTTCTTCTTGAATCTGACCCACAGTGTCATGACCTGCACCATGGGTAGGGTAAGGAGGCAGATCCTGAGTCCACCACAGCTGGAATGGGCATCGATCCCTATGCTGTTGGCACCAATCTGATCCACACCCAACCAGCCCCCCCGAGGAGTATGAATTGCTGTGGCAACACACACTGTTACATGCAAGTTACAGTCCTTCCAAACCCACAACCACTACCATTTGAAGGACAAGGGCAGCAGATAGACGGAAACATCACCACCTGGAAGTTCCCCTTCAATTCACTCACCATCCGGACTTGGAAATATATCAATGTTCATTCATTGTCGCTGGGTCAAAACCCCTGATCTCCCTTCCTAACAGCACTGTGGGTGTACCTACAGTACATGGACTGCAGAAGTTCAAGAAGGCAGCTCACCACCACTTTCTCAAGGACAACTAGGGATGGGCAATACATGCTGGCACAGCAAGCGAAGCCCATGTCCCATGAATGAAGTTAAAAAATCCATGGATATTGATGGCTGAGATTCCAATTTATTTCCATTACATCACTGACCAGGAATCTCTCTGCTTTTTACCACCTGCCTGGGTGTGTGTTGAAAGGTTTTACAAATTGATACTAAATTTGTTTGGCTGTATCGTGAAGACAATTACCTTGGCCATTACGTCCTAGAATGGGATTTGAATTAGGAGCTTTTTGTTAAGAAGCTGGGATACTACCCACAGCTCCACAAGACCTCTTGGGTTAGTTATTGCTCTCCCTAATATGTCATCCAGGTGTCTACAGATTTACAGAAAGAGAGTCACATTCTCGAAACGTTAACTCAATTTCTCTCTCCACAGATGATTCCAGACATGTTGAGTGTCTTCAGCACTTTCTCCTTTTATTTCAGTCTAAATCTTTGCACATGAAATTAACTGTTTTGCTAAGGGAGCATCACAATCAAATCTACTCACATGTAATTTGTGTCAGGGTGGGGTCACTGCGCCCCTCACCCCCACTTTCCATCCCAGTCCCAGGAGTTTGGAGACTGGGATCCGAATGAATAATGGCGGCTGCAATGCCCACAATCCCCCGCGCAGGGGAAACCGCTCTATCTGCCGCGCGGACGGGCGACCCAGCACTGCGCATGTCCAAGGGAGAGGGGCAGCTGCGCATGTGCGGAGCATGACGTTTCCTATTGGCCAACCGCTCAGCTCATCATCGGGACGAGGGATATGCCGGACAAAAACAGAATTACCTGGAAAAACTCAGCAGGTCTGGCAGCATCGGCGGAGAAGAAAAGAGTTGACGTTTCGCGTCCTCATGACCCTTCGACAGAACTTGAGTTCGAGTCCAAGAAAGAGTTGAAATATAAGCTGGTTTAAGGTGTGTGTGTGTGGGGCGGAGAGAGAGAGAGAGAGAGGTGGGGGGGGGGTGTGGTTGTAGGGACAAACAAGCAGTGATAGAAGCAGATCATCAAAAGATGTCAACGACAATAGTACAATAGAACACATAGGTGTTAAAGTTGGTGATATTATCTAAACGAATGTGCTAATTAAGAATGGATGGTAGGGCACTCAAGGAATAGCTCTAGTGGGGTTTTTTTTATTTTTTTTAATATTTTTTTAATTTTTAAAATAATGGAAATAGGTGGGAAAAGGAAAATCTTTATAATTTATTGGAAAAAAAAGGAAGGGGGAAACAGAAAGGGGGTGGGGATGGGGGAGGGAGCTCACGACCTAAAGTTGTTGAATTCAATATTCAGTCCGGAAGGCTGTAAAGTGCCTAGTCGGAAGATGAGGTGTTGTTCCTCCAGTTTGCGTTGGGCTTCACTGGAACAATGCAGCAAGCCAAGGACAGACATGTGGGCAAGAGAGCAGGGTGGAGTGTTAAAATGGCAATTGACAGGGAGGTTTGGGTCATTCTTGCGGACAGACCACAGGTGTTCTGCAAAGCGGTCGCCCAGTTTACGTTTGGTCTCTCCAATGTAGAGGAGACCACACTGGGAGCAACGAATGCAGTAGACTAAGTTGGGGGAAATGCAAGTGAAATGCTGCTTCACTTGAAAGTAGTGTTTGGGTCCTTGGACGGTGAGGAGAGAGGAAGTGAAGGGGCAGGTGTTGCATCTTTTGCGTGGGCATGGGGTGGTGCCATAGGAGGGGGTTGAGGAGTAGGGGGTGATGGAGGAGTGGACCAGGGTGTCCCGGAGGGAGCGATCCCTACGGAATGCCGATAAGGGGGGTGAAGGGAAGATGTGTTTGGTGGTGGCATCGTGCTGGAGTTGGCGGAAATGGCGGAGGATGATCCTTTGAATGTGGAGTCTGGTGGGGTGATAAGTGAGGACAAGGGGGACCCTATCATGTTTCTGGGAGGGAGGAGAAGGCTTGAGGGCAGATGCGCGGGAGATGGGCCGGACACGGTTACCTCTCCCTGGACCATGACCCCACCACTGAACATCAAGCCATTGTTTCCAGAACTGTCACTGACCTCATCTCCTCTGGGGATCTCCCTCCCACAGCTTCCAACCTGATAGTCGCCCAACCTCGGACGGCCCGCTTCTATCTCCTACTCAAAATCCACAAACAGAACTGCCCCGGTAGACCGATCGTCTCAGCTTGCTCCTGCCCCACAGAACTCATTTCTCATTATCTTGACTCCCTTCTCTCTCCCCTTGTCCAGTCCCTTCCCACCTACATCCGTGATTCCTCTGACACCTTACGTCACATCAACAATTTCCAGTTCCCTGGCCCCCAACCGCTTCCTCTTCACCATGGACGTCCAATCCCTCTACACCTCCATCCCGCACCAGGATGGTCTGAGGGCCCTTAGCTTCTTCCTCGAACAGAGGCCCGAACAATCCCCATCCACCACTACTCTCCTCCGTCTGGCTGAACTTGTTCTCACGCTGAACAATTTTTCCTTCAACTCCTCTCACTTCCTCCAAATAAAAGGTGTGGCTATGGGTACCCGCATGGGCCCCAGCTATGCCTGTCTCTTTATGGGGTATGTGGAACATTCCTTGTTGCAGTCCTACTCCGGCCCCCTTCCACAACTCTTTCTCCAGTACATCGATGATTACTTCGGTGCCGCTTCATGCTCTCGTCGGGACTTGGAAAAATTTATTAATTTTGCTTTCAATCTCCAGCCCTCCATCATTTTCACGTGGTCCATCTCTGACACTTCCCTTCCCTTCCTTGACCTCTCTGTCTCAATCTCTGGTGATAGACTGTCCACCAATATCCATTACAAACCCACCGACTCCCACAGCTATCTCGACTACAGCTCCTCACACCCCACTTCCTGTAAGGACTCCATCCCATTCTCTCAGTTCCTTCGCCTCCGTCGCATCTGTTCCGATGATGCTACCTTCAAAAACAGTTCCTCTGACATGTCCTCCTTCTTCCTTAACTGAGGTTTTCCACCCACGGTCGTTGACAGGGCCCTCAACCGTGTCCGGCCCACCTCCCACGCATCTGCCCTCAAGCCTTCTCCTCCCTCCCAGAAACATGATAGGGTCCCCCTTGTCCTCACTTATCACCCCACCAGCCTCCGTATTCAAAGGATCATCCTCTGCCATTTCCGCCAACTCCAGCACGATGCCACCACCAAACACATCTTCCCTTCACCCCCCTTATCGGCATTCCGTAGGGATCGCTCCCTCCGGGACACCCTGGTCCACTCCTCCATCGCCCCCTACTCCTCAACCCCCTCCTATGGCACCACCCCATGCCCACGCAAAAGATGCAACACCTGCGCCTTCACTTCCTCTCTCCTCACCGTCCAAGGACCCAAACACTCCTTTCAAGTGAAGCAGCATTTCACTTGCATTTCCCCCAACTTAGTCTACTGCATTCGTTGCTCCCAATGTGGTCTCCTCTACATTGGAGAGACCAAACGTAAACTGGGCGACCGCTTTGCAGAACACCTGCGGTCTGTCCGCAAGAATGACCCAAACCTCCCTGTCGCCATTTTAACACTCCACCCTGCTCTCTTGCCCACATGTCTGTCCTTGGCTTGCTGCATTGTTCCAGTGAAGCCCAACGCAAACTGGAGGAACAACACCTCATCTTCCGATTAGGGACGTTACAGCCTTCCGGACTGAATATTGAATTCAACAACTTTAGGTCGTGAGCTCCCTCCCCCATCCCCACCCCCTTTCTGTTTCCCCCCTTCCTTTTTTTTTCCAATAAATTATAAAGATTTTCCTTTTCCCACCTATTTCCATTATTTTAAAAATAAAAAAAATATATAAAAAAAAAATAAAAAAAACCCCACTAGAGCTATACCTTGAGTGCCCTACCATCCATTCTTAATTAGCACATTCGTTTAGATAATATCACCAACTTTAACTTTAACACCTATGTGTTCTATTGTACTATTGTCGTTGACATCTTTTGATGATCTGCTTCTATCACTGCTTGTTTGTCCCTACAACCACACCCCCCCCCCACCTCTCTCTCTCTCTCTATCTCTCCGCCCCCCACACACACACCTTAAACCAGCTTATATTTCAACTCTTTCTTGGACTCAAACTCAAGTTCTGTCGAAGGGTCATGAGGACTCGAAACGTCAACTCTTTTCTTCTCCGCCGATGCTGCCAGACCTGCTGAGTTTTTCCAGGTAATTCTGTTTTTGTTTTGGATTTCCAGCATCCGCAGTTTTTTTGTTTTTATCAAAGGATATGCCGGGCCCAGGAAGTTTTCCACTGCCCCATTGTCTTAATGCAGAAGAATGACCAATGTGTGCGTTGGAGGACAAGAAGGACTTTGGTCCTCTAGCCAATCAGAGCGCGGGCTTTGTGTGAATGAAGATTGAGTTTCACACAGACTAAAACTTTTTCTTGTGTCCAACATCTGTGAGTAAAACACTTTCTTTTCTCCCCCTTTCCATTTCTTTTCTCATTCTGGGGGAAATTGTTGACTTGCAGGAACTGAAGGGAAAGGAAGTGAATCCAGGAAGGGTGCAGACTCTGGAAAGGTGAGAGATGATGTTCTGACTGAACGAGATAAGTTGTAAGTTTTAGTTGATTTTAAACCCCACACCTCCCATTATTATTGTCTCCAGACCCCTTCTCTCCAACCTCCTCTCATATTGAAACCCAAACCCCATTAATCTGCTCTCACAGTCACCAGCATCCCAATGCCACTCATCCCCCAGTCCTGAAGTTGAGGTGTCCCTTGTTTTGGTTCAGTGGAGTTGCCCACCATGGACAATATAGTAACATAGGGCTTGGATATGCATAATGTTATGCTGGGGACATTTTAGATATATTATTTATGGTTCTGCAGTAAAGTTAATTTATTATTGTTCCTAGTCTTGTAATATACTACGGTAGCTACATAATGTGTTTCCAGTCATAGAGTCATTACGGCACAGAAGGAGTCCATTTGGTAACTCGAGTCCATGCTGACTCTCTGTGGAGCAATCCATTCAGTTCCATTCCCCCTCTATATTCCCGTTCCCCTGCAAGTTTATTTCCTTCAAGTGCCCATCTGATTTCATTGTGAAATTATTGATCGTCTCTGCTCCCACCACCTTCATACCCAGCGAGATCCAGGTCATCAGCATTCACTGTCGAAATAAAGTTCTCCTTAACAGACCCATCTGTCTCTAATCATGTAATGGAATACTGTATGGTAAGATCCAAAGGCTGCTTGACAATAAAGACAGAAACCGATCTTGACTTCTTCAAGCAGAATTTTATTCTAACACACACAGAATTCTGCACATTGTCTCACCTGTTTCCTCTTTAGATACACCCAGTGAAGTACTTGTCAATTAACCTACAATTACAAACTGAAACACTCCTTGACAGTTCACTGTTTCCTACCCTAACACTGTATATTACACACATTTTTAGTGCAGTAATGTTGGGAGAATATTAGATACAGCAGAGTGAGAATGGAGGGACAGTGTGTTGGGGACAGAGATTTACAGCTTTGGGGGAACGAGAGAGGAAAGAATGTTCCATAGAAACTAGAATTGTCTGTTCTGAATTTCTACCCTGGACTGACAGTGATGATTTTTGCAAACTCCTTTTACAGGATATTAGAAGGGGAGGATTTGCAAACAGAAAGCTTAAAACAAACTTTACATCAAGATCTCACGAAGTCACTCGATTCATCAGGACCTGAATATCATCAACCTTTGAATCTAGAAGGAGAAAGGTTTATCTGTTCTGTCTGATATTAAACAACATTTTGACCAGAAAAGAACCAAGACACACACACCCAAATGAAGAGTGTTTCCAGTGCACTGACTGTGGAAAGAACTCTAACCAGTTACACAGCCTGAAATAAACATCATGATTTGCAATGAGGAGAGACATTATACATGTTCTGTGTGTGGATGAGGCTTCAACTGATCATTAACCCTGAAGGGCCAAAGGACACCCGCACCATGGAGAAACCGTGGAAATGTGGGGACTGTGGGAAGGGATTCAAATCCCCATCTGAGCTGGAGGTTCATCGACGCAGTCACACTGGGGAGAGGCCGTTCACCTGCTCTGTGTGTGGGAAGGGATTCACTCATTCATCTACGCTACTGAGATACCAGCAAGTTCACACCTGGGGGAGGCCATTCTCTTGCTCCGAGTGTGGGAAGGGATTCAGTGATTGATCATCCAACCTGCTGAGACACCAGTGAGTTCACACCGGGGAGAGGCCATTTACCTGCCCTGAGTGTAGGAAGGGATTCACTCATTCATCCGCTCTGCTGACACACCAGCGAATTCACACCAGAGAGAGGCCGTTCTCCTGCTCCGATTGTGGGAAAGGATTCAGTGATTCATCCAGCCTGCTGAGGCATCAGAGAGTTCACACTGGGGAGAGGCTGTTCACCTGCATCAATTGTGGGAAGGGATTCAGTAATTCAACCCACCTGCAGACACACCAGCGAGTTCACACCGGGGAGAGGCCATTCACCTGCTCCAAGTGTGGGAATGGATTCAGTAATTCATCCGACCTTAAAAAACACAAGCCAGTTCACACCGGGGAGAGACCCTTCACCTGTTCTGAGTGTGGGAAGGGATTTACTGTTTCATCCACCCTACTGACACACCAACGAGTTCACACCGGGGAGAGGCCGTTCAACTGCTCTATGTGTGGGAAAGGATTCACTCAGTTATCCAATCTGCAGACACACAAGCGGGTTCATACTGGAGAAAGGCCATTCATCTACTCTGTATGTGGGAAGGGATTCACTCATTTATCCAGCCTGCTGAGACACCAGCGAGTTCATAAGTGATTCCAGGGGTTGGATTCTGCTGTTATTGCTGCTGTTAATCACAATCAGGACTGAACCATGTTCATTCTGACACTTGGTGAAGTGGGAGGGTCGGAGGGTTTCTTTCTGCTGGACTGGCCAGTCTCACGACTTTGCTTCCAGTGGCTGATGCTCTTTGAGCCTGGGAGTACATATTTCCACTGAAATGATACACAAAAGCTGATGAAGGACCTTTATTTTATCCTGGATAGTAAATAATGTTTTTCCTATTGCTACAGGTAGATCTGAAATAAATACTGAAAGTGTTGGAAAAACTTGGCAGGTCTGGCAGTATCTGTGCAGAGAGAAACAGAGTTAACATTTCAAGTCCAATATGACTCTTCCTCACAACTTCAGAGAGGGAGAAATGTGATGGGTTTGATGCAGTTGAGAAAGGGGCGAGGGTCAGATAGAACAAAATGGAAAGTCAGGGATTGGTTAGAGGCGGGTGAGATTAAATAACAAAAATATCAAGTAACAAAACGCAATGGGAGAGGTAATGGTCGTAGTAAAGAAACAAAGCATTGGTCCAGAGTAAGTGTTAATGGCAGAATAAAGGACAGCTCTGTCTGAAAGAAAAAACATGAAAACAAGATGTAGACTGGCACTTGGCAAAAAAAAAATCAAAATGGAGGACCGAGTTAATGGTCTGAAGTTGTTGAACTCAATGTTGAGTCCAGAAGGCTGTAAAGTGCCTCATCGGAGGATGAGGTGCTGTCTGTTCAGCTTGTGTTGGGCTTCTCAGGAACATTGCAGCAGGCCGAGGACAGAAATGTGAGCATGAGAGCAAGGTGGTGAATTATAATGGCAGCAACTGGAAGGTCAGGGTCATGCTTGTGGACTGAGTGGAGGTGTTCCACAAAGAGGGCAGCGAACAGGGGACAGATGAATTAAAGAGAAACCATTTGGGTCCAGAGCATTGTGCACATCCTTTTACTCTGGTTGTCTTTGATCCTCAAAATTTTCTGTTTTTTTTTAACCATGTTCAATTTCATGAATAAATTTTTATCAGTAAAAATATTTGATTTTGCTGGAGCTTTCATGATTAGATTTCTGCACTTTAGGCAAAGTGGGTGAGAGGGGTTGGCAGGCTCTTTAACAGAAAGTGAGACCCTCTAAGGTAATTGGCAAAGGAGCCAGAGGGGGAGATGAGATTTTATTTTTTGACACAGCGAGTTGTTCTGATCTGTCTGAAAGCAGATTCAATGGTATCTTTCCAAAGGGTAAATACTTGAAAGGGAAGAATTTGCAGGGCTGTGGGGAAAGAGCAGAGCAGTTGGATGAATCAGAATCCTTTCAAAGAGATGGCAGGGGCACGATGGGCTGATTGGACTCCTGCAGCCTGGGAATCTGAGCCTCCTGCTTTCGTGCAGGTTAAAAGAGACAGATTTCATTTCAGCCTCTTCCCTGTATCTGTATTTAAAGAGACGGGTTTCTGTTCAGCTCTGAGTGACCAATATAACAATGTCTCCACTCCTCTGTATATTTAAACATTGAACAAAGCCTTGCATAGCCGATTGTAGCCAATAGCCTTCCTGTAGCTCTCTCTGGATGCAGCAAGAAATTGTTTGACTGCTTAACAGTAGTGGTATCCCCTGAAAATAATTCAAACCACAGTAAAAACAACCTGCATTTATATAGCACCATTAATGTGGTAAAACTTCCCAGGGAGCTTCACAGGTGCGATTATCAAACCAAATCTGACACTGAGCTTCACGAAGAGATATTAGGTCAGATGACCCAAAGCTTGGACAAAGAGGCAGGTTTTAAGGAAAGTCTTAAAGGAGTAAAGTGAGGTCGGGATTCAGAGAGGATTAGGGAGGGAATTCCTGAGCTTGGGACACAAGCAGCTGAAGACATGGCTGCCAATGGTGGAGCAATTAAAATCAGGGATACTCCAGAATGAGTGGAGCACAGATATTTCAGAGGGTTGTAGGGATGGAGATTACAGAGATGGGGAAGGGTGAGATCATGCAGGGATTTGAAAAGAATGGGCCCGATTTTAACTCACTCAAAATCCCATTTACTTTTACAGAGGTAAAATTGGGCCCAAGGAGGAGAATTTTAAAATGGAGGCATTGATTGAGTGGGAGCCAATGTCAGTCAGTGAGCACAGGGGGTGATAGGTGAATGGACTGAGTGTGAGTGGGGACACTTTATTTGCAGATTAAGCACTGTACTTGAATCAATGTTATTAACAGATGGAATTGAATCAATTAAGAGTCAGTTTAACAATATCACAATAACCCAGCATCAGCTCGGTCTGCTTAATACAGAACAGGGTTACACCCAGTGTCCAATATTAGAGGCAGCTGTGGCTGTTGGACGCCTAGTTTCACTGTCCAGCTGACAAGCCCACAGCTTCAGAGAACGAGTCTACTCAAGGTATGTTTCTAAAGCCTCCTCACAACACATTGTCTGGTTAGCTCCCAGCTGTGAGAATTCTTGCTGCGTTTCAGGATGCTCTCTTCCTTCTGGCTTGGTCAGTTGTGGGGGATCTGTGTCCTGCAGGGTTCACGTGTGTGTTCATTGGGCTCTGGTTCCCCAGCTCCACCCCCAGTCTAATCTCACCGGCTTCCATCCCTCATCGACCCAACCCTGTGCAGAGCGCAGCAAAGACAGGAGCACGGAGTGGAGGTGTAGATCAGCCATGAGCTGACTGAGTGGCAGAGGAGGTCCCCTTCCTAATCTTCCCAGGCTGCGTGTTTTAATGGGGACTGGGACCTGTTCTAATGTTTGTCTCTCTCTGTCTCCTCTCAAAGATTTGACTGGGTTTACATAAAGATTTCCCATCTCATTTACACATCAAACCCATTTCATCCCCATTTTATTGACCTGATCCAGGCTCGACTTGCTCATGAACTAAACCCCTTCTTACCTTCCAGGTCTGAATAATAAACAGCGAACGTGCCAGATTAAACTGGCTTTCCTTTGGGTCCCTCCCAGCTATTGGTTCTCTTACCCAGCTATCAAAATGAAATTGGATGGGCACTTGAGGGAAATAAACTTGCAGGGGTACAGGGTTAGAACTGGAAAATGGGACTGACAATATTGTTAAAAAGAGGGTCAGCATGGACTTGATGGGTGGAATGGCCTCCTACTCTGCCCTAATGATTCTATGACTCTCATTCCGATTCCTGTCAAGACTGATAACTTATTAAATGAAAGGAATCCCCACGACACCAATGGAAAGAAAACCAATGGACAAGATTTCACCTTTTAAAACTTTTACTGTAATAAACCAACTAAAATCAACACAAACATTCATTAACAGGCAATGGATATTTCAAAGAAAAGGGGAAATTTCACTTTAAATAGTCGACAGAACAAAGATACACCTCAGGTTGTTATAAACACCCACATTACTTCCTGCACACATGTTGCACCATGGGCAATCTCACAGTCTTTCCAATTGCCCTCCCTATGTCGGATCTCTCACTTCCCACTCAATGGATTTAGCCCTGGAGTCACTATTCTATCCGAGGTCCCGATATACGGTGAAAACCAATAAAGTGCACGTCTATGAATGCTCTCTCTCTTGGGTCACAACAGTCCTAATGTCTCAGAATACCTAGAGACTCCCTTCTTCAGCCCCTTTAAAACGCCTGGTTGGCTCTGGCAAAACTGAAATAGAAGCAAGGGGTCTTTTCCAATCCACAATCCCCTGCTCTCCTTGTCTTCAGCTCCCTGCCCTTTCCAACTGTATAACACACAGAGTACCACAGTCCCTGCTTCAACACCAGGTTTCATTCTTAACTATGTCTGACATTTTACCCTGTAACTGAACCTGCTTCAGCAGGACTCAAACTGCAATTCAATATGAAATACACTGTCTTTTAACTCTTGGTTTCTGAGCTTTTCATCCCCATATTAACCTCAGGTCACATGACCATTTCTTTAAAATAATGATCACAGAACCAGGAAATCAATTACCCCTCCTTCAGAAGAATCTCCAGTTTCACTTTGGGTTTAAAGGGGCCATTGCATGAAAAAAAAACACCCTTTCCCCAAGGTACATGGGTCATCACATTCCCCCCACACCCAAGGAAAAAAAACCTGACAGAAGCAAGGAAATTACCACAATCCGTTTTGACTACAACACATTTTAACATGATAAACACAGTAACAACTACCTTGTTACACACTGTACAGATAATGCTTTCCCTTTGTCACATTTTACAATTAAACATATCACCTTGGCAACACTCTCAGCTTAACCTGTAACAAAACAAACTGAATGTGACAACTAGGTTTCAAAGTTCAACTTGCTCGAGTTCCTCGAGTCCCAATGTTCTGGTAAACACGAGTTCATTTTACTATTGGTTAATTCACTTTCTTTAACCTTCTCAAGAGATCTCCTTTCCCCTGTCACACAGTCTTTCCAGATCCTTGGTTAAAAGGTTGTACTTCAGTTTTCTATTCCTCATGGTGCTTTTTAAATCTGCATAGGATTGTGTACAGTCTGGGCCCTGGGATAGAACTTGTGATGGGTCCAAAGGATTTCCACTTTTGAGGTCTGGTTCACTTTGTCACGAACCACATTGCTGATTGCTGGCAATCCATCTGGATTTTGAATACTGACTGTTAGGAATTGGACTTTCGGACGAAATTCCCTGTCATCTTGCTCTGAATTCAGCAATTTGTGTGTACAGTGGAATTTGTGTAAACAGTGGGATACAGTCAGGAGGAAGTGGTCCTGGGAGTCCTCAACTTCGACTCTGGATCCCATGAGGTCTCATGGCATCAGGTCAAACATGGACAAGGAAACCTCCTGCTGATTCTCAGCTACCGACCACCCCCTCAGCTGATGAATCAGTGCTCCTCCATGTTGAACAGCACTTGGAAGAAGCACTGAGGGTGGAAAGGGCACCAAATGTACTCTGGGTGGGGTACTTCAATGTCCATCACCAAGAGTATCTCAGTAGCATCACTAATGACCAAGCTGGCCGAGTCCTAAAGGACATCGCTGCTAGACTGGGTCTGCGGCAGGTATTGAGGGAACCAACAAGAGGGAAAATCCTCCCTGACCTCGTCCTCACCAATCTCCCTATCGCAGATTCATCTGTTCATCAAAGTGTTGGTGTGAGTGACCACCACACAGTTCTTGTGGAGACAAAGTCCTGTCTTCACATTGAGGATACTCTCCATCATGTTGTGTGGTACTACCACTGGGCTAAATGGGATAGATTTCAAACAGATCTAGCAACTCAAGACTGGGCATCCATGAGGGGCTGTGGGCCATCAGCAGCAGCAGAATTGTGTACAGCCACAATCTGTAACCTCATGTCCTGCCATATCCCCCACTCTATCATTACTACCAAGCCAGGGGATCTACCCTGGTTCAATGAAGAGTGCAGGAGGGCATGCCAGGAGCAGCATCAGGCATATGTAAAAATGAGGTGTCAACCTGGTGAAGCTACAACACAGGACTACTTGTGTGCCAAACAGTGAAAGCAGCAAGTGGCAGACAGAGCTAAGCAATCCCAAAACCAAGGGATCACATCTGAGCTCTGCAGTCCTGCCAAATCAGTCATGAATGGTGGTGGACAAATAAACAACTCACTGGAGGAGGAGGCTCCACAAATATCCCAATCCTCAATGATGGGGGAGCCAAGCACATCAGTGCAAAGGACAAGGCTGAAGCATTTGCAAACATCTTCCGCCTGAAGTGTGGGCTAGATGATCTATCTTGGCCTCCTAAGATCCCCAGCATCATAGATGCCAGTCTTCAGCCAATTTGATTCAATCCACATGCTGTTAAGAAATGGCTGAAGACACTGGATACTGCAAAGGCTATGGGCCCTGACAAAATTCTGGCAAGAGGACTGAAGACTTGTGCTCCAGAACTAGCTGTGCTCCTAGCCAAGCTGTTCCAGTACAGCTACAACACTGGCATCAACCTGGCAATGTGTATATACACAAAAAGCAGGACAATCTAACTCGGCCAATTACCCCCCAACTGTCCACTCTCAATCAGCAAAGTGGTGGAAAGTGTCGTCGACTGTGCACCTTTCTCTCAGCAATAACCTGCTCGCTGATGCTCAGTTTAGGTTCTGCCAGGGCCACTCAGCTCCTGACCTCATTACAGCCTTGGTCCAAACATGGACAAAAGAGCTGAGCTCCAGGGGTGAGGCAAGTGTGACTGCCCTTCACATAAAGGCAGCGTTTGGCCAAATATGGCATCAAGGAGCCCTAGTAAAACTGGAGTCAATGGAAATCAGGGGAAAACTCTCTGCTGCTTGGAGTCATACCCAGCACAAAGGAAGATGGTTGTGGTTGTTGAAGGTCAATCATCTCAGCTCCAGGACATCACTGCAGGAGTTCCTCAGGGTAGTGTCCTATGCCCAGCCACCTTCAGCTGCTTCATCAATGACCTTCCCTGCATCATACGATCAGGAGTGGGGATTTCGCTGATGATTGTACAATGTTCAGCACCATTTGAGACTCCTCAGATGCTGAAGCAGTCCATGTCCAAATGCAGCAAGACCTGGACAATATCCAGGCTTGGGCTGACAATTGGCTAATAACATTCGCACCACACAAGTGTCAGGCAATGACCATCTCCAACAAGAGAGAATCAACCATCACCCCTTGATGTTCAATGACATTACCATCAGTGAATCTCCCACTATCAACATACTGCGGGTTACCATTGACCAGAAACTGAACTGGACCAGCCATATAAGTACTGTGGCTACAAGAGCAGGCCAAAGGCAGGGAACTCTGAAGCAAGTAACTCACCTCCTGACTCCTCAAAGCCTGTCCACCATCTACAAGGCACAAGTCAGGAGTGTGATGGAATACTCCCCACTTGCCTGGATGAATGCAGCTCCAACAATACTCTAGAAGCTCGACTCCATTCAGTACAAAGCAGCCCACCTGATTGGCACCCCATTCACAAACATTCACTCCCTCCAGCAGTGTTTACCATCTATAAGATGTAGAGCAGCAACTCACCCAGGCTCCTTCGACAGCACCTTCCAAACCCGCGACCTCTACCGCCTCGAAGGACGAGGCCAGCAGGCACATGGGAACATCACCACCTTCAAGTTCCCCTCCAAGCCACACGCCATCTTGACATGAATCAATATCGCTGTTCCTTCACTGTCGCTGGGTAAAAATCCTGGAACTCCCTCCCTAACAGCACTGTGAGTGTACCTACACCACATGGACAGCAGCGGTTCAACAAGGCAGCTCACCACCACCTTCTCAAGGGGCAATTAGAGGAGGGCAATAAATGTTGGTCTAGTCAGATAAGTCCACATCCTGTGAAAGCCTAACATCCCATAAATCATTAACTGTTTTAAAAAATGAAGAGATGACTGAAGGGTGACCTGATGGAAGCCTTTAAGATGATGAAGGGGTTCAATAATCCAATAGGGATTTCATGAGAAACCTCTTTACCCAACGAGTGGTGAGAATGTGGAACTCGCTACCACAGCGAGTGCTTGAGGTGAATAGCATGAATATATTTAAGGGGAAGCTAGATACAAACATGAAGAAGAAAGGAATAGAAGGATATGCTGATGGAGGGAGATGAAGAGGGGTGGGTGGAGGCTCATGTGGAGCATAAATACTGACAGAGACCAATTGAGTCGACTGGCCTGGCCCTGTGCTGTAGACTCAATGGAACAGAGACAAATGCATTTATTTTAGATCTACCTGTGTGTTAGGGAAGAATACTATTTACTGTCCAGGATGAAATAAATGTCCTTCATCAGCTTTTGTGGATCATTTCAGTGGAAATGTGCACTCCCAGGCTCAAAGAGCATCAGCCCACTGGAAGCAAAGTCATGAGACCAGCCAGTCCAGCAGAAAGAAACCCTCCGACCCTCCTACTTCACCAAGTGTCAGAATGAACATGGTTCAGTCCTGGATGTGATTAACAGCAGCAATAACAGCAGAATCCAACCCCCGCAATCACTTGTGAACTCGCTGGTATCTCCGCAGGTGCGATGACTGAGTGAATCTTTTTCCACACTCAGTGCAGGTGAACAGTCTCTCTCCAGTGTGAACTCGCTGGTGTGTCAGCAGATTAGGTAACTGAGTGATTCCCTTCTCACAAAGGGAGCAAGTGAATGGCCTCTACCCTGTGTGAACTCGCTTGTGTGTCTGCAGTGTGGATGAAACGCTGAATCCCTTCCCACACTCAGAGCAGGTGAATGGCCTCTCCCTAATGTGATCCCACTTGTGTTTCTGCAGAGTGTATGAATGACTGAATTCCTTTCCACACACACAGCAGGTGAACGGCCTCTCCCCAGTGTGAACTCGCTGGTGGATCTGCAGGTTGGATATCTGCGTGAATCTCTTTCCACATTCAGAGCAGGTGAACAGTTGCTCCCCAGAATGTACTCGCCAGTGTCTCTGCAGATGTGATGAATCACTGAATCCCTTCCCACACTCAGAGCAGGTGAACGGCTTCTGCCCGGTGTGAACTCACTGGTGTGTCCACAGGGCGCTTGACTGAGTGAATCCCTTTCTACAAATGGAGCACGTGAATGGCTTCTCCCCAAAGTAAACTCGCTGGTGTATCAGCCATTTGGAGGATGTTCCAAATGTCTTCCCACAGTGAGAACAGCTGAATGGCCTCTCCTCAGTGTGAATGCGCTGGTGGACTGTCAGGTCATGAGACCTTTTGAAGGGACTCCTACAGTCAGAGCATTTAAAAGGTCTCTCATTGGTGTGGTGCTACAGCAGGCTGGATGATTGACTGAATCCCTTCCTGCACACGGAGCAGGTGAACGGCCTCTCCCCAGTGTGACGGCGTTGATGTATCTCCAGATCAGAGGGGTTCCGAAATCCCTTCCCACAGTCCCCACATTTCCACGGTTTCTCCATGGGGCAGGTGTCCTTGTCCTCACACAGAACATGTATAATGTCTCTCCTCAATGTGAATGCTGTGGTGCTTTTTCAGACTGCATAACCGGTTAAAGCTTGTTCCACAAGTCAGTGCACAGGAACACCCTCACTCGGGTGTGTGCGTCTCGGTGCATTTCCAGTTACCTTGATGCTTAAAATCTTTTGAAGCAGGCAGAACACAGAAACATTTCTCCAGCTAGATTCAAAGGTCGATGATATTCAGCTCCTGATGAATTGAGTGAGTCTGTCAGATCTTGATGTGATGTTTGTTGTGAATTTCATATCTTCACATCCTCAACTTCTGATGTTCTGTAGAAAGAGATTACAAAATCCATCACTGTCAGTACAGGATAGAAATTTAGAACACACAATTCTAGTTTTAATGAACTCCATAATTCGAAATGTTCACAACTGTAGTTTATTACATTGAGTGGTCATTATTTGGAACTCGCAACTTGTAAGGCAGCTGGAAGACCAATGATTTCAAACTTAAGTTCGACAGGCACTCGAAGGAAATAGACTTGCAGCAGTATAGGGATACAGAGGGGGAATGGGACTGACTGGATTGCTCTACAGAGAGTTGATATGGACGCAAGGTACCCATTAGTCTTCTTCTGTGTCTTAACAAATCTTAACAAAAGATTTATAATGTAGCTACAGTACTATATCAGAACACTAGAAATAATAATAAATATATCTAATAGAAACTAGGAGCAGGAATAGGCCATTCAGCCCTTCGAGCCTGCTCCGCCATTCATTATGATCTTGGCTGATCATCCAACTCAGCAGCTTGCTCCTGCTTTCTCCCCATATCCTTTGATCCCTTTTGCCCCAGGAGCTACATCTAACTCCTTCTTGAAAACACACAATGTTTTGGCCTTAATTACTTTCTGTGGTAACGAATTCCACAGGCTCACCACTCTCTGGATGAGGACATTTCTCCTCATCTCAGTGTACATATAAGATATAATGGCACTAGACATATCTCTGTCCTATATTAATTTACTATTCCCTCAAATGTCAGCCATCTCCTGGGGAAACCACTCCTTTAATTGTGAACATTAGGAAAGAGACCATCCTTTTAGCCAGACAAATAAATATGTCAAGCTGAGGGAGCAAAGGATGTCAATGTCTTTAAGAGAGAGAGAGACCTGGGCCAACCTTTCCAGAGTCTGCACCCTCCCTGGATTCACTTCCTTTCCCTTCAGTTCCTGCAAGTCAACAATTTGCCCCCAGAATGAAAAAAGAAATGGTAGAAAAGATGTTGGACACAGGAGGAAGTTTAAGTTTGTGCGAAGCTCAAATTCATTCACACAAAGTCCGCGCTCTGATTAGCTGGAGGACTAGAGTCCTTCCGGTCCTCCGACTCTTCCCATTGGTCACTCCCTCAGCATGAAGGGAAGGGGCGGGCTCTCCCCCGCACAAGCGCAGTTTCGCCTCTCGCGAGATATCTGAATGGCCTCTTCCTCTGAGATAAAAACAAAAAAACTGCGAATGCTGGAAATCCAAAACAAAAACAGAATTACCTGGAAAAACTCAGCAGGTCTGGCAGCATCGGCGGAGAAGAAAAGAGTTGACGTTTCGAGTCCTCATGACCCTTCCACAGAACTTGAGTTAACTCTTTTCTTCTCCGCCGATGCTGCCAGACCTGCTGAGTTTTTCCAGGTAATTCTGTTTTTGTTTTGGCCTCTTCCTCTGGCTGGAGCCAGTTGCCTGTAAACCTTGGCTCGAGGAGGTGGATTGGGAGAGGGAATAATGGGTGGGGGCGCGACTCCCGTGTCCGCGCGCCTGGCCTGCGGACTAGCACCCGAGAACGTCATCGCGGAGCAGAGTGATTCCTATTGGCTGATTCAGGCAAGGTTTCATTGTGGACGTCACAATGCGGAAGTTGGACAATGAGATTCAGACTAAAACTTCCTGCTCTGGGCAACATCTGTGAATAAAACACTTTCTTTTCTCCCCCTTTCCATTTCTTTTCTCATTCTGGGGGAAAATTGTTGACTTGCAGGAGCTGAAGGGAAAGGAAGTAAATCCAGGGAGGGTGCAGACTCTGGAAAGGTTGGCCCAGGTCTCTCTCTCTCTCTCTCTCTCTCTTAAAGACATTGACATCATTTGCTCCCTCAGATTGACACATTTATTTGTCTGGCTAAAAGGATGGTCTCTTTCCTAATGTTCATCATTAAAGGGCTGGTTTCCCCAGAAGATGGCTGACATTTAAGGGGATAATATCAGGGTGTTTAACTGTCCTGTATTTTAAGGGATTGCTCCTTTTTTTACCTTTTGTCCCGTAGGACAGCCTGTGGGAAACTGATCCCGGGAGTCTTCAGCGTGAGCTTGAGTGATTCGAGTGGGACGGCAAGTAAATGATCAGCCAGCAGAGGGATGATGATGCTATGACCGAACAAGATAAGTTGTAAGTTTTAGTTGATTTTAATCCCCACCCCTCCCACTATTATTGTATCAGGACCCCTCCTACTCATCCCCTCTCTCATATTGAAACCGAAGCCCCCCCCTCCACCCCCCTCAAGCATGCGTCACAAGCATCCCACCCCCAAGCATGCCTCCAGCCCCACGTCTGAAGGGTCCCTTATTTTATTTCATAAGAATTCTGTCCCCTGGAGAACACAGTACTCGGGGGCAAAGATATGTCTAATGTTGTGATAGGGATGTTATGACGTGGCAGATGATGTGTGCCAGGTGGACCAAATCCACAAGGGAAACTTGGCCACGCTATCACAATAGTTTTGCAATTTCTATTTATTACGAGAAGATGTGTGCACTGAATTCAGAAACAAGGAGTCCAATAAGACCTTTAGAGATTTTAAAAATGAAATTAAAATATTTAATAAATAAATAAAAAGATTTCAAACACATACATAAGACTACAATTACTTAATACTATAACAAATCCTAAAATTTCTAATTAATCTGACTCTAAATTACACACCCTCTTTAATGCAACAATCCAAAATAGATTTTAAATTTAAAAAACAAGTCAGCAAGTTACCATGGTACACACTTGACAGTGGACTTCCAAAAGCTTGTCTCCAACTTTAGTCACTGGACAAGGTCAACTTATGCACAAATGGGTGGAGGCTTCTTGAAGGCTGTTTCACACACTCCTGCTAGATTTCACATGGCCCCCCCAACATAACTTTCATTCTCCTTTATATATGTTTCTCTCTACTTAATGTGTAAATTCTATTGTTCCATAGGTCTTTGGAACTTTACGTTTCCGATACTATAAACATTTTTCATGTTGCCAATATTGTCAGTCACCTTTGGGGAAAATAAACACACTGGTTAGCCTTGCTTATCTGGCTCGTTGTAAAAAGCCTAATGTCCCTTTGAAATCCAAATAACCCTTCACTTATCTAAAAATGCAAATTCCCTTCACACCTTACATGCTAAGATCACATCGATGTTTATAAATTAGCATTTTGAGTACATTCCTACACCTAACTTATTTTGATAATTTCAATCTTGCAGTCTCCCTGACTCCAAATGTAATTAAGTCACACAGAGAGAACCATCTACACTCACACCCATAAACCTACTTGACAATAAACCAGAATAATAGTGTGAAAATTATCATACTTTCGTAATGAGGGACACTTTAGATATATTATTTATAGTTTTGTCCTAAACTTCATTTTTTATCCTTCTAGTTTTATGGGGCAGTACTGTAGCTACCTAATATATTTCCAGTGATAGAGTCATTATGACACAGGAGTCCATTTGACAACTCAAGTCCATACTGACTCTATAGAGTGATCCAGTCAGTCCCAGTCCCATTTCCTTCAAGTGTAAATTCAATTTCATTCTGAAATTGTTGATTGTCTCTGGAACCACCACCCTCATTGGCAGTGGGTTCCAGGTCATCACCACGGGCTGTTGAAATAAAGTTCTTCCCCACTGCACCATGTATCTCTTATCATGTAATAGAGAACTGTGTATTATACACATTTTTAGTGCGGTACTATAGGGAGTATATTAGACACAGCAGAGTGAGAATGGAGTGAGAGTGTGTGGCATGGAGATTTACTGCTTTTGGGGAATGAGAGAGGAAAGAATGTTCGTGAGAAATTAGAATTGTCTGTTCTGAATTTCTATCCTGTACCGACAATAATGACTTTTGTAAATTTCTTTAGCAGGATATTAGAAGGGGATAATTTGCAGACAGCAATCTCAAACCAAACATCACTTCAAGATCTGACAGACTCAGTCGACTCTTCGGGATCTGCATATGATCAGCCTTTGAATCTAGAAGGAGAAATGTTTGTCTGTTCTGTCTGCTTCAAAAGGTTTTAAGCATCAGTGTGACTGGAAAAGCACCGAGACACACATACCTGAGTGAGAGTGTTCCAGTGCACTGACTGTGGAAAGACCTTTAACCAGTTACTCAGCTTGAGAAAAACATTACACCGTTCACAGCAGCGAGAGACCGTACACGTGTTCTGTGTGAGGACGAGGCTTCAACTGATTGGAGAACCTGGAGAGACACAAGGCCACGTGCACCATGGAGAAACCGTGGAAATGTGGGGACTGTGGGAAGGGATTCAAAACCCCATCCGTGTTGGAAACTCATCGACGCAGTCACACCGGGGAGAGGCCTTTCATCTGCTCTGAGTGTGGGAAGGGGTTCACTCAGTCATCTCACCTGCAGACACACCAGCGGGTTCACACTGGAGAGAGACCGTTCATCTGCCCCGAGTGTGGGAATGGATTCAGTCATTTATCTAGCCTGCAGTCACACCAGCGAATTCACACTGGGGAGAGACCGTTCGCATGTTTTGAATGTGGGAAAGAATTCAGGAATACATCCCAGCTGCGGAGACACCAGCGAGTTCACACTGGGGAGAGACCATTCACCTGCTCTGAGTGTGGGAAGGGATTTAGTGAATCATCCCTCCTGCTGATGCACAAGCGAGTTCACAGCGGGGAGAGGCCATTCACCTGCTCTGAGTGTGGGAAGGGATTCGCTAGGTCATTCTACCTGCTGACACACCAGCGAGTTCACACCGGGGACTGGCTTGTCTGCTCTGAATGTGGAAAGAGATTCACTCGGTCTTACGACCTGCAGACACACCAGCGAGTTCACACTGGGGAGAGGCCGTTCATCTGTTACGTGTGTGGGAAGGGATTCACTCGGTCATCCACACTGCAGACGCACCAGCGAGTTCACACTGGGGAGAGGCCGTTCCCCTGCTCCAAATGTGGGAAGGGTTTCACTCAGTCATCCGACCTGCAGAAACACCAGCGAGTTCACACTGGAGAGAGGCCATTTGCCTGTTGTCTGTGTGGGAAGCGATTCAGTGATCCATCCACCCTGCTGAGACACCAGCGAGTTCACACGAGGGAGAGGCCGTTCACAGGCTCTGAGTGTGGGAAGAGATTCACTTGTTCATCCGAGCTGCTGACACACCATGACAGTCACACTGATTAGAGACCGTTTAGATGCTGTGACTGTGGCTTTCGATTGTGTGAATTGAGGTTAAGTATATACAAGTGAACATCATGGATTGGATAGTTACTTGAACATATATAAAGAGACCCTGACTGACATAGAGTGTAGTCAAGTCAGAAGATATATACCCGTAATGTTTCACTCAGTGAATAAATCTATTCCAAGTAAAGACTGGCTCCAGTTTCCTCCTTCACCATCAGGCTATCAGGATTATAACATGGTAACAGAGAATGCTTGTCTACTGTTGAAGGTTGGAAACTCAAGGAAAATACAATTTCAGACAGAAACTTACAATCTGAGTAGTTTTTGTGAGAAATGGCTGAAAGCAAATGGAAATTGTCAGGATCTGATTACCCGCGGATGTTCTCAGAGTCTGAGCCACACGACCAGTGGAAGGATGAAGTGGAGACGTGGACATGGGTTACATCCCTACCAAGGAGGAAACAAAGTCTGGTCTTGGCATTGTCACTTACCAACAAAAGTAAAATCAGAGGCAAAATATTTAGTGAGCTGGATGCCCGTCAGTTGGATACTGATGAAGGTTTGGATCTTCTATTCAGGTTCATTGATGAGATTTACAAGAAAGATGATCTATTGGATGCCTATGAAGCATAGTTGGACTTTGACAGGTTTCGAATGAGGGCGAAAGCATCTTTAGCAGATCTGGATATCTCAACAAAAGACAGGATTGGAACAGCATTAATAGGTGAATGAACCCCAGGAATGACCAAGGAACAGTTAACAGGTGTTTCAGGTCTGACTCAAAATATCATTATATGATGAACAGCCCAAAGTGGAAAATGAGGGTCTTCGAAGTGACGCATGACACAGAATTCTGAGGCTGAAGGTGATGACAATGATCACTCTGAAGGCATTGTACTAGTCACAAGGAACTTTGGTCCAGTGATGAGTGTGTTGGTCACAGACTCATTCAACTGTGCTGTGTTAGACAGTGGCTGCACCTCAGCAGTATGTGGATCAGATTGGTGAACATGTTACCCAGATTCACCTCATAGTGAGGATCGACACAAGGTTAAGGAGTACGAAAGTTCTGGTTTGGTGATATCAACACATTGAAGTCACTAAAAAGAGTGGGGATTCCCTGCAAAATAACTGGAGTCAGCCTCTTTATCAGCGTTAACTGTTAGACTTCACCTCGATGACACATTTGTGTAATTAGTAAGGCTTATATTACCAAATTATATTGTAGGTAAGCTTAACGATGAACAGTCTTCAATTACCTGTCTCTTTAAGTTCCAGATAGCTTTAAGTAAAAAAAAAACTGGTGTTAAGGTCAGAAAACGGTCAGAGCACCAGGTGTTCCAGGACACCCTGTTTAGATACAAGTTATAGTTCACAGTTAGAAGGGACTCCAAGCTGATTGGCTCAATTTGTTGTGGGGAAATGAGGAACACTTTTCCCATTGGTCAATAATCAGAAATATTTTTTTAAGAAGTTGTTAGTTTTGTTGAACAGCTGCACCAACGGTTAAATGTTACAAAGTTACCTTCAAGAAGGTCCATTTGGTAACTTGAGTCCATGCTGACTCTGTAGAGCAATCCAGTCAGTCCCATTCCCCCTCTATATCCCCGTTCATCTGCAAGTTTATTGTCTTCAAGTGCCCATCCAATTTTCTTTTCAGTTCCCAGCCCCATGGTGCACTATGGCAGAAAGGTCTTAGACAGCGACCCTTCCCCATTGGGCCTTTGCGGCAGCTGCCGCAAGCTTTAGTGCGTCCCTCAGCACGTAGTCCTGGACCTTGGAATGTGCCAGTCTGCAACACTCAGTCGGGGACAACTCTTTGCGCTGGAAGACCAACAAGTTTCGGGCAGACCAAAGAGCATCTTTTACCAAGTTGATGATCCTCCAGCTGCAATTGATGTTTGTCTCGGTGTGTGTCCCTGGGCACAGCCCGTAGAGCACAGAGTCCTGTGTCACAGAACTGCTTGGGGCGAAACTTGACAGAAACCACTGCATCTCTCTCCAGACCTTCTGTGCAAAAGCACAATCTACAAGGAGGTAAACAACAGTCTCTTCCCCACCACAGCCACCTCGTGGGCAACGTGCCGAGGGGGTGAGACTCCTGGCGTGTAGGAAGGATCTGACGGGGAGGGCCTTTCTCACCACCAGCCAAGCTACATCTTGGTGCTTGTTGGAAAGTTCTGGCGATGAGGCATTCTGCCAAATGACTTTGTCAGTCTGCTCGGGGAACCATCCAACCGGGTCCACCCTCTCCTTTTCCCTCAGGGCCTTTAAGACGTTACGTGCCGACCACTGGCTGATGGACTTGTGGTCAAAGGTGTTTCTCTGCATAAATTTTCCCATGAGGGACAGGTGGTATGGCATGGTCCAACTACTTGGAGCGTTCCGCGGCAGCGTGTCCAGACCCATCCTTCGCAACACTAGGGACAGGTAGAACCTCAAACTTGGTGTTTGCATACTGAGGGTCTACACACCGCTTGATGCAGCCACACACAAAGGTGGCCATCAGTATGAGGGCGATGTTGGGCACGTTTTTTCCCCCTTTATCTAGAGGCTTGTACATCGTGTCCCTGCGGACACGATCCATTTTCGACCTCCAGATAAAGCAGAAGATGGCTCGGGTGATCGCCACCACACAGGAGTGTGGAATGGGCCAGACCTGCACTACCTACAGCAACAGCGAGAGTGCCTCACACCTGATGACCACGTTCTTACCCGCAATGGAGAGGGAGCGTTGCTCCCACATGCCCAGTTTCCTTTTCACCATAGACACTCGCTCCTTCCAGTTTCTAACGTGTGCCCTGGTCCCTCCGAACCATATCCCCAGCACCTTCAGGCCGTCAGCCCTGACAGTGAAGGGGACAAAGGATCAGTCAGCCCAGTTCCCAAAGAACATGGCCTCGCTCTTCCCATGATTTACCTTGGCTCCCGAGGCCAGTTCAAACTAGTCGCAGATGTGGATCAGTCTGTGCACCGACAGGGGATCCGAGCAGAAGACGGCGACATCGCCCATGTACAGGGAGGCTTTGACCTGACTGCCTCCACTGCCTGGGATCGTCACTCCTCATGCCCAGATCCTTCCTGATGGACTCAGCAAAGGGTTCTATGCAACACATGAAAAGAACAGGCGAGAGAGGGCAGCCCTGCCTGAGTCCAGATTTAATAGGAAAGCTATCTGATTCCCACCCATTGATAGAGACTGCACTACTGATGTTAGTGTAGAGCAGTTGGATCCAATTGCGAATTCCCTCCCCAAACCCCATTTTGGAGAGCACATCCACCATGTAGGTGTGCGATATTCTGTCAAAGGCCTTCTCCTGATCCAGGCTGATGAGGCAGGTAACCACACCCCTGTCCTGTACATAGGCAATCGTATCCCTGAGCTGCGCGAGGCTGTCAGAGATCTTCCTGCCCAGCACAGTGCAGGTCTGGTCAGGGTGGATCACCAATTCCAGAGTGGATTTGACTCGATTGGCGATGGTGATTTTGAAATGGTTTGAAATGTTGTTGAAGATTTATGAATAAAGTATATTTTTGCAAAAAAAAAAGCCCATCCAATTTTCTTTTGAAATCGTTCATCATCTCTGATTGCACCACCTCATAGGCAGCGAGTTCCAAGTCATTCTCACTTGGTGTGTAAAAAAAACTTCTTTCTCACATCCCCCCCCCACATCTCTCACTTAAAACCTTCAACCTGTGTCCCCTCATCCTGGGCGGGAACAGCTTTTGGGCCTGTTATAAGATGACAATTGGTCATTTTGGTTCCTAGATTAATTTAATTGGATCCCCAATTACTTACACCACCTTCTCTCATTACCTTAGACAGGTATACCACAGAACTGTTGCCTGGCCTAAATAGCCAAGTGGTTATGGTAATGGGTTTGTAACCCCAAGATCAAGAGTTCAAATCTCACAATGGCAAAACAATGAAATGGAAGAGACATTGAACAAATATTTGGGCTTGGCCTAAATAGCCAAATGGTTATGGTACTGGGTTTGTAACCCCAAGATCAAGAGTTCAAATCTCACAATGGCAAACTATGACATAATATAACTTCATTTAAAAGATTATCAAGAGTTCGAATCTCACAATGGCCAACTATGAAACAATGTAACTTCATCTGAATAGGAACAGATGGAAATGTGTTTGTACTTGAAAGAGTTACCACAGAACTGTTTGACACTATCCATTTACCTGGGGGTCCATCTCTGCCCCGCTGAGGAATCCTGGCCGGCAAACTGGCAGGAACTGGAGACGAAAGTCACCGCTCGCCTGCGGCGCTGGACAGGACTGCTCCGAGTGCTATCTTACCGAGGTCGAGTTCTGGTCATAAACCAGCTGATCGCCGCCATGTTGTGGTATCGGCTGGTCACTTTGACCCCTCCCCCGGACTTTGTCACAAGAATCCAGAGATTGTTAGTCGACTTCTTCTGGGACAAAAGATTGCACTGGGTCGCTGCCGAGGTTCTGAGTCTCCCGCTTAGGGAGGGTGGTCAGGCGCTAGTGTGCCTACGCACACAGGTGGCGACTTTCCGCCTTCAGACCCTGCAGCGATACCTCTACGTCGAGCCTCCTCCTAGATGGTGTGCCCTGATGACGTATTTCTTCCGTCAGGTGCACGGCCTGAATTATGACGTGCAGCTCCTGTTTATAGAACAGCTGGGCCTCGGTGGCTCCTTGCAGGCGTTGCCCGTCTTTTACCAGGACCTGATCAAAGTCTGGAAAGTGGTCGCCTCGCGACGCAGCTCTCCCCCGTCAGGAGTAGCGGCTATCGTCAGAGAGCCGCTGCTCAGGAATCCGCCCCTCCGTCCTTTTCAGTGGTTGGCGGAGAGGAGGGCTGTGGCCGCAGGGGTGACCAGGATCGGGGACGTGCTGGGTGGCGGAGGACTGGGCTGGATGCTCCCGCAGGAGTTGGCGCGACGCGCGTCTGTGAGTGTCCAGGTCGCAGCCGATGCCATCCAAGACCTGAGAACGGTCGTGCTCGGACCCGACGTTATTTTGGGTCTTGAGGCGGCCCAGGTGCGCGGTGGTCTTCCGTCTGAGCGTTCCCCTGTTCGGACGGAATTCCACATTGGCCCCAAGCCCCGAACCCTCCCTCGGGTGCTGGTGCCCCGCAATATGAGCCGCCTCGGGGACATGCCCTCTGTGCCTTTTGGCACGGCAAAGAGGGGCTTTTTGTACGGACTGCTGCTGCACACCTTCCATTTTCTCGCCCTTGTCCGTCGCCCGGACACGCCTTGGCGTGCCTTGTTGCCGTCCGGCGGCGGAGGCCCCCGATGGGAGGCCCTCTACGGAGGTGTCCTCCCCCTTTCTATCGGGGACCTGGGTTGGAGGGTGTTGCATGCAGCAGTCCCTTATAATAAGAGGATGCATAGGTTCACGGACTCTCAGGACACGTGCCCTTTTTGCGGTCTTGTGGAGTCCGTGGACCATGTATACATAGGGTGTTGTAGGCTGCACTCCCTTTTTAGTTATTTGAAAAACCTTTTATTGATGTTTTGTTTGCACTTCAGCCCCACGCTCCTGATCTATGGGCACCCGGTGCGGAGGGGGGTCGGGAAGGAGGAGGACCTCCTCGTGAACCTGCTCCTGGGCCTGGCCAAGTTGGCCATTAACAGGTCCAGGCAGCGGGCGATCGACGGGGGAGTCCCGCCCGATTGTTTGTCCCTCTTCCGTGGCTACGTTCGCTGCCGGATGTCCCTGGAGAAGGAGCACGCGGTGTCTGCTGGCACTCTCGAGGCCTTCCGTGCTCGGTGGGCACCGCGGGGACTGGGGTGTTTTGTTGACCCCTTTAATCACATTTTGATTTAAAGTTTGTAAGTTTCCTTTAAACTTTGTTCTTGGTTTTACAGCTGACCTGAATTAGGGGCTGTGCCTGATTTATCCCAATTTTGTTGATTTGGTTTTCATTTAAAAGATTATCAAGAGTTCAAATCTCACAATGGCAAAACAATGAAATGGAAGAGACATTGAACAAATATTTGGGCTTGGCCTAAATAGCCAAGTGGTTATGGTACTGGGTTTGTAACCCCAAGATCAAGAGTTCAAATCTCACAATGGCAAACTATGACATAATATAACTTCATTTAAAAGATTATCAAGAGTTCAAATCTCACAATGGCAAACTATGAAACAATGTAACTTCATCTGAATAGGAACAGATGGAAATGTGTTTGTACTTGAAAGAGTTACCACAGAACTGTTTGACACTATCCCTTTATCTGATTCTATACCATCCCTTATTCATACAGTTTCAAATGTTGAGGCTAATCAGAGCTTGAAGGTCTCTCTTGCCAGTACATTTATTATCATTGCACATTCTTTACATACACAGAAATTAAGGTTTTACATGTTCACAGCAAATAAAATTCAATTTTTTACTATAACTGCTAATTTATTATTATTCAATCTTTGTTACTGTTTGTTAATTAAAACAGTAATTGTGGAAAAAAGAGACGTCGAGGTTTTTCATCTTGCACTCGCCCCCGAACATTCGCAAGAAGATCAAATGTGAAGGGAACAACAATACTTCATGAGAGGAGTGTGCTGATTTGTTGGCAAATGGACTCTGATTGGTGGATGCATTGCCATGGAGAATGCACCATTTAACTGATGACTTGTGTCATTCTCATAAATCCTCACTCCAGCTTCAAGGCTCAATGGAACAGAGACAAATGCATTTATTTCAGATCTACCTGTAGTGGTAGGAAAAACACTATTTACTACCATGATAAAATAAATGTGCTTCATCAGCTTTTGTGGATCATTTCAGTGAAAATACGCACTCCCAGGCTCAAAGAGCATCAGCCCACTGGAAGCAAAGTCATGAGACTGGCCAGTCCAGCAGAAAGAAACCCTCTGACCCTCCCACTTCACCACGTGTCAGAATGAACATGTTTCAGTTCTGGATGTGATTAACAACAGCGATAATAGCAGAATCCAACCTCTGTAATCACTTGTGAACTCGCAGGTGTCAGCAGGTGTGGTGACTGAGAGAATCCGTTCCCGCACTTAGAGCAGGTGAATGACTTCTCCCCAATGTGAGCTCACTGGTGTTTCCACAGGCTCGAGAACTGACTGAATCCCTTCCCACACTCAGGGCAGGCGAATAGTCTCTCCCGGCGTGAACTCGCTGGTGTCTCAGCAGGTTGGATGAATCAGTGAATCCCTTTCCACACTCAGAGCAGGTAAACGGCTTCTCTCCACTGTGAGCTCGCTGGTGTCTCAGCAGGTTGGATAAGTGATTGAATCGCTTTCCACACAAAGAGCAGGTGAGCGGCCTCTCCCCAGTGTGAACCCGTTGGTGCATCACCAGGTTGCAAGACTGAGTGAATCCCTTCCCACACACAGAACAGGTGAACGGTCTCTCCCCCGTGTGAACTCGCTGGTGTGTCAACAGGTGGGATGTATGACTGAATCTCTTGCCACACTCCGAGCAGGTGAATGGCCTCTCCTTGGTGTGAACCCGCTGGTGTGTCAACAGGTGGGATGAATCCCTGAATCCCTTCCCACACTCGGAGCAGGTGAACGGCCTCTCCATGGTGTGAACATGAAGGTGTTTCCGAAGGGTGGATGAATCAGTGAATCCCTTCCCACACATGGAGCAAGTGAATGGTCTCTCCCCAGTGTGAATGCGTCGATGAGTTTCCAGCGCAGACGGGAACCGGAAACCCTTCCCACAGTACCCACATATCCACAGCTTCTCCATGATACAGGTGTCCTTGTGACCCTGCAGGTTTGATGATCAGTTGAAGCCTCGTCCTCACACAGAACACGTGCACAGCTTCACCCTGCTGTGAATAGTGTTATGTACTTTCAGGCTGTGTAACTGGTTAAAGTTCTTTCCACGCTCATTTCACTGGAACACTCTCACTCAGGTGTGTGTGTCTCGGTGATTACCCAGTAACACTGATGATGAAAACCTTTTGAACCAGCCAGAACAGACAAATATTTCTCCTTCCAGATTCAACGGCCGATGATATTCAGGTCCCGATGAATTGGATGACTCTATCAGATCTGGACACAATGTTTGGTTTGAGATTTCAGGCTGAGAATCCTACCCTTCTAATATCCTGTAAAAAGTGTTTACAAAAATCATCTGTCAGGACAGGATAGAAATTCAGAACCGACAATTCTAGTTTCTATGGAACATTCATCCCTCACTTGTTCCCAACATCTGTAAATCTCCATCCCACACACTCTCCCTCCATTCTCACTCTGCTGTATTAATATACACACTCCCAATTGTCCAGAAGGGGCTGATTCATGCTGATAGACAGATGCAAACTCATTGCTTCCTGTCCATAATGTGAAAATCGTCATATAAGTTTATTTCCTGATCAGAGATATCGGGAAAATCTGACGAAGGTTTTTTTAGGCAGTGATTTTTCATGATCAGGAACTTGCTGCCTATGAGGGTGGTAGAAGTGGAGGCGATTCATGATTTTAAAATGAAATTGAATGAGCACTTGAAGGAAATAAACTTTCAGGGGAACAGAGATATAGAGAGGGAAATGGGACTGACTAGGTTGCTCTACAGCATCAGCATGGACTCCAATTGCTAAATGGGCTCTTCTGTGCTGTAATGACTCCATCTCTGTTACTAAAGAACCATAAATAACATACACTAGACATGTCTCTGTCCAATATTAATTTACTGTCCCCTCAAATGTCAGCCATCTCCTGGGGAGACCACCCCTTTAATTGTGAACATTAGGAAAGGGACCATCCTTTTAGCCAGACAAATAAATGTGTCAAGCTGAGGGAGCAAAGGATGTCAATGTCTTAAAGAGAGAGAGAGAGAGACCTGGGCCAACCTTTCCAAAGCCTGCACCCTCCCTGGATTCACTTCCTTTCTCTTCAGTTCCTGCAAGTCAACAATTTCCTCCCAGAATGAGAAAAGAAATGGAAAGGGGGAGAAAAGAAAGTGTTTTACTCACAGATGTTGGACACAGGAGGAGGTTTTAGTCTGTGTGATGCTCACTCTTCATTCACACAAAGCCACCGCTCGGATTGGCTGGAGGACAAGAGTCCTTCCGGTGCTCCAGACTTCCCATTGGTCAATCCCTCACCTGAAGACAATGAGAGGCGTAACCGCACGTGGGAGGAACTTTGCAAGCCCCCCCCCCCCCACCCCACCCACCCGAGCCGCTCTGAGCTGTTGTCCAATGGGAAAGGCTGAAATACCGAACAGACAATGGCCCCCGGTCAATCAGAGCGCGGGCTTTGCGCAGGTCCTCATCTCACACCGGCACATGCACATTCATGCCCAAAACCCGCAGGCTCACATGCGCAGTCCATCGTCTCCCCGGCACATGCGCAGCTTCCCCGGCCGCCCGCCCGCGTGGCGGATAGAGCGATTTTTCCAGCGCCGGGGAATGTGGGAGCTACGGCCGCCATTACTCATCCGGAGCCCAGTTTCTAATCGCCTGGAACTGGGATGGAAAGTGGGGGTGGGGGGGGGGGCGCAGTGATCCCGCCCTGACACAAAGTACATGTGGGTAGTCACTGGATTTGATTGTGACGCCCCCTTAGCAAAACAGTTTGTTAACTTCAGGTGTAAAGATTTAGACACCTGGATGACATACTGGGGAGGAGAATTGGTGAGTGTGAAACTGAACCCAAGAGTCAGTACCTTCAGAGGAGGAGAATTGGTGAAAAAGCTGGAGGAGGATAGTAGCATGAATTAGTGTTTCAATAATAGGGTGTAGGTAGCCTGTGATCACTGTCTCCTAATTTTTTTATTAGTTCCAGATGGATTAAAAGTATTCATTTAATACCTCAACCTCGGTCCCTTCATCCATGTGTTAATTTCCTTTTAGGTCCCTAATTGGACCTATTCCACTTTAACACCTTTTTACTATTTATACATCAATAGAAGACTTCGGGATTTCCCTTTATGTTGGCTGTCAGTCTTTTCTCATAATCCCTCTTCGATTCTTTAAGATGGTTTTTCACCTCCCCTCTGAACCGCCTGTATCCCTCTTGGTTCACAACTGTATTTTCTACCTGACACCTGTCATAAGCGCACTTTGTCTTCTTGATCTTCATTTCAATCTCCTTTTTCATCCAGGGAGCTCTGGATTTGTTTGCCCTACCTTCTCTTTCGATGAAATATACCTTGACTGTGCCCAAACCAATTGACTGGGAATCTGCAAAGCCCACTAGAGTCAACCAGGCGACACTTATTAAGAATGTTTCCCTCTCCATCACTTCACATCTGAAAGTTCAACTGGCAAATGGTGGAGCCAACTTGCTGCCAGAGCCAGGGTGTGAAGGGTGGACACTGAGAGGCTGTTTCCCCCTGGCTGGGGAATCTAGAACATGGGGGCACACTCTCAGGATAAGGGGCTGATCATTTCTGACTGAGGTGAGGAGAAATTTCTTCTCTCAGAAGCTTGTGAATCTTTGGAATTCTCTTATCCATCTGGTTCACCAATGCCTTTCAGGGAAGGAAATCTGCCGCCCTTACCTGGTCTGACCTACAAGTGATTCTGGACCCACAGGGAAGTGGTTGACCCTTAATTGCCCTCAGAAATGGCCAATCCAGACACACGGTTGTACCAAACTGTTACAGAAAACTCGAATCAGATAGACAGCAGCGGTCCCGGAAGATGGCTCACCACCCTCCTCTCATGGGCAATTAGGGATGGACAATAAATATTAGCTTTGATAGTGACACTCACATTCTGTGAAAAAATAAAAAAAGCTTCCAGTTCTGCCTCACTGCCCATGACAAAGTAGAAGAACAAACAGGCCATGCTGTCTCATTCAGTAACTTGAAAACACCCATTATCTGTTCACCTCTTCCTGAGCCTGACTGGCTTCTGCTGCCTCGCTCTCTGTGGAGATTCTCACTGACTGTTTCTGGTCACTTTTTTCCCCAGGCACCAAGCTAGAACGTTACCATCCTGGTCGGGACTGTCAGTGTTTAAGGAGAAATCTGAACACCCAGTGATTCACTGAAAGAGTTATGCCACAAAATATAATGTTTTTAAACAAAAACAAACTTTATTGTAAAGAAGAAAATTGAACAAACTACACACTATGAACTTAACATTGTTTTGTAATTATTTAAGTTGTAAACCCCGTTCTACCTTTGAGCATCATTCCATCAGCTTTTGGCTAAACGACCCTCCAAAATTTCTTTCAGACCTCACGACTGTGGATTCTTCAACTCAAGTGTGAGCCTCACTGCCTTCTTGACCTGACTTTGACCAGACAGACTGCTTCTCCCCAGCCTCCTCCAACTGCATCTTCACAGCTCTTTCCAAACTAACTGCTCAAGCTGACTGGTTCTACCACAAGGCCTTTCGCTGCGAGAGTCACTGTAGATTTCATCCTCCAACTCCAAGCTCAACAAATCTTCCAGCTTCTTTTCCACTCACCAACTTCAATTTAGCTGCAAATAAAACAAGAGCAAATCTGTGGCTGCTTTCTGTGAGAAACACCCAGATAAATTAAACAAAATAACATTCTAATCCTCCCACAGCCCATCTCCATGACAAAGTGGCATGCTTTAGGAGGTTCCAAACAGAAATGCAAACAAAATACCATTTCATTTACCTTCAAAACACCCTTTGTTCCTGTGATCTATATGAAATAAACAGCTAAATACTCGCAATTAGTCTCAGAGTATCAGCCCACTGGAAGCAAAGTCATGAGAACAGACAGTCCAGCAGAAAGAAACCCTCCATTGCCAACTGCCAGAACAAACATGGTTCAGTCTTGGATGGATTGACAGCAGCAAAATAGAATCCAACACTTGTAATCACTTGTGAACTTGCTGGTGCTTCCGCAGGTTGGATAATCGATTGAATCCCTTCCCACAAATGGGGCAGAGGAATGGCCTCTCCCCCATGTGAAGTCACCGATGGGTAAACAGGCTGGACAACTGAGTGAATCCCTTCCCACACTCTGAGCAGGTGAATGGCCTCTCCCCAGTGTGGACTCGCTGGTGTCGCAGCAGGTTGGATGAATCAGTGAATCCCTTCCCACACTTAGAACAGGTGAATGCTCTCTCCCCGTTGTGCACATGCTGGTGTTTTAGCAGGCTGGATGACTGAGTGAATCCCATCCCACACTCAGAGCAGGTGAATGGCCTCTCCCCAGTGTGAACTCGTTGGTGTGCCAGCAGGCTGGATGACTGAATGAATCCCTTCCCACACTCCAAGCAGGTAAATGGCCTCTCCCCAGTATGAATCTGCTGGTGTCTCAGTAGATGGGCTGACTGATTGAATCCCTTCCCACACTCGGAGCAGGTAAATGGCCTCTCCTCAGTGTGAAGTTGCTGGTGGTACAGCAGGGTGGACAAATCACTGAATCCCTCGCCACACTGAGAGCAGTTGAGCGGCCTGTCCCCCGTGTGAACTCGCTGATGTCTCAGCAGGTTGCATCGCTGAGTGAATCCCTGCCCACACTCCGAGCAGGTGAATGGCCTCTTACCGGTGTGACTGTGTCGATGGGTTTCCAGCTGACATGGGAATCTGAATGCTTTCGCACAGTCCGCACATTTCCATGGTTTCTCCATGTTGTGAGTGTCATTGGGTCTTCCAGCTTTGACAATGAGTTGAAGCCTCATCTACACACAGAACACATGTACAGTCTCTCCCTGTTGTGAATGGTGCAATGTTTTTTCAGGCTGTGTAACTGATTATAGCTCTTTCCAGAGTCAGTGCACTGGAAACACTCTCACTTGAGTGTCACAATGTCTTTAAGAGAGAAAGAGACCTGGGCCAACCTTTCCAGAGTCTGCACCCTCCTTGGATTTACTTCCTTTCCCTTCAGTTCCTGCAAGTCAACAATTTGCCCCCAGAATGAGAAAAGAAATGGAAAGGGGGGAACATTGATTTCCTCACAGATGTTGCCCAGAGGAGGAAGTTTTAGTCTGAAGCTCATTGTCCAACTTCCGCATTGTGACGTTTACAATGGAACTGTGCCTGAATCAGCCAATAGGAATCACTCTGCTCCGCAGTGACGTCCTCGGGTTCCAGTCTGCAGGCCAGGAGCGCGGACGCGGGAGCCACGACCCCACCATTGCTCCCCCTCCCCTTCCCCCTCCCCCTCCCCCTCTTCGAGCCAAGGTTTGCAGACAACCGGCTCCGGCCAGAGCAAGAAGCTGCTCGGAGCTCGGGAGAGTGGAAGCTGCGCATGTGCCGGAGAGAGCCCGCCCCTTTCCTTCATGCTGAGGGATTGACCAATGGGAAGTTGAAGGACCGGAAGGACTCTGGTCCTCCAGCCAATCAGAGCGCGGCCTTTGTGTGAATGAAGATTGAGCTTCACTCAGACTAAAATTTCCTCCTGTGTCCAACATCTGTGAGTAAAACACTTTCTTTTCTCCCCTTTCCATTTCTTTTCTAGTCTTGTAATAAAGTGATGTAGCTACATTATATATTTCCAGTCATAGAGTCATTATGGCACAGAAGGACTCCATTCAGCAACTCGACTCTGTGCCAACTCTCTGTAGAACAATCCAATCAGTCTTATTCACCCTCAATATCTCCATTCTCTCTCCCAGAAGTTTCCTTCAAGTGCCCATCCAATTTCATTTTTAAATTATTGATCTTCTCTGCTTCCTCCACCCATTAGGCAGCAAGTTCCAGGTCATGACTGCGTGCTGTCTACATTTTCATTATATTCTTTCACGGGGTCTGGACTGGTTAGACCAGCATTTTAAATGCCCATCCCTAACTGCCCTTGAGAAGGTGGTGGTGAGAGACCTTATTGAACCACTGCAGTCTATGTGGTGCAGGTACACCCAACATGCTGTTAGGGAAGGATTTCAAGGATTTTGACCCAACAGCAGTGAAGGAATGGCTGATATATTTCCTAGTCAGGATGGTGAGTGGGGCTTGGAGGGGAACCTGCAAGTGGTGGTGGTGTTCCGACGCATCTGCTGCCCTTGTCCTACTCGGAGGTAAATAAAGTTCTTCTTCACATTCCCCTTGTATCTTAAGCAAGTGATACAGTGCAGTATATGACACATTTTTCATGCTTTAACATGGACACATATGTGGTTGACCACTTGCTTGAAGATTTTCAGGTCTCTGTGCCCTGGAGAGGAAGCGCTGAGCATGGATCTATCGATCAGCATGAATCAGGAGAATTGGGAGGGTGTATTTAAGATAGAGCAGAGTGAGAATGGAGGGACAGTGTGTGGGACAAAGATTCACACCTTTTGGGGAGTGACAGAAGAAAGAATGTTCCACATGAACTAGAATTCTCAGTTCCAAAATTTTATCCTGTCTTGATTTTTACAAACTTTTTTACAGGCTATCAAAAGGAGAGAGTTTTCAGACAAAATTTTCAGAACAAACATCATGTCAAGATCTGACAGTGTCACTTGATTCATCAGAATGTGAATACTCTTAAGCTTTGAATCTAGAAGGGGAAATGTTTGTCTGTTCTGTCTGCTTCAAAAGATTTTAAACGTTATTGTGACTGGATAAGCATGAGACACACACACATCTAAGTAAGAGTGTTCCAGCGCACTGACTGTGGAAAGAGCTTTAACCAGTTAAACAACCTGAGAAAACATCACGGTGCAGAGAGACTGTCCAAGTATTCCGTGTGTGTTCGAGGCTTCAACTGATTGTCAAACCTTGAGATTCACAAGGGCGACCACACTATGGAGAAACCGTGGCAATGTGGAGACTGTGGGAAGCGCTATCGAATCCCATCTGAACTAGAAATTCATCATCGCATTCACACTGGGGAGAGGCCTTTCACGTGCTCCGAATGTGGGAAGGGATTCACTCGGTCATCCCACCTGCTGAAGCACCAGCGGGTTCACACTGGGGAGAGACCATTCACCTGCTCTGAGTGTGGGAAAGGATTCACTGGGTCATCCCACCTGCGGACACACCAGCGAGTTCACACCGGGGAGAGGCCGTTCACCTGTTCTGAGTGTGGGAAGGGATTCACTCAGTCACCCAACCTACTGACACACCAGCGAATTCACACTGGAGAGAGGCCGTTTAGCTGTTCTGTGTGTGGGAACAAATTCAGTCAGTTATCCAGCCTGCAGACACACCAGCGATTTCACACTGGGGAAAGGCCGTTCACCTGCTCTGAGTGTGGGAAGGGATTCGCTGACACATCGAGTTTGCTAACACACCAGCGACTTCACACCGGGGAGAGGCCATTCATCTGCTCTGAGTGTGGGAAAGGATTCACTCAGTTATCCCACCTGCAGAAACACCGGAGAATTCACACTGGGGAGCGGCCATTCACCTGCTCTGTATGTGGGAAGGGATTTGTTCATTTATCCAGCCTGCGGAGACACCAGCGAGTTCACAAGTGATCCCAGGGGTTGGATTCTGCTGTTATTGCTGCTGTTAATCACATCCAGGACTGAACCATGTTCATTCTGACGCTTGATGAAGTGGGAGTTTCTTTCTGCTGGACTGGCCGATCTCACGACTTTGCTTCCAGTAATGATCTTTGAGCCTGGGAGTGCAAATTTCCATTGAATTGATCTGCAACAGCGATGAAACACATTTGTTTTATCCTGGATGGTAAATTGTCTTTTTCCTACCACTACAGGTAGCTCTAAAATAAATACATTTGTCTCTGTTCCATTGAATCTACAGCACAGGGCCAGGCCATATGGCTCAATTGGTCTCTGTCAGTATTTATACTCCACATGTGCCTCCACCCACCCCTCTTCATCTCCCCCATCAGCATATCCTTCTATTCCTTTCTCCCTCATGTATGTATCTAGCTTCCCCTTAAATGTATTCATGCTATTCACCTCAACCACTCTCTGTGGTAGTGAGTTCCACACTCTCACCATTCACTGGGTAATGAGGTTTCTCATGAAATCCTGATTGGATTATTTAACCCCTTCATCATCTTAAAGATTTCTATCAGATCACCCTTCAGTCTTCTCTTTCCTAGAGAAAAGCAGCCCCAGCCTTTCCTGAGGGTTAAATGCTCTCATTTCTGGTATTCCCCTTGTGAATCTTTGTTGCCCTTTCTCCAGTGCCTCTATTTCCTTTTTCTAAATGGAGATCACAAATGTTGACAGTACTCCCAGTGTAGTTTAACCATGGTTCGAAACAAGTTGAACATAACCTCCCTGCGTTTCAATTCTATCCCTCGAGAATGGAACCCTATATCTGGGCCCCACACTTGAGGAAAGATGTGAAGTTCTTAGAGAGGGAGCAGAAGAGATTTACTAGAACTGCACCAGGGATGAGGGACTTCAGTTGGTTGGAGAGACTGGAGTAGCTGAAATTGTTCTCTTTAGATCAGGAGCCATTAGGACAGAGAAGGAGGCCATTCAGCCCATCGGGTCCATGCCGGCTCTCTGTAGAGCAAACCAGTCCCACTGTCCCGTGCTATCCCCATATCCCTGAAAGTTTATTTCCCTCAAGTCTCCACCCAATTTCCATTTGAATTCGTTCATCGTCTCCGCTTGCACCAACCACATAGGCGAGTTCCAGCTCATTATCACTCGCTGCATAAAACAGTTCCTCCTCATATCGCCCCTGCATCTCTTACACAAAACCTTAAATGTGTGTCCCCCTGGTCCTTGTACCATCAGCTGATGAGAACAGGTTTTCTTTGTCGATCTTATCTAAACTTGTCATAATCTTGTACCCCTCTATCAAATCTCCCCTCAACCTCCTGTGCTCGAAAGAAACCGAGCCCAGCCTGACATCTACAATAAAGAGCAAATACATTATGTTAATCTCTGAAATCAAATGGGAATGTTTGATTTCTGTTTTGAAGATATGAGGAAAATATTGTATTGGACAATAAAGGAATTGGAATAAATCACCCTGGATGTCGTTCAGTGGAATGTAACAATCTGGTTTCCACTTACATTCCAATGAAAGGCAAGAAAGTGGAGATAAAATGAATAAGTCGATTGCTGTATCTTGGCGAAATTTGTATCCTTTGCCTCTGAACTTCTTTAGAAAACCACACTCGGGTCTTCATTCTCTGATTGTTTTATTGATCCGAAAGGTGTAAAAGGGGCCAAACTTCAGCAGAAATCTGGCAGAGCTGAGAATAGATGACTTGCTATGTGGGAACAGGGAGATGAGCAGCTCCCAGAGGACAGAGAAAACAAGAGTGCCTTGAATCCTAGATGACACCTGGGAGTCAAAGCCACCATGTTTTTACTGCTTGGCATGGGAATGCTGACTCCCTGTACCGGGGACGGAGCGTGGGAAGCCAATTGTTTGAGAGTTTGACGTGGCTTGGGCGGGTACAGATGGTTCAATGACAGGTTTTGTAATTGGTCCGTTCAAATGTTAGCTCAGCAATGATTGGGTTAAATCAGTCTCCGTAGACTTTGTGATGTAAAAAGGTATTAGAAGGGATTCCCTGAGCACAGAGATTTGTAGAGGTTTTACATATTGCATTGACTGGTGCCATGGCATCTGGGGCAGACCAGGGAGCATTTACATGGAGATGGTTCTTCTACCCAGAGTGTAATGGTAATGCTGCTGCACTTTGATACTACTGCTCAGACATGAGCATGTGTCAGATCTTATTTATACTGAATAAAATCTAACCACTGTCACCAGTAAGGGTTATCACTGTGAATCATTTCAGAGTTTGGGATAAGGGGATAAAGGGCTAATTGACTCCCTGTACCCCATTTTCTAACATCGCTGTGTCAAAAATAAAATCTCATCTCCCCCTCTGGCTCCTTTGCCAATTACCTTAGAGGGACTCACTTTCTGTAAAAAAGTCTGCCAACCCCTCTCACCCACTTTCCCTAAAGTGCAGAAATCTAATCATGAGAAGCCCAGCAGAATAAAATATTTTTACTAAAAAAAAGTTTATTAATGAAACAGAACATGGTTAAAAAAAAACAAAAAATTACTTGAGGATCAAAGACAACCAGAGTAAAAGGATGTGCACAATATTCTGGACCCAAATGGTTTCTCTTCAGCTCCTCTGTACCCTGTTCCCGTGACTCCCCACTTTGGACACAGGGGCACTGAACCCCGGGGGTCGGGTCACCCCCTCCTGCGCCCCGATTGGTTGGAGGCCCATTTCCCAGTCAGTCCTCCAGCTCCTTCCTGTCTCTTTATTAGTGTGACACCCATGGCAGTTTCCCAACTGGGGCGCAGGCCCCGTTATTCTCAGCTAAATTCAGCCCTCAGCTCCGTCTCCTGGCTGTTGCTGACATGAGCATTAGGGAGACAGAAAGGTGCTGGAGGCTCAAATGGTAACTCAAAACTTGTGGCTCTAAACCAACACTTCAACATTTGTCCATCAAATACTTGTTATTTATACTGGGGTTTTTATTATGAGATTTAAACACCGGAGGCAAAGGGCGGAGGATTTTAAAGGGTAACTTTCTGTTACTAATGTTGTATTGTCTGCAGTGTCAGCCATGGCTCAGTGGATCACACTCCCACCTCTGGGTCAGAAGGTTGTTGCTTCAAGTCCCAGCCCAGGGGCCTGAGGACAAATATCACATCCAAACTTCTGAGTGCCAGCACTGGGGGAGTGCTGCACTGTCAGAGCTGCTGTCCTTGGACCCAACGGCCCTGTCTGCTGCTTCAGGTGGACTTACAACTTCCTGGAGCCACTATTTTGAAGAAGAGCAGGGGACTTATCCCCAGTGTCCGAGCGAAAATTTATCAATCACATCACTAAAAACAGATCATCTGATCATGACCACATTGCTGTTTGTGGGATCTTGCTGTGTGTAAATTGGTTGCTGCGTTTCTGAAATTACAACAGTGACTGCACTTCAAAAATATTTCATTAGCTATAAAGCACTTTGCAATATATTGTGGTCATGGAAGACACTATATAAATGCAAATTTTTAAATTTTACATTTATATTACATAATCCTGTTATCTGTAACTTAACTGATTTCCGCCATCCCTAACTTGCCATTTAATAAATTCGCTTATGGTTCGGAGAAGACATTGACTTTTACAACTTCAAGTGGGTGATCAGTCTGTAGAAGCATAACTCTCTCTGGCTCCTTCTTTGACAGTAATTCTTGTGGAATTCGGCCTCAGGAGTCTGGCTCCATCTTCAACAGTAATTTCCTTGGAACTTGGCCTCGGGAGTCTTCAGTACTTGGCTAGCAAGGAAGACCTTCAGAACCTCTACTTTTATCCCCAAAGTGACCATTACCTCACATCAGAGTTGGACCAGTTGTAAGATGACAATTGGTCAGTTTGGTTACTAGATTAATTTAATTGGATCCCCAATTACTTAAACCACCTTCTCTCATTAACTTAGACAGGAAGACAATAGAACTGTTTCATACTATCCCTTTATCTGATTCTATACAATCCCTTATTCATACAATTTCAAATGTTGAGGCTAATCAGAGCTTGAAGGTCTCTCTTGCCGGTACATTTATCATCATTGCACATTCTTTACAAACACAGCAATTAAGGTCTTACATTTTTACAGAAAATGAAATTCAGTCTTTTACTATAATTACTGATTAATAATTGTTACTCAGTTAAGGCTCACTACTTATTCAATCATCTATTTCCGACTGGTCGCTAATTAATACAGTAATCTTGAATTAACACATTTGGTTAATACAAGATATATTGGTTCAAAAAGACAGCTTGTGGAAGACAATAGCTTTATTTCTTACTGATTTTGATTATTTTGAAAAATGAGTTTTATTCTTGAGCTGGACTTTAACAGAATATGAAGTCCTGGAGCTTATCAAAATTAAAAAAGAATGTCTTTGTTTAAACAATTACTGCTAGCTCTGCAGTGTCGAGAAACATTTAGGTTTATACAGTGTTAATTTTTAACATAAAGATCCAGCCTTTACAAAGTAATTATCTCTTACATTGCAAGGTTCATTACTGAATAATCATTTGTTTCATGACTGCCTTTCAATACGAAATCAATATATAGTTAATAAAGTTACAGAATATGAAATGGCTGCAGCAAGCCACATGTTAGGGTTTAAAATGGCTTCCTTGACCTTGTTACTCGTAACAGTGAATATGGTATGAAAGTGATTGAATTTTAAAAGTAAATTTGGTTATCCAGGCCTACGTACAGTTTCCTACATTACAACTGTAACTATACTTCAAATGTGCTTTGTTGACTGTAAAACATTTTAGGAGGTCCTGTGGTCATGAGAGGTGCTATAGAAATGCAATTTATTTCTAATTGTCTGCATACTTGGATATTTAAGCTCAGTCCCCTCATCAAAATCATTGATAAAGATTGAGCTTTAATTTTGTGTAATAACCATGTCTTTGATGCCATTTTGAATACTCTGTGAAAATCAAAACACAGTCATATCCTGAATTATTTGTATGAAAACACAGCGAATTGTTGTGATGTGGAATGCACTGCCTGAAAATGGTGCGAGGAGCAGATTTGAATCTATCTTTGAAAAGGGAACAGGACAGATCGTTGAAAGAAAAACAAAACTATAGGACAATGGGATGAATTGGATAGCTCTTTCAAAGAGCCAGCATGGGCACAATGGGCCAACTAGCCTCCTTCTGTGTTCTGTGAGCCTCGTGTGCAGTTAAAGTGATGGTAATGACCTGGAATCCACTTCCTATGAATGTGGTAGAAGCAGAGATGATGGAATGTTTTTGAAACGAGATTGGATGGGCACTTGAGAGAAATAAACCTCCAGGGATACGGGGAACGAACGGGGCAATGGGACTGACTGGTTTGCTCTACAGGGAGCCGGCATGGACTCAATGGGCTGAATGGCCCTATTCCCTACCCTAATGACTCTATGATCCACAGAGAGAAATTTCAGTTGCTCTAGACTCTCCATTAACTAAACCCCTTATTCCTGGTGCCTTTCTCATAAATCCTCTCTCCAGTCTCTCTGAGAGCTTCACATCTTTCTTAAAGTGTGGAACCCAAATATAGGGTTCCATTCTAGAGCGAAAGATAGATTTGAAAAGCAGGGAGGTTATGTTCAACTTGCTGCAAACCATGATTAGCCTACGCTGGGAGTACTGTCAACATTTGTGATCTCCATTTAGAAAAAGGAAATAGAGGCACTGGAGAAGGGGCAACAAAGATTCACAAGAATGATATCAGAACTGAGAGCATTTAACCCTTAGGAAAGGCTGGGCTGCTTGAATACATTTAAGGGGAAGTTAGATACACATATGAGGGAGAAAGGAATAGACAAATTTGCTGATGGGGGTGGGGGAGATGAAGAGGGGTGGGTGATGTTTCATGTGGAGCAGAAGTACTGACATAGACCAACTGAGCTGACTGGCCTGGCCCTGTGCTGTAGACTCAATGGAACAGAGACAAATGTATTTCTTTTAGATCTACCTGTAGTGGTAGAAACTCGCTGGTGTCTTAGCCGGGTGCATGAGTGGCTGAATCCCTTCCCAACCTCAGATCAGGTGAACAGTCTCTCCTCAGTGTGAATTCGATGATCAGTTGCAGCCTCATCCATAGGTAATCAGACCCTGACAATTTCTACTTGCTTTCAGCCATTTCTCACAAAAGCTACTCAGATTGTAGGTTTCTGTCTGAAATTTTACTTTCCTATATAGTTCAAACTTCAGTATTAGACCAGCTTTCTCTGTTACTATGTTCTAATCCTGACAGCCTTAGGGTGGAGTCAATCATTATTTTTGTATAGATTTATTCACAGAGTGAAATATTACAGGTATATTCCTCCTGACTCCACACTATGTCAGTAAGTCTCTATTCATGTGTACTCATGTAAATATCCAATCAATATCTACTTAACCTGAATAGAGACAGTTAACACCCACAATCAGAATATCTAAAAAATCTCTAATTGGTGTGACTGCCATGGTGTCTCAGCAGCTCCAATGAACAAGTGAATCCCTTCCCACACACACAGCAGGTGAATGGCCTCTCCCCAGTGTGAACTCGCCGGTGTGTCTGCAGGTGCACTGACTGAGTAAATCCCTTCCCACACTCAGATCAGGTGAATGGCTTCTCCCCGGTGTGAACTCGCTTGTGTCTCTGCAAGTTGGATGAATCAGTGAATCCCTTCCCACATACAGAGCAGCAGAATGGCTTCTCTCCATTGTGAACTCGCTGGTGTAGCTTCAGGTTGGATGACTTAATAAATCCCTTCCCACACACAAAGCAGGTGAACGGCCTCTCCCCGGTGTGTACATGTCGATGAGTTTCCAGATCTGATGGGGCTTTGAATCCCATCCTACAATCCCCACATTTCCACCGTTTCTCCTTGGTGGGTGCCCTTGTGACTACTGAGGTTTGAATATCAGCTGAAGCCTCATCCACATGCAGAACACGTGGATAGTCTCTCCCTGCTGTGAATGGTGTGATTTATTTTGGGCTGTGTAACTGATTAAAGTTCTTTCCGCTGTTAATGCGCTGGAACCCACTCACTCAGATGTCTGCATCTCAATGCTTTTCCAGTCACACTGATGTCTAAAATCTTTTGATGTGGACAGAACAGGGAAACATTTCTCCTTCTCTATTCAAAGACCAATGATATTCAGGTCCTGGTGAACTGAATGACTTGTCAGATTCTGATGTGATGTTTGGTTTGAGATTTCTGTCTGTAAATTCTCCTCTTCTAATATCCTGTAAAAGGAGTTTACAAAAGTCAGTGCAGGGTAGAAATTCAGAACAGACAATTTGAGTTTTTCTGGAACATTATTTTCTCTCTCATTCCCCAAAAGTTGTAAATCTCCAACCCACACATTTTCTCTCTGTTCTCACTCTGTGTACCTGATATTCACCCTCCCAATTGTCCTGAAGGTGCCAGTTTATGCTGATCGACAGATCCATGCTCAGCATTTGCTGTCCTGTACACAGGGACCCTAAGATCTTCATGCAGGCTGCTTGCCATATATCTGTCTATATTACTGGACTAAAATTGTGTGCAATATTCAGTAATGTCAGACTTATTAGAGATATGGTGGTGGGGGGAGTGAGGGAGAATTTTATTCAGGGAGCGAGTAGACATGTCTGACAACAACACGAGACCTAGAAATTCAGAACAGACAATTCTAGTTGCTTTGATCCCTGTGACTTGAAATATAGATTATATATATGTGTGTGTATATATAAATATGTTACATCGCTACAATGCTATGGGACCAGTAATATTATCTCATGAAGTTTATGACAGACCCAGAAATAATTTGGGCTCCGCGACCTCGTCTGGTCAAACAGGGATTGACCAATGGAGAGAGATGAGAGACCGCAGGCCAGGCGCACAGACACGGGAGCCCCGCCCCCACCCATTGTTCCCCCTCCCCCTCCAACTCCTCGAGCCAAGGTTTCCAGGCAACCCGCTGACGGCTCCGGCCAGAGCGAGAAGCCGCTCGGAGAACTCGGGAGAGGGGAAACTGCGCATGTGCGGGGAGAAAACGCTCCTTCCCGTCATGTTGAGGTGTTGACCAATGAGAAGAGTTGGAGGACCGGAAGGACCGTGGTCCTCCAGCTAATCAGGGCGCGGGCTTTCTGTGAATGAAGATTGAGCTTCACATAGACTAAAACTTCCTCCTGTGTCCAACATCTGTGAGTAAAACACTTTCTTTTCTCCCCCTTTCCATTTCTTTTCTCATTCTGGGGGGAAATTGTTGACTTGCAGAAACTGAAGGGAAAGGAAGTGAATCCAGGGAGGGTGCAGACTCTGGAAAGGTTGGCCCAGGTCTCTCTCTCTCTCTCTTAAAGACGTTGATACCCTTTGCTCCCTCAGCTTGACACATGTATTTGTCTGGCTAAAAGGATGGTCTCTTTCCAAATGTTCCCAATTAAAGGGATGGTTTCCCTAGGAGATGGCTGACATTTAAGGGGACAGTAAATTAATACAGGACAGAGATATGTCTAGTTTGTTATTTTGTACATATTAGATATATTATTTATGGTTCTCTAGTTATATTTATATTTCTAGCCTAGTAATATATGAGGCAGGTAAATACATAATATATTGTTATCGTTCTCTAATAAAGTACATTTATTATCATTTCTAGTTTTGTAATATAGTACTGTAGCTACGTTATATATTTCCAGTCATGGAGTCATTAGGACACAGGAATCCATTTGGCAACTCGAATTGATGCCGACTCTGTAGAGCAATCCAGTCAGTCTCATTCCCCCTCTTCCCTGCCGCCCCCCCCCCCCCGCCCCCCAATTACACTGCAAATTTATTTTATTCAAGTGCCCATCCAATTTTCTTTTGAAATTACACTACCCTTGTAGGCAGTGAGTTCCAGGTCATGACTACTCACTGCCCAAATAAGTTTCTTCCTTACCCCACCCCTGTATCTCTAATCAAGGAATAGAATGCTGCAGATTACACACATTGTTTAATCCACTAAATATGTAAATATACATTTAGACTAGCAGCTTGCATTAAGATTTTCAGTTTTCTGTGTCCGGGACAAGAAGCGGTGATCTTGGGTCTGCCGATCAGCATGAATCAGCACCTTCAGGAGAATTGGGAGGGTGTATATTAGGCACAGCAAAGTGAGAATTCAGGGAGTATGTCTGGGAAGACTTTTGGGGAATGACAGAGGAAATAATGTTCCATAGAATCTAGAACAATCTGTTCTGAATTTCTATCCTGCACTGACAGTGATGACCTTTGCAAACTCCTTTTACAGGATATTAGAAGGGGAGGATTTGCAGACAGAAATCTGAAACCAAACAACACATCAATCCTGCCAGCGGCATCAGTTCATCGGGAGTTGAATGTCATTGGCCTTTGAATTTCGAAGGAGAAAGGCTTTTCTGTTCTATCACCTTCTGAAGTTTTCAAGCATCAGTGTGACTGGAAAAAACCTGAGAAACACACACCCGAGTGAAAGTGTTCCAATGAGCTGACTTTGGAAAGAGTTTTCACCAGTTACAGTGTGTGAACGTGGCTCCAACTGATTGTCAAACCTGGAGGTACACAAGGATACCCGCACCATGGAGAAACGGTGGAAATGTGGGGATTGTGGGAAGGGATTCCGGTCCCCATCTGAGCTGGAAACTCATCGTCGCTATCACACTGGGGAGAGGCCGTTCAGCTGCTCTGACTGTGGGAAGGGATTCACTAATCCATCCGATCTGCAGGCACATCAGCGAGTTCACACTGGGGAGAGGCCATTCACCTGCATTGAGTGTGGGAAGGGATTCACTCGGTCTTCACACCTGTTGACACACCAACAAGTTCACAGCGGAGAATGGCCATTCACCTGCTCTGAGTGTGGGAAGGGATTCACTCAGTTATCCCACCTTCAGACACACCAGCGAGTTCACACCGGGGAGCGGCCATTCACCTGCTCTGTGTGTGGGAAGGGATTCACTGATTCATCCAACCTGCTGAGGCATCAGCGAGTTCACACTGGAGTGAGGCCATTCACATGCTCTGAGTGTGGGAAGGGTTTCACTCGGTCATCCTACCTGCGGACACATCAGCAAGTTCACAATGGAGAGTGGCCATTCACCTGCTCCGATTGTGGTAAGGGATTCACTCAGTTATCCCACATGCAGACACATCAGCGAGTTCACACTGGGGAGAGGCCATTCATCTGCTCTGAGTGTGGAAAGACGTTCACTCAGTTAGCCCACCAGCTGAGACACCAGCGAGTTCACAAGTGATTCCAGAGGTTGGATTCTGCTGTTATTGCTGCTGTTAATCACACCCAGGACAGAACCATGTTTATTCTGACTCTTGGTGAAGTGGGAGGGTCGGAGGGATTCTTTCTGCTGGACTGACCAGTCTCATGACTTTGCTTCTAGTAGGTTGATGCTCTTTGTGCCTGGGAGTGCACATTTCCACTGAAATGATTTGCAAAATCTGATGAAATACATTTATTTTATCCTGGATAGTAAATAGTGTTTTTCCTACCACTACAGGTAGATCTAAAATAAATAAATTTGTCTCTGTTCCATTGAGTCTACAGCACAGGGCCAGGCTAATTGACTCAATTGGTTTCTGTCAGTATTTATTCTCCACATGTACCTCCACCCACCCCTCTTCTTCCACCCCCATCAGCATATCCTTCTATTCCTTTCTCCCTCATGTATGTATCTAGCTTCCCCTTAAATATATTCATGCTGTTCACCTCAACCACTCGCTGTGGTAGTGAGTTCCACATTCCTACCACTCGCTGGGTAAAGAGGTTTCTCGTGAAATCCCTATTGGATTATTGATCCCCTTCATCATCTTAAAGACTTCCATCAGGTCACCCTTCAGTCTTTTTTCTAGAGAAAAGCAGCCCCAGCCTTTCCTAAGGGTGAAATGCTCTCAGTTCTGGTATTATTCACATAATCACATAATCATTATGGTGCAGAAGGATTTGGCCCATCGAGTCTGCACTGGCTCTCTGAAAGAGCGTTCTGCCTAGTCCCACTCCCCTGCCTTATCCCCATTGTTATGATGTGGTAGGTGGTATTTGCCAGGTTGACCAAATCCCAAAGAGATACTTGGCCAAGCTATTAGAACAATTTTGCAATTTGTATTGATTACAAGAAGGTTCATGCACTGAAGTCAGAAGTAAAGAGTCCACTACCAGCTTTAGGGATTTTAACGATTAAATCAAAACATTTATTAACAAAAGAAAAGAAAACTTAAACACACAAGATGACAGTTACACAGTTACACTGATAACAGCGCCCACAAGATGTCTAATTAACTAGACTCCCAGCTACGCACCTGTTTGAGGCAACTGTCCAAATTGATTCTTCATGAATCAAACATCCAGCAATATTACCACAAGCACACACTGTTGCTATCAGGGCGGTATTTCACAGCTTCTTTCTCCCTCTCCCTCGACAATGGAATTTCAAGGTTTCTAACATAACCTTGCACTCTGGAACGCAAGCACTTCTTTGGGGTGACCAGAGGCTGCTTCTTCACAAGTCTGTTTTACACAGTCAAGATCTCACATGGCCACTCCCCATACAGCTTCCCATCTTTCTGTTAATATATTTCTTCCCTTTTGATCTGTAAGTCCCATTGTTTCACCCTTTCTCTAGAAGTCACTTTTGCCAAAATATAAAAATCTTTCATGTTGTCCTTATGTCCAGCACTTTCGGGAAAAAATAAACTTAATAACTTTGCCTTACTTATCTTGTCAGTTGGAAAACATCTCATCATGTCCTTTTGAAAATCAAACAACCTCTCAACTCATCTCTAAATACAAATTCCATTCACACTGTATCTGCTGGGACTTAATCCAGCTTACCCATCTCCATTTCAAATGCCTGTTTTACACCTAATCCCTTTGATGATTTAAACCTTGCAGTCTGACTGTCTGCAGTTTGATGAAATTAGCCACACATTCAGCCCCCATAAGCCTGCTTTAAAGCATCCCACAGTAAAATTAGGAGAAAAAAGATATTTCCTTTACACCGTAACCTTGCACATTTTTTCTATTCAGATAGCAATCCAATTCCCTTTTGAACGCATTGATTGAACCTGCCTCCACCACCCTCTCAGGAAGTTCATTCCAGACTCCAACCACCCTCTGGGTGAACAAGTTTCTCCTCACATCACAATTTACTCCTTTTGACAATTGTTTTGAATCAGTGCCCTCCAGTTCTTGTGTTTTCTTGAGTGGAAACGGTTTCTCACTATTTACCCTGTTCATACCCCTCTGGATCTTGAATATCTCTATCAAGTCTCCTCTCAGCCTTCTTTTCTTCAAGGAAAACAGTCCCAACCTCTCCAGTCTATCCTCATAGCTACAGTTCATTATCCCTGGAATCATTCTTGTGAATCTCCTCTGTACTCCAATTCCTTCACATCCTTCCTCGAGTATGGTGCCCAAAACTGGATACAGTACTCTAGATGAGGCCTTACTCGTGTCTTATGGTGTCTCCTTATTCTTGTACTCAATGCCTCTCTTAATAAAGCCTAAGATACGATATGCTTTATCAACTGCGCTCTCAACATGCCCTGCCATCTTCAGTGACATATGTACATATACACCGAGGTCCCTGTCTTCCTGCACCTTCTTTAGAGTTTCTACCTTTATTTTATACTGTTTCTCCCTATCCTTCCTGCCAAAATAAATCACCTCACAGTTCTCTGCATTGAACTGCATCGACCACATCTGCCCAATCCACTAACATGTCTATGTCCTCTTGAAGTTCGAGAGTATCCTCTTCACATTTGATAATGTTTCCAATCTTCGTATCATCTGCAATTCTTGAGAATCTTCGTTACACCAGTCAGCCCTATTTCCCCGTTCTATCCCCATATCTCTGCACGTTTATTTCCTTCAAGTGCCATCAAATTTCCTTATGAAACTGTTCACTGTCTCTGCTTCCACACCCCATCCCCCCGAAAGGCAGTGAGTTCCAGGTCATTACCACTCGCTGTGTAAAAATATTCTTCCTCTCATCCCCCCTATATCTCCTGTCCAAAACTTTAACTCTGTGTCCCCCTCGTCCTTGTACCATCAGCGAATGGGAACAGCTTTTCTTTGTCCACCTTATCTAAACCTGTCATAATCTTGTACACCTCTATCAAATCTCCCCTCAGCCTCCTTTGCTCCAAGGAGAACAACCCCAGCTTCTCCAACCTAACCTTGTGGTTAAAATCCCTCATCCCGGGAACCATTCTGGTAAATCTCCTCTCCACCCTCTCAGGGACACTCACATCCTTCCTAAAGTGTGGCGACCAGAACTGGACTCAATACTCTAGTTGTGGTCTAACCAGAGCTTTATAAAGGTTCAGCAAAACCTCCCTGCTTTTGTTCTCAATCCGTCTATTTCTGAAGCCCAAGATCGCATGTGCTTTGCGAATTCCTCTCTCACTCTGTCCTGCCACCTTCAATGATCTCTGCACATGAACCTCTAGGTCCCTCTGTCACTGCTCACTCTTTAGAACTGTGCCATTAAGTCTGTATTTCCTCTTCCTACCCCCTCTGCCAAATCACATCACCTCCCACTTCTCTGTATTAAATTCCATCTGCCACTTCAGAGAATGTTAAGGGGAGATTTAAGTGTTAAAATAAACACACAGAGAAGATGAGGCACTGCTTTCTTTAATATGTCACCCACAATTGAAGATGACCCTTCCATTTAAATGTACACAAGGCTCATAGAGCACAGAAGGAGGCTATTTGGTCCATCATGCTCCTGCTGGCTCTTTGAAAGAGCTGTCCAATTAATCCCATCACCCTGCAATTTTCATTTCCTTTCAAGAATCTGTCCCATTCCCTTCTGAAAGATACAGTTGAATTTGCTTCCAGCGTGTTTTCAGGCAGTGAATTCCAAATCACAACAACTCGCTGTGTTTTCTTTAACAATTCAGGATATTGTGTTGAACATCTTATTGGAAAGAAGGCTGCTCCAACACTGCAACACTCCCTCAATGCAAGTTTTGATATTTGTCATGTCCCTGGACCCCGACTTGACACCACAACCTTGAGGCTCAGAGGTGAGAGTGTGATCCACTGAACCTCGACCGATGCTGTATACAATACAAAGTTGGAAAGGGAAAGTTACCCTTTAAAAAAAGTTACCCCCACCCTTTGCCTCCAGTGTCTAAATCATATAATAAAAACCCCAGTATAAATAACAAGTGTTTGTTCAGAGCCACTAGTTTCCACTTCCCATCTGAGCCTCCAGAACCTTTCTGTCTCTCTATTGCTCATGTCAATGACAGCCAGGCGATGGAGCTGAGGGCTGAATTTAGCTGAGAATAATGGGGCTTGCGCCCCAGTTGGGAAAGCGACATGGGTGTTGCACTGACAGAGAGACAGGAAGGTGCTGGAGGACTGACTGGGAAATGGGCCTCCAACCAAATTGGGGCCCGGGATGGGGTGACCAGGGCTGATGATGACCCGACCCCCAGGGTTCAGTGCCTCTGTGAGCAGGTTATAGAGCAGATGAAGAGAAACCATTTGGGTCCAGAACATTGTGCACATCCTTTTACACTGGTTGTCTCTGATCCTCAAGTAATTTTCTGTTTCTTTTAACCATGTTCTGTTTCATTAATAAACTTTGATCAGTAAAAATATTTGATTTTTCTGGACTTTTCATGTTTAGATTTCTGCACTTTAGGGAAAGTGGGTGAGAGGGATTGGCAGGCTCTTTAACAGAAAGTGAGTCCCTCTAAGGTAATTGGCAAAGGAGCCAGAGGGGGAGATGAGATTTTATTTTTGACACAGCAATGTTCGAAAATGGGGGTCAGGGAGTCAATTAACCCTTTATCCCCTTATCCCAAACTCTGAAATTGGTGACAGTGGATCATTAAAACATTTGGTCAATGAAGACCCAAACCACAAATTCCCATCCTGTCACCTGTCAACCTTCCTCACCCAGAGAGTAATCACAACAGGAATAAAAACAGGAGAAGTGTAACAATCCAGTTAAAAATAAATGCACAGCCAGTCATAGTTTTTAATTAAATGTCACTAATTAGCAAGAAAACCTGAAGTAGGGGGTCTCCCAGGATTCTTGCAGTCCACAGCTTGATGGGGAGGAGAACTCTCTCTCCGACCCCTCTCTCAATTTCACTCCATTATTTTCCAGTTCTGTTCTGGACCCACCTGGGGTAACATCTACTCGATCTTTTCTTCTGAAGGAGCACTGTGAGTTCTCGGTTACTCAAGGTTACTCGGTTACATAAGGACATAAGCTTTAAGCAACAGACCGGCCAGTCGAGCAGAAAGAAACCCACTGACCCTCCCACTTCACCAACTGTCAGAATGAACATGGTTCAGTCCTGGGTGTGATTAACAGCAGCAATAACAGCAGAATCCAACCCTGTAATCACTTGTGAACTCGCTGGTGTCTCAGCAGGTGGCATGACTGAGTGAATCCTTTCCCACACTCAGAGCAGGTGAACGGCATCTCCCCAGAGTGAAGTCGCTGGTGTGTCCGCAAGTTAGATGAATCATTGAATCCCTTCCCACACTCAGAGCAAGTGAATGGCCTCTCCCCAGTGTGAATGAGCTGGTGAGTCAGCAGGTTTGGTAAGTGAATGAATCCCTTCCCACACTCAGAGCAGGTGAATGGCCTCTCCCCTGTGTGAACCCGCTGGTGTCTCCGCAGGATGGATGAATCACGGAATCCCTTCCCACATTCAGAGCAGGTGAATAGCCTCTCCCCAGTGTGAACTCACCGGTGTCTCCACAGACTGGATGACAAACTAAACCTCTTTGCACAGTAAGAACAGCTGAATGGTCTCTCCTCAGTATGAATGTGCTAGTGGAACATCAATTCCCGAGAGCTTTTGAAGCCACTCCCACAGTCAGAGCATTTAAAGGGTCTCTCACTGGTGTGAGTGACATGGTGTGTCAGCAGGCTAGATGACTGAGTGAATCGCTGCCCATACACGGTGCAGGTGAATGGCCTTTCCCTGGTGTGAACTCACTCGTGTGTCAGCAGGGCGGATAAATCACTGAATCCCTTCCCACACACAGAGCAGATGAATGGCCTCTCCCCAGTATGACTGTGTCGATGAGCCTCCAGCTTTGAAGGGAATCTGAATCCCTTCCCACAGTCCCCACATTTCCACGGTTTCTCCATGATGCAGGTGTTCTTGTATCTCTCCAGGCTCAATGATCAGTTGAAGCCTCATCCTCACACAAGATACATGTACAGTTTCTCATCACTGCGAATGCTTCAATGTTTTTATCAACTGAGTAACTGGTTAAAACTCTTTCCACACTCAGTGCGCTGGAATACTCTCACTCGCACATATGTGTGTGTCTTCCCACTGTTCCAGTCACACTGATCATTAAAACATTTTGAAGCAGGCAGAACAAGGAAATATTTCTCTCTGATGATATTCGGGTCCCAATAAATGAAGCCACTCTCTCATATTTTGACATGAAATTTGGTTTGAGACTTCAGTCTGCAAATCATCCCTTTCTCATATCCTGTAAAAGGAGTTTACAAATAGCGTTATTGTCAGCACAAGATAGAAAATCAGAACACACAAGTTTAGTTTCAGTGTATCACTCCTTCCTCTCTCATTCCCCCAGTGTCTATTCCAGACACACACTCTCTTTTCTCACTTAGCTGTACCGAATATACACCCTTCCAAATCTCCAGAAGAAGCGATTCATGCTGATTGACAGATCCATGGTCATTACTTCATGTCCTGGAGACAGAAATGTAAATCTTGATGCAGAGTGTAAATATGGAGGGGGATGTGAGGATAAACTTTGTTTAGGAAGCAACTAGTCATGACCTGGAGCTCTCTGCCTGGGCAGCTGGAGGTAGCAGAAGTGATCAATATTTCGGATTGAAATTAAATGGGCACTTGAAGGAGATAAACTTGCAGGGGAACAGGGGGAATGGGACTGGCTGGATTGCTCTACAGAGAGTCGGCATGGACTCAAGTTCCCAACTGGACTCCTTCTATGACTTCATGGCAGGAAATATATAATGTAGTTACAGTTCTATATTACACGATTAGAAATAGTATAAATGTACTTTATTACAGAACCATAAATAATATATCTAATATGCACCGTATAACATGGGGCATATCTCTATCCTATATTAATTTACTGTCCCCTTAAATGTCAGCCATCTCCTGGGGAAACCACCCCTTTAATTGTGCACATTAGGAAAGAGACCAACCTTTTAGCCAGACAAATAAATGTGTCAAGCTGAGGGAGCAAAGGATGTCAATGTCTTTAAGAGAGAGGGAGAGACCTGGGCCAACCTTTCCAGAGTCTGCACCCTCCTTGGATTCACTTCCTTTCCCTTCAGTTCCTGCAAGTCAACAATTTCCCCCCAGAATGAGAAAAGAAAGTGTTTTACTCACATATGTTGGACACAGGAGGAGGTTTCAGTCTGTGTGAAGCTCAACCTTCATTCACACAAAGCACGCGCTCTGATTGGCTGGAGGACCTGTGTCCTTCCGATCCTCCAACTCTTCCCATTGGCCAGTCCCTCAGCATTATGGTAAGGGGCGGGCGTTCCTCCGCACATGCGCAGCTTCCCCTCTCCCGAGTTTTCCGAGCGGCTTCTCGTTCTGGCCGGAGCCGTCAGCCTGTTGCCTGGAAACCTTGGCTCGAGGAGGCGGAGGGCGAACTGGAACAATGGGTGGGGGGTGGGAGGCTGGGGTCCCGCGTCCGCGCGCCTGGCCTGCAGATTGGAACCCGAGGACATCACCGCGGAGCAGTGATTCCTATTGGCTGATTCAGGCAGGGTTCCATTGTGGACGTCACAATGCGGAAGTTGGACAATGAGCTTCAGACTAAAACTTCCTCCTCTGTCCAACATCTCTGAGTAAAACACTTTCTTTTCTCCCCCTTTCCATTTCTTTTCTCATTCTGGGGGCAAATTGTTGACTTGCAGGAACTGAAGGGAAAGGAAGTGAATCCAGGGAGGGTGCAGACTCTGGAAAGATTGGCCCAGGTCTCTCTCTCTCTCTCTTAAAGACATTGACATCCTTAGCTCCCTCAGCTTGACACATTTATTTGTCTGGCTAAAAGGATGGTCTCTTTCCTAATGTTCACAATTAAAGGGTTGGTTTCCCCAGGAGTTGGCTGACATTTAAGGGGACAGTAAATTAATATAGGACAGAGATATGTCTTGTGCCGTTACATGATGCACATTTTATGTTAGTGTGGGACAGCCAATGACAGTTTTTACAGAACGACAGAGGAAAGAATGTTCCACAGTAATCAGAAATGCCTGCTCTGAATTTCTATCCTGAACTGACAGTGATGCATTTTATAAACTTCTTTTACAGATATTAGAAGAGGAGGGTTTATAATCAGAAATCTCAAACCAAACGTCATGTCAAGATCTGACAGAGTCAATCGATTCGTCAGGACCTGAATATCATCGGTAATTGAATCTAG